>NW_026938238.1:0-600000 GCF_032062105.1 Saccostrea cuccullata
GCTTACACAATAACCCTAATACACAATGTCAATTAACAATACTGTAGTTATTTCCATTCTTATGTCGACACGATATATCCAGGTGAGCTTAAAATAAAAGACAACATAGAGTTTGAAACATCTGTTTCATGTATGGATCTGTGCTAGAAAAGGACGTTAATGATTATCCAACAACATACCTTAATGATAAAGGTGATGGCTTTAACTTTTCAATCGTCAACTTCCCTTACTCCTTTGTCACCTGCATACTTTGTTTATATCTCTCAGTTGATTCGATACGGAATTGCATGTTCTACGTATGAACAATTTCTAAGACGAGGTAAGATGTTGACAAACAAGTTGATAAAACAAGTATATCAGCAGTCTCGATTAAAGTCATCAGTTCGTAAGTTCTATGGTCGATACAATGACCTTATCAGCGAATACAATTTAACATTGAGTCAAATGCTGACTGACTTTTCTCATATATACTGATTGTTAAGACATTATTTACACATCGACTTGTCCACGGATTTTTTCCAGCTATTTCCCAGTCATGACAAGGAGCACACAGGGGTGTGAACGGTCGACAGGGGATGCTCACTCATCCATTGCATCTGATTCCACCTCTAATGTTTTGGAGGTCCATGTTTGCTCCGCTCCTATTTATTATCGTTTAATGGACTTTTAAGCTCTAATACTGTTCTTTATTTCATACACAATGTCTCCTTTGCTCCTTTTATAATTTTACAAGAACAATTTCGATATAAAATTAATTTCTACACACAGACACACAGCCAAGTTATAGCTTTTGACAAATAACTTGATGTTACAAGGGTATCAAAGATCGCATTCAGTCAAAATGAATATTCTTTCGGGATTTTTATACAAATAATTGGCTTTTATTTCAATAGTGAACTGACATCCGTCTGTACACAGTCAAAAGGAAGAGTTTACGGTGGATTTATCAGTTGACAGGGGATACTTACTCCTCCATGCCACCTGGTCCAATCTCTGAAGTTTACATGATTAATGTTTGTTACATTCATTCTTCAGGTAACAACTATTTCATTTTCTTAAATGTATTTCTACCATATTATCTAGAATTATCAGATTATTATAGATGGTTTAGCCAGGGAAACCTAGAAAACGTATTTCTCATAAAATCCGTCCGAAATCACAATACAATATATAGCACCTGAATTCTAGTGATCATTGAAATAATTTGGGTTATCCGTCTCTTGCACAATGATGTTGTCTGCATGTACCGCGCTACTGAATTATTCATTAGATTCCTGAAGTTACTTATTAAACTAAGTACTTTTAAAACGAATGTGGATAGATGCACATGTACTCGCTACTTCCTTTCTTCTAAATTTATCTTAATGCCATATCTTGATCGCATCACTACATCCGGGAATTCTTCATAAACATGTCCGTCCACTAAGCTTACTTTAAATCTGTAGACACAGATAGAACAAACGATTAAAACATAAAAATCATAAATAAAAAGATTATAAGTATGATCTCAGAACATCTGCAGATATACTAGTACCTGTTAAGCAATGATCCGATCATAACTTTCTGCTCATTGAAAGCAAAATTCTGTCCAATGCAGTTTCTAAAAGATACAGAGTATAAAGGAAGTATGTTTTCTATAAAATAAATTAAGCAAAAACATCAAGTAAGTGATAAATCAGGCTTGAAATATTTACTCCTACCTTGGACCAGCAGAAAATGGGAAGTAGCTAAAAGGATCACGTGATAATTTAGCCTCGTCTTCAAATCTCTCTGGTTTAAAATCCTAAAATGACTTAAATAATTCAAAACTATTGGATTTTACGCATTTTGAAGCTATATGTATATGCTTCAAAATAAATCATTTAAAAAAAAATACGAAATGCTTTCACCAGGATTCATACTCGGTATGAGATGAAATTCCAAAGAGCACTTCTTGTGCTCCTTTGTTAACCGACATGTTTTCTATATACTTATAAAGCAGAATTTACTCTAAAAATGAAATTTTGAAAACCCTTGCCCTTTTATTTCACTCGACGAATATATAAACGACGTCTTTATAATAATATATGTACTGCAAGTAGTTATTACACAATGTCATTCAATAACTCAGAAGTCGACGATATTTATCCAAAATTAGATACAATTAAATAAGTATAAATCTTGAGTTATACCAAACCATGACAAATGGAAAATATTTCCATTAAATTCATTATGCAGACATTCATAACAAGTTTTTAAAATTAAGATGAAAGTCCTTCTTGCTTCTAGATTACTTCTTATGTTGTTGTACATATGATTAAAGTAACATAACGTTTCTTACCATATGGTCAGGCCATACATCTGGATGGTGATTGGCTGCGTGTATGACGACATCTAGAGCGAAATAAGGAGGGATCTCCAGTCCCTCCACACAGAGGGGCTTCGTTAGATACCGACTCACCGCCGGGACCGGAGAATGCATCCGCATCACCTCCCGTAGAAACATCGACATGTATTTCAACCGACTCAAATCATCCCTTTAAAAACAGAGATACCAAAAGAAAATTTTCAAAGTATTAATCTATTTATTTATCTAGATAAAAACAGAAAGCTTTGTCACTCATCCACTTAGAATGAAATAGAACAGTCTTTCATTTTTCGATGGAAGAAAAAAACTTCATTTACATGTGTAATTAAATAATCCATTCGGACCAAATTTGTACAACAAAGAAACTTTGAAATTTGAGCTGAAGGTAATGAAAAAAGTCGGTGTCTCAACATTAAGGTGTGATTGGAATGCAATCGTATATAGAGATGTTGTTGTAAACGGTATTGAAACCAAGAATGAAATGACAACATGTATAGTCAAGGTCAAGAATTGCTTGAACGGTTGAATTCAATCACTTAGAAATTGAGTTCAGACAAAATGTTTCTATTTTCTAAAGATTTATCCTTACCATTGTAGATGCTGTCGCTCGCCTAGGATTTCTACAACTTCTTGATGAACTTTTTCTTGTATTTCTGGATATTTTGCCAAGGAGTAAATTGCCCAGCTAATGGCGGACGCAGTGGTATCATGTCCTAGAAATATATGTGATGAACATTTTATTTTATTGGCCAAGTACAAGAACTAATTACAGTGGGGACACTTTTAGCAGTTGGTTACTTATTCTACAATTTAAAATTATCTATTTGGTATAAAAGAATCAATTTATTATAAGTAGTGAAACAAATTACACAATAAGTATTAACAATTTCAATATTTCTTCAATTAAAACATTGAAATTCTAAATTTCGGAATACATGTAATATTTTATATTGTACTTTCAAGAACACTTCAAACTATTCAGAACCTTCGAAAAGAAATGTGTCGACTTCAGCCCGGATTTCCTCTGGACTGAGACCTTTGCCATTTTCGTCCTTTGCTGTTATCAAAATATCCAGAAAATCTTTACGACGTTTGTTGATATGATCCGGATCAAGTTGCTGTTGAAGACAATTAAAAGCAGCTGTGTATGTGATGGGCCTTTACATTGTTTAATATACAATGGATCATATCTTACTTCTGGAAGCATACCAATGCTCTAATTCTGGACTGAATTATTTCATCTGCAAATTGATGAACACTATCAGTCAGCTTTTTGTTTTCTCTGCCGTCGGCTGTTAATCCATACATAAAATCAGGGTACACCCATGGTGTTCTACAATATGAAATATTTAGGTCTTTGAACGGCAAACAGCACATACAAAATTGCAAAACCTTATATCTTCTTCCAAAAATTAAGCAGATATTCTTTGAATAATTGATAAAAGTTTCTCTCATTTTCCTTTTGGGGAATTATATGGAATATGAAGGTATTTATCTTAAGTTTTTGTTTTCATAGTGCAACTATTTCAGGTTCATGTTGACATAAATTGCTAAATGAAATATACTCTAAAATTCTATATTAATGGGTAATTTTAAACGGAGACGGCAATAGATTGGGCATGTGATAAGAAACCCGGCCAAAACATCACCAAAATAGCTCTTCGATGGACACCAGAAGGGAAGAGAAAACCTGATCGGCCAAAGAACACCTGGCGAAGGACTGTAGAAAAGAAAATGAAAGACCACAAACTAATTTTGGGAGAACTGGAGAGAAATGCTCAAGTTATAAACAGAAGTGGAGAAATCTAGTCCATGCCCTATGTGCCCCCGGACAATAACAATGAATAGGTAGGTAGGTGTAGGTAGGTAAAGGGTAACAGAATGCTCCTTGAAGGAGTTGATCAGATACTAACTTCGCTCTCAATCTGTTTAAAACACAGGGACTGCCTCGGTAAAAGTGATTATGACGATGGAACATTTAGCATGTATAGTAAATATGTTTCGCTTTTTGTTAAAGGTCCCTTTTGAAAATGTTTCACTCATATGAAGACCCCACCACAGTGTATGGCTGAAAATAGACATTAAATCGGCACTCGTGGAACTTTTTTGTCGATCCCAACACCTTCTTCGGCACGGTTAGTTGAGACATGTATGGTGTCATCTGAAGTACCGGTTTCCACATCTCACAGTGGATTCGAACCTCCTACAGCTGAGGACATGAAGAGGGATACAGCAACGATTAACTGAAGCGCCATCTAGTACCAAACAACAAAACACAGAAAATACCTACCTCCTCCTGAGGAGATGAGGAGGGATACAGCGACGTCAGGTAGAGCTCCTTTCTCTGCGACTTTAGAGCAAATACTACTATTTTGAAACGTGTACTTACATCATCCTCTTAATGGCTAGAGTAGTCAGTCTGTTGACCTGCTCCACATATGGGTGACTGTCTCTGAAATTATATGAAGGATACAGTTTGTCAGATATGGATAATGATAACAATTTGTAAAAAAAAAAAACAAACAAACAAAAAAAAAAAAAAAACCTTTTAAATGATCTTATTATATGGATTTATGCAATTTCTGTGATCTGTCCCCAGAACTTAAAATAAAATAAAAATGTATATAAAGCTGCACCACTCTATCTTAATTATTTTAAGCCTTCTTAAACATTTTATAATTCAGAGTTAAATACACCCATTACTTGTATTTCCCATTCAAGGAAGTTTATGAGCACAATATGATTATCAATATTTTGCTGCCTTTAAAGATTTTTCATGAAGAAAACATCTGGTATCACAGTTTAATAATGAAATAAGATTTTAACCCAATTACTACATGATTGGGACTTGAAACTTGAAATTAAATTTTTAAAAAAATAGACAAACCCCATTTCCTGAACCCGTTCGTTGTAGGAGAGCGAGCACCGTAACATGGTGTCCAGTGTTGCTAGTGATACCAGCTTATAAATCTCTATACTCTGGTTAGAGTCACAGGCTTTTTGTAGTTTTTCCTGTAAAATGTTACATATAATTAGTGAAAAGTATTACACAGAAAAAGTTCTTGAAGAAAAAAGTTACATTTACAATTTGCAACTTAAAAAATAAAAGATATCTAATGCAATACCAAGAAAATGTCTGCAACATCATTGTAGATTTGAACATAAGGTTTCAGGATATCAAAATGAAAGGCGGGAGTTAGAAGACGCCGGTTTCTTTCCCATTTCCGGCCGTCTGACAACAGTAAGCCATCGCCTATAACAAGCACAAAACAGTATATTATCAAAGGGGATTGATGAATTATTAGTATAAGAAACTTATTCGTCTTGAGTAAGGAGGAGGTGGTTAAAGTTAATATAACATTCGACTAAATGTGACGTAAAAAGGATAGGATCAATATATAGTATAAACGGTTAACCTGGTCGTCTCATGACAACCCTATCCCGAGCTTTATATTCAGGTGAGCTTCTCTTAATTATCTCTTTCCTAAGAGTTCTTGATCGTTCTTGCTTTTGCTTGATTGGCCTCCTGGTAATGCTGTGCCTCATGTTATTGGTTGAGGGTTTTCGGAAGGTTTGGGACAACCATCCTCAACACCATTGTTGCAATATAATTTCTACAGTTAGCTGGTTTGTCTTTTATCCCTTCTTCCTGGTCTTTAAGACAACTGAATTTTCTTTTTCCCATATATTTCAATCCTTTCTCTCATTTATCATGTCAAGTTTTTTAATTTGCTATCAACTCTTTATGATGACATTTTTTAGGAATATCTGGCACGCTAAATCGTTGGTAAACAATTGAGATACTATCAGATAAGCATTTCGAACACCATCAACATGGACTACTACTTATCATGAGACAAACTAGCAGTATAGACTGAATTCTTGCACATGGCTGTCCCTAACACTTCAACCAGCAACCATCATTATTAATGACAATCCAAGCAAATGAAAGAGGAAACGACCACAACAGAGTTACATGTAAACAGAGAGGAAAAAGCTCGGACTCACCTGGAAAGAACTTGAAAAGAATGTTCAGGATAGGGACGACTGGATAATTTCTGTTGGTGGTCTACTGAGTATATTCCTGAGGGACAGTAGTAGTAAGAACTTTACTTCTAAATTAGTTTGTCACCCGCGTGGCGCAATGGTTAGAGCGTTTGCTCTAGAGTCGCGAAGTAAGGAGTCAATCCTTAAGTCGCGGGCTCGCTTCCCAATGTGGGACGTGGAGACCGGTCCTTCGGATGAGACTGTGTCGCAGTAGGTGCTGGTACGAAAATGATCCCTCACTACTCAATGGCCCTGAGTGCCGAATATAGGACAAAATTTCTACCTCTTCACCGGCAAGTGGTGACGTCTCCATATATGTGAAAAATTCTCGAGAGGAACGTTAAACAATATACAATCAATCAACCAATCTAAATTAGTTACCGGTCACGGTAGCCTAGTGGTAGAGCGTTCGCTTCGTGATCGGGAGGCCCGGGTTGTTCGATTCTCGTTCGCGTCAAACCAAAGATGTAAACATAGGTAGTGACTCTTCTTTTGCCAAGCCCTCCTCATTAGAATTGAAAGTCAGAGGTCTCTCGGATATGACCTTGATAACGTAGGTCCCGTGTCACGGTAGGCTTTGGCACGATAAAGAGCCCTCACTGTTCAATGGTTCTGAGTGCCGAGTATAGGTCTAAAGTTGAAGTCCTTAAATGTTATCGAATGGGACGTTAAACAATATACAATCAATCTGAATAAGTTCGACCATTTGGACATAAGGTCGATAGAATAACTTTGACATATAAAACAATATATCAATGCGTCGAATGCTGACTGAAATTTTGCATATCAATTAGTAGACCCTAAATGACATACTGAACCTACTATGGATTCTTCCATTCGCCCGATCACGACAAGTAGCCCACGAAGGGTGAGACTTATTGACATAGAGTGCTTACTCCTCCATGGTACCCGACCCCATCTATGATGATTTTAAAGGTTCGTGTTTACTCGACTCCCAGTTTGTATAGTTTTAATTCAGCTTGATGACTGTTAGTTGTCTCATATAACATGTTGCCAAACTATGGAAATAACGGATCATATAACTATATTTTAAAAGAAAATAAGGGCCGGAGATAATGTAGTGACTAGTCATATACAATACATGTATACAAAGGAATACGAAACCATATAGTTCTCTGACGAAATTCATCACCCAAACACATCAGTCACACTCACGATCTGCATGGGATGCTACTGATGATCAAGGATGTTGTGCCACAAATTTGCATGCCTCTGAATTGGAAGGTTAAGCCTACCTACAGAAAGACTTTGAAGAGAAAACATAAGATCATCAGTTGTTGAAGTCGTAAATTAAACAGAGAATATGCGCCTTCTAATACTAGAATGCTACTGGTTGGCACAAGACAGGTCGCTGTAGCATATGCAATGCATGTTTTCCAGTCTGTTAACAGCATATAATGATCCAAACATCGTGCTACAGGGTCTGTTCAGAATAGACCAAGATCTGGACTACCAAGGGCACTAACTCAGGCTCAGCACAGATTCAACTACACTATTTCCTTGAGAAATCGTCTGGTCACAACAAATCAGATAAGGTCTCAACTTCAAAGGGATACTGGTTTGGTAGTGAGGGACCAGACCATCAGGAATCGACTGCACAGATTTCACTTACACGCCCAACGTCCTCTTGTCATTCCCTGTTTGAGGGATCGTCACATTAGGGCTCGACTCCAATGGATTCGTCATAATCAAAGGTGGGATAATCGACGGTGGAGCCACGTAATATTCTCAGATGAGTCGAGTTTCACTGTGGACTTACTGTACAGACAAAGGAGGGTTTCGCGCCGACGTAAAGAACGTTTCCATGACTTTAACGTCATTTGACGTGATCAGTATGGGAATGGAACTGTAATGGTGTGGGGAGGCATCAATGTTGCCGGCAGAACATACTTGCATATTGTTACTGGACGTGTCACAGGGCAGTACTACCGGAACAACATCTTGGCACCCCATATTGTGCCGTTTCCATGTCGTTATGGCCACCGTTTCATTTTTCAAAATGACAATGCCAGATGTTAGGACCAGGGTCATTATCTACAACAGAAGAATATCACCGAATTACTATGACCCGCACTCAGTCCGGACTTTTTTTCCTATGCATCGAGCTTGTCTTTGGCATTCTTGGACAGCAGCCACACAAACTTCAATGACCTCCTACCAATGTCCAAGAACTTGAAGCAGCATTGCAATAGAAATGGAATAACCTTCCCCAAAATAACCTGATCTAGGCGTTTCGTTAGGAGTATGCCACGCTGAATACGAGCTTGTCTGGCCAACCGAGTTGTTTTACCCGCTACTGACTCTGTTTCACAATGGTGGTAAATTTCCTGTGTGACACTGTGTTTGTGTCAATCCTTATTCTGGAGAATCTGTCCATTTCTGAATGTATGCAGAGTTTCGAATAAATTGACAAATGTTTCCTTAATATTTTTTCCTTCCTGACTTCATGGTCTGCATTTCATTGTCATTGTCAACAATATCCCCTACGTCTTTTTAATGCCAGTAGTAAAATTACCTTATTCATTTCAATACTTTGAAAAAGTTCCACCGCTATGTATTTGGTGATCCAGTGACATAGGTCTGGGTGTTTCACGCTGTTGAACATTGCTGTATTACATTTTATTTATTCGATTAACCACACCTTTTTTCAAAGATGACTCTATTAGGTGGTTTATAAAATTTTCCATTTACCCGGTTTGCGAAGAAGACACGTTGTCAGGTTACTATTTTAGGGCAAGAAATGATGATTTGAAGCTTCGGTGGTAATGTTGGTTTTGTATCATACAGTTCTGGCAATGAACTGTATATAAATAGGAAGGAAATTTCAAGAAGTGTTTCTTAATATTTTTCATTCGAGTGTATAGTAAAATTCGCATAACCGATAAGAAATCTAAAAGTTCGTTAATTGTCCACATGTAATCAACCTTTAACCATGATGACTTAAATTATTTTGAGATTAAATTTGAAGAAAGAATGCATTGCATAAGAAATGTAAAAATCCTCTCTTCTGTTATGAAAAATGCATATTTCTGCCGAAATACAAATTATAAGCATGCGCAGTCGATAAACTGAATGCTAAATTGGATTTTACCTAACCATGGTAAGAGGAACCTGTAGGATCCGCCCACGCTGTGTCTGGGTTTGGGCTCGGAGGACTTGAGGAGTACTTTAGCCGTGTCTGGGTGACACACACCAAAGCTGGGGTAGAAGAACATTGTCCAGCCGTGGAAGAGCTTTGTTCTAGTTTTCTCCTGCGTATCCAAAATGGTCCTGAAGTATCCCTTCATGTTATCAAACTTAAGGAAGAAAATACAGTATTCTAAGTCAAATGTTTTAGAAATTCTTTGCATAAGATTTTAAAAAGAGACATTGAACACATCATTGAAAGGTTTGGGGAGTTCGGAATCTTTTTTTCTGCCTCATATATTTGATCTACTTTGGTTAAGATTTATATATTGTACTTATAAGGAATATTTATATAAAGTAAAATACTTTACACAAAAGTACATACTGACTACTGAGTATACAAAACACTCATACACCATTTATATGACTCGTGTAACTCAAAAGGTCCCTCGCCGATATAAATCCCGTTCGACAAGAATTTATGTATGTATATTTTTGGGATTGATTTTTGGTCCCTCTTAAAACGGTCTATAGCTTGGTTCTTGCAGCGAACAGATATCGAGGAGATATGCATGCATATTATTTATAGTCAAGATAAATGTGGTTTTGACTATTCCCATATTTAGCTTTACCTGTACACGGCGAGGCTCGTTACGAGCATAATTTCATAAAAACATCTACGTTGATAACATTTTATTTGGTGATAGCAAATTAATTATTATCTTATCGATGGCTCAATACAATCAATATAATTTATATATTTGCTTAGTTGTGATACAAAAATAGAAATGTAGGTAAAATTCTTTAGGTAAAAAACACACTTGACCATTTAAATGTAGCTGATTATAGGTCAAACTGTCACGTTTTAAACGTGTTCATGTAAAAACATACCAAGACAAAATGACCCCAGATAGGATGCAGCTTTCCCATTGGAGTAATTTTGGAGGTGAGCTGAATCCATTGTCTGTACTGTCGTCCATAATGAATCACAAGAGATAGAAGATACACAAGAAATATCGTTACGATGACCTGAGCGATCATGGCCGTGTGTGTGTATGTAAACACTATCACTAATCCTCACACGTTTATCCTCTACAGCTGACAAATATTTAAGTGCACGAGTACTAAATTACGCGGTTTACATGCTATAATGTATGTCCAGATTGACAGCGTTCAACTATATGACATTAAAACTCTCGGAGAATCTTGATCTTTTTTTGTAAATTAATTTTAAACAAATAATGATATCGATTTGTTTGCGTAATTTAAAAACTTTCAATCTCCTTCTGCTCTAGGTTACTTTGTGTAAATACTGTAACTGCAATGGTGTTCTAGAACATTACCTTACTTTTGCAAGAAGCACTGACTGTAAGAGTTGACGACAACTCTGACATTTAAACTTGCGTTATGTACGGAGGTACGGAACTAATATTTTTACAGACATTGTAGAAAAATATAAATATGGTATTAGGGGCACCAACTTTACTCGTATATACTAACGCAAAAGATGATTTCAGGTAGAATAATAAAATTACTTAAAATACCCTATACGTGAATGACAGTATACGAGGGGCGTTCAATATTTTTGTCCAAACCATATTACAGCAACAAAAACAAAATAAAAATTTAAATCATTTAATGCATTCCTTCAAAGTAATCTCCCTTATATTTAATACAGAGATGAAGTCGTTTAATCCAGTCAAAAAACACTTTTTTGTAAGTTTTTTGTGGAATATACCTTAAATACTGAAAAATAGCTGATGCCAGCGCTGACCGCGATTAAAAACGCCTTCCAGGGACAGCTTCTTTTAGTTTTGGAAACAAGAAAGTCACAAGGAGAAAGATCAGGTAAATATGCATGATGTGGAAGTTCGAAAACTTTGTGACGCTGTAGATATTCTCGAAAAACCTTTGCTTTATGGACAGGAGCATTGTCATGTAGAAGTTTAATTCCTCTCAAACCAGTATTAGGTCGTCTTTTTTTTTTGTAAAAATTATACAGTCTCGGAAGTATACTTGAAGAATACTATTTCCAGTGACACTTCTGCCCTATGGGACTGCATATTGGACTACCAAGCCATTAGAGTTGACAAATATTGTGTATAGAGCTTTCTAAGAAGTTTGAGTTCTTTTTGCAATTGTTGGCTTCTTTATGTTCTTAAGTTTCCAGTCCAAACTTGATTTTTTACTTTTCTTTCTGGCTGGACCCACGTTTCATCACCTGTGACGATCTAACTAAGCTTCCTAGTGTCCATATTTTAAAACATTTTCAAAAGTCTTTGGCACCTTTCTAAACGATCCATCTTCTGAGCTTTGGTAAGAATTTGTGGAATCCACCTTGCACAAATTTTACGGTACTTTAATTTAGTTTTTATAATAGTAAAAACACTGCCCGTTGAAATTCCTTCACGTCTTGCTATTTCTTTGACGGTAAATCGTCCATCTGTCTTAAGAATATCATGAGTTTTGGAAACATTGCTTTTGGTGACTGCTCTTGGTGGTCTTCCTGAATGTTTGTCGTCAAAAACATCTGTTCTACCACTCTTGAACTTGCTTACCCATCTGTGAACTGTCTTTTTTGAAATAACAGATCCACCATATATCTGAACAATTTCTTCATATATTTCATTCCGTTCTATACCAATAACACAACGAGCAAGAATATACTTTCTTATTTCAAGTGACTCCAGACTTCGTGTTTTATCCATGATTGATATCCAGTGTATTCGGGTAGGTCAGTTACAAATGTAAGTCTGTGTTTCAGAGTGCACGGACTTGTTGACAATGTCAATGAAAGATATATTCATTCATGGATGACCAGATCCCGAATCGAATGATCTAAGTTATATTGAAAGCCATAAGGGACAAAAAATATTGAACACCCCTCCTATCCCTCTCTTCATTTTCCTATGGTAGGATTGTCACATTCCAAAGGAATTCAATAAAGAAGGAAACACACTCCGGAAGGAAAACTTGGAAGGAGTTGGTCAAGGTGGGAAGGAGGGGTTGAAGGTAGGATTGTTGTTTCCTTCTATGCTTTAAATGCCAAAAGTTTAGCTAAATATTCATTTCACAGAAGAACTTCCGTATATATTTCCCTGGTGCAAAGTAAGCTGTCGATTAATTGTAAAAGTCAGCGCCTCTGCAAAAGTCCAGTGCGATCTGCAAATTAATGCTTCCGGTCTAAACTCCAACTGTGAAGCACCATATCAGCAAGCTCCAAAATTTACAATCACAAAAATATTATGATGGAGAGACATGTATACTGTCTTACAACATTTTCAAGAAGTGGTGTAAAACAAATGCTGATCTTTAAAACTCCATGGAACGTACAGAAAATGTTAAAATCACATGATTTTTCTCAAATCAATAATACTGACGAAATCGTTTGTCTTTTCAACGCTTTATACGTATACAATCATTTTTCCCAGTGTGGTGAAAGATAAGAATTTTTAATATCTCGGACAACTTATTTTCAATAAAATGATTTTTTTTCAAAATCTTAAATGTTTTAGTCATACAAAAGTACTTGTTTATCACATAAAAGTATTATGAAGTTGATATTAAGACTATGCTTCAGTTCCTCATTGATAATATGCATACGGAGTTTATATATCGCAGTTGGTTCGATACGCAAGAGCATGCTCTACGTATGAACAATTTCTAAAACGAGGTAGATCATTGACAAACAAGTTGATGAAACAAGAATATCATCACAAACAAGTAAATAATTATGCACGTACACCTAAATTTTATTTGCTGATTTAAAATTAAATCAAGTTAAACAGCGCACAGCAATTTGATAAATGTACACGATAATATCCTTTTTTATTTGTGCTCTTCTATTTCGTTTATCATATACTTGAAGAGAAAGCGACTACTTTGTAGTTGTTTTCTTGAATTGAATACAATATCATAAAAATGAAGTTTTACAATATCATAGGTTAATTTTTAACCTGTAATTTTATAAGTATTCATACTTTACAACAGTACAATTTAAGCTAGAAGAAGGGCAAATTATTGAAATGCCTCATTCTTATTACTATCATGATGTAAATTTTGAATTTAGGGGGTGGGGGTTAAATGTAAAATTTACATCTTGACAACTGTCAATATTTAATTTTTCTCCCCCTAGTAAATTCAAAATTCACAACATGATAAACATATATTTTATTATGTACAAATATAGTACTAGTATTTAAATAAATTACAAAATAATTTACATCAACAAGATTAGTAAATAACAAAAATATCAGGTGTAAGGTAAACATATAAAATAATTTAAATAACATAGAATTTGTGATGTAGGAGGAACACAAGGTCTAAGGTGTTTTAATGGTTCTTTCTTTCTTCCAAGTTAATTTTGATTCCGTATTTAGCAGTCATGACAAACTGTGGGTAGTGTTCGTAAATATGACCCTCCACAAGGCTGACTTTAAATCTAAAAAAAGTTTTTAAAAAATTAATTCACTAAGGTAAATGTAATTGTTACACATATATCAATAGATTACTGAACACATATTATCCCTTTTTAAAACGTTATAAAACCAAATTAAATCTACCTTTTTATCAGTGACGCAAGCATGACTTTCTCCTCGCTGACTACAAAGTTCTGTCCAATGCAGTTCCTATTTTAAAACAAAATACGATGAAATGAAAAATTATAATTTTCTAAAGTAGTCGTGTTTACTGATTAAATGGAGCGCTAAATCAGGGACCCTAGCTGGTTATTAACACCAGAGATGGGTCATAACCACGGTGAGCTTCATGAAATAGTAGTAATCATATACATGTACATGTATAATACAGAATACTTCTATAAGCAAAAACTGAAGAAATGATACGAAACATGTCAGACATAATACTACCAAACGATTTACAGTGTTTATAAACATATTAATTCAAAGATCGCAAAATTTGCAGAAAGCTAACTTCAAACGGAGCTGTTGAATTCCGTGTACTATCAACCTATATCTTCGTAGTTTGTCTCGGTTTACAAACTGGACGAATTCGGAGCTTACTCTTGCTTATCGAATCAGATTGGAGTCATAAATGCCATATGCAGGTGCTGAGAACAACAGTTCGTATCTGTTGGTGCTAAAGTAGGACTTAAGTACAGTCTTAGTCTTTAGGCCGTTTCTAGAGGCGTGCCAAGATTTGATAATCTTAGCAAAACTAAAGTGACCAGTAGAGGTGACTTAATTACTAGTAAGTGTGTCTTAACTGCATGTATCTCATTAACATATTTAGCAGTAATATTACAAATATTTTTAATTATATTTTTACTTCACAATCTTATAAAGCCTAACTAAAACCGATAGGTAAGAACGACAACTTATATTGTGTATTTAAATTAAAAACGTATACATATAACTCCTTCATTGTTTCAGCAATATAATTATATAGATAAAGTAAAACCTTTGATAATTTATGAGAAATAAAGTGAACTGAAGTTTGACACCTTGCTTAGTTCGTTTTAAAACAAATTTAAAACATTGGCCCCACCATAAAAAAAATTGATAATTGAAAAAAATTCGATATTTTGCTACTTCAAATGAAATGAATTTCGCTTTACCTTGAGCCGGCAGAGAAAGGTATGTAACTGTAGGGATCTCGGTCTTGTTTTGTCTCCTCGTCAAATCGGCGAGGTCGGAACTCCTGTTACAGATTAAAAACAACTTTTATGTGTCACACATTTGTGTCGATCTACTAGACCAACTTAATTTTAATAAATAAGTTAAATTGTACTGTATCCACATCTTGTATTCACCTGTGGATCAGACCAAAGGTCTGGATGGTGATTGATGGTATGAAGAAGAATATCAATCTTTGTTTTGGCGGGAATCGTTATGCCGTCCAGTGTGAGTGGCTTGTCTGCGACCCGACCAATGAAAGGGACGGGAGTATGCATCCTCATCACCTCCTTCAGGAACATCGACATGTATTTAAGTGACGGAAGGTCTTCCCTGAAGTAATATGGATTAATCAAGAGATCATTTGGAATTTTTTGCGTCTCAATTTCAAGTATACTGTGAAATCACTAATGTCGTGGGGGTTAATTTTCTGATTTTTCAAGGTGTGGAGAGACCCTGGAATTTATGACCACCATTGAATATAAAATTTTCATATTATGCATTACTGCTTAATATTTTCCAACCATGAAATGAAATCCCCACAAACCAATTTTTTCCCTCAAAGCTCGAAAACTTTACCTCACGAAAATATGTGATTTTACAATAGTAGAAGTTCAAGTCTTTTTGCATTTCTCTCAATGTATTTTTAAATACCATTGAAGTTTGTCTCGCCCATTTAACACTTCCATAACCTCTTTGTAGAGAGTCTCCTGTTCCTCTGGGTGTTTTGCCAGGCTGTATATAGCCCAGCTCATGGAAGAGGAGGTGGTGTCATGTCCTGAAGTAAAATGATCCACTCAATTTAGAAACTACCGATTTGCAATGATTTTTGAAAAAAACTGGTCAGAGCATTTGAAGAAAATGCGTCATAATGTAATATTTGGAGACACAGTAGCAATACAGGATACAGACAAGACGGATTGATACTAGTATCCCAGACAAAATATGTAAAGGTATAAAAGGAAGTAAAGTTCTATTCACCGTTTGCAAAAGATGTGTTGCAATAAAAAATGAATGGTTATCTGACCTTCAAAAAGAAACGTGTCCACTTCTGCACGAATGTCAAGGTCAGAAAGTCCTTCCCCTTGGTCATCTTTTGCCGTGATAAGTATGTCTAGGAAGTCACGTCTTCTTTTCTGTAACTGACCAGGATCATCAGCCTGTAACAGAATTTTATTCTACATTATATGTGAATGGTCCATCTAATGTTAATAGATGGGAAAGGGTGAAGATTTAATTGTTTATTTCAAACTTGATTTCGTAGTGTAATGTGAAACATGTCTTCTCTACTTACCAGTGTCTTTCTTCTTGATTGTATAATGTCATCTGCAAACTGGTGAACAAAATCTATTAGTTTATAGAACTCCTTCCCTTCAGTCGAGAACTTATATATAAAATCAAAATAGAGCCAGGGTTTTCTAAAAACAAATAAGATTTTAAAAATGCATCATAACGATTAATAGTCAATTAAATGTCTACTCTTGGCTTCAATTAATTCCATAACAATCATTGTTGGGGGAACCAAATTTTTCGCTCTTAAATAAACAGTTGAGACGAAAGTAACAAAATGTTTAGTAGACAAAAACCATTGCTCCTTACAGTGATCGGCTTACTGTCAGCCTTGCCAGGTTTCTAACCGCTTCTGCATACGGATGATCTGATCTTTCAACAACATGCAAAAAATCTGTTATTAGATGAATTATTGCTATGGCGTAATTTTGCTATGTTTTCATCATTTTTTTTTCATTTGGAAACTTACCCTTCCTCCTGTACGTGTCCTTCGTACGACAGGGAACATCGCAACATTGTGTCTAGAGCCGCCAAGGTGACAAGACTATAAATTTCCACACTCTCCTTGGCATCGCAAAACTTCTGAAGTTTCCCCTTTAAAATTTAACCAAATACAAAAGTCTGTGATCTATCTATTGGTGAATAAAGGAATAAAGGATATGTAAGTCTAAGCTACTTAGTTGTTAATCGATATACTACCGGTATATTGTATATTGTTGGAAAACTATATTGATACCGGTATACAGTAAATGTGGAAGGAACCTTGAAAGAAATTCAAAATAATCACCAGAAATGCCAGTGTACGTTTAATTATTTGCTGCTTATTTTTTTCGATTTCGATTTCAATAATCGGAGGAGAAAATGGATAAAATAATTACCAGAAATATTTCAGCCACTTCGTTGTAGATGTCTACGTAAGGTCGGAGGATGTCGAAATGGAAAGCTGGAGTCAGAAGCCGTCTGTTTCTTTCCCATTTCTTTCCATCAGACAAAAGCAAACCGTCTCCTATATTGGAAAGATATAATTTGCAGCTCTGAACTTATATACAAAAGTCGAATATTTGTTGAGTGTAGTTCTGTACATTTTAAGAGGTAACGGATATTGGAACAAGAGATGTTTGAAAAACACTTATGCCCCCATCCTCCAAATAATTGAAATTTTTCTATGTTCAAGGGGCACAACTCTGTCCAAAATGGTCCGATCGTACCCAAAACAAAACTTGATCTAGATATTCTTATGATAAAACTGTATAACAAATTTAATTTCAAGAAGTGCAACCTCTGCGAAGAAAATCAACGGAAACCGATGGTGGACTGACACACAAAACGACAGACAGCAGCAAAGCAATATGCCCTCCCTTCATCGAAGGGATACATAATAACTTGAAAAAAATAATAAAAATTCTGATGGAGTATCAAATTGAAAAAAAATTCTTTAATTCTTACACACACAAAAATTAAGAAAAAATAAAAACATAATTTGACCTTTAATGATATCAAAGAAAAGCCTTTTGAATCTTTACCTAACCATGGTTCAACAAGTCTGTAACCCACGAGTTCATGTTTCGGTTTAGCAGTTGTCTCCTTTATCACTACTTTAGCCGTGTCAGGATGACAAGTGCTTATCAAAGGAACTATAAACATAATCCAACTACAAATAACCTTCGCCCGAGTTTTCTCCACAACTTCAGATGCGCGAGAACAAAATTCTGCCATGTCCTGAAACTAAAAATGTACTATGATATTACAGTTTGTGATATTTATCATGGTTTATAGTTTCTTTGAGACCTTTTCAATTCCGTTTCAGGAGTCGAAAAAAATGTGGAAAATTTCAAGCTTTCATGTACATATGTATATGAATCTTACAGGAACTCACCGTCGGTAGAGCGCTCGCTTTGTGATCGGAAGTTCGTGGTTCGAATGAATAAAAATAGATAGCAACTTTTTTTCGCCAGGCGCTCTGCCCATTGATGTGAAATTCGTGGGTCTTATGGATAAGACTCTAAAAACCGAGACATTGTTCCATGGCAGACGTTGGCACGATAAATGAAGAACCCTCACTGCTCTACAGACTTGAGTGCCGAGTACAGGGTCTAGACTTAAAGCCCTTCACCGGTATATGGTGAATCTTATATGAGTGAAAAATTTTCAAAGGGGCGTAAAAAATATACAATCAATTAATCAACCCTATAGGAACACATTCTGTAGAGCACTTGCTCCCTGAGTGGAAAGTCATGAAAGTACTCGACAAACCTAAGATGGTATTTAAGGAAAACAAGTGATCTTTTGCCAAGTGTTCGGTACTTTGAATTGAAAGGTGCGAATCTTTCGGATGAGACTCTACCCACTGAGGCCCTGTATCACGGCAGGCAGTGATGAGGATCCTTCAATCGAAATTCGAATGAGAAACTGGTAATAAGAGGGGGAATGAACAGTGAGTGTCAGCTGGTTAGTGGCAGATGGAATCACTACCGTCAAGACCAATGCCACAGAAATAAAACTCTCGACCACTTGTGTTGGCTAAAAAGACTGGAAGGAATCGTAAGATGAATATGAAGAGAAAAATAAGTACCCTGTCAAGAATGGGAGAAGGTTGACAAAGAAATGAAAAATTTCTGTTAAGAAATTTAAGAGTCTTTCGGAGAGAAATTGGAAAACATGACATGCATACTTCATATCAAGGCCACATCTGGCTGGTGGCAAAGGAAAAAGGGAACCATCCACATACATGTATGAAAAAGAGAAAAAAATAACAAGTATCAGAGGGTGCAGTAGAAAACAGTGATAAAGATAGGAAAACTGCCGGAAAAAAATCCGAAACGAACTAGAAGAAACTTAAAGAGCTGAGAAAGGTACATGTAGGTAGAATAAGGAATAGGAATCGAAAGAATACAAGAGAAAGATCAGCTCTCTTTATGGAATCACTGCAAGAGGTGTTCGATATGCAATTGTATTGTACCACAACGCGAATGGTACGATTCGTGGATGGAAATACATCTGAATAGAGTTCTATTCAATACCTTTTCAATTGTGTATACAAGCGCCTTCAGTTTGACATATTTTAAAGTCATTTCGGTAAATTCAGTCGCTGACCACTGTTGTAAAATCGGTTGGAAACGGGTTGAAAATATTGAAGAAATAGAGATTACATCAAAGTTCGCTCAAAATTTGGTAATTCCGAAATGCAGATTTTTACTGAATTGTGGAAGCTTATGGGTCTGATAGGATATCTTACGAGACAGTTCGGAGGTGGAGAAGCAAATGCCTGACTGCCGCAGAGTCCTTCAAACATGCAGTAGAATCTGACCGCCGACTTATGACTGTTCATCATTCATATCACTGTGTCTCGAAAGTCAAGAAAATAATTGAAAGAGCTGGTACATACACGATTTGTTTGCGTATTGCTATCATAGGTGCACTTTTAGTTTTAACGAATGATTTCTGCCAGATAGATATCGCACACTTAATATATTGACAGTTGGCCAAAGACATATACGAGTATACAAACCGCTTAACACCCATTCTCAATATAAGGGCACAAATGCCTCTCTGATTTTTTAAAAAATGAAGTTCAAGATAAAAATTTTTCTATCATTTACTTTTTAAAGAAAGTATCTGAAGATTTTGTTTCCAGATTTTTTTCATCAAATTATAATACATGAAATAATTACAAGACGATAAAGTAGAGGGTAATTTTATTCAGAAATATAGCTTGAAATGTACGTTACTCTTTCTTCAATGTCCAAAAAAATATGTCAAAAAAAATGTAGTCATTAAAATCACAATTGGAATATCTCATCTTAACACCAGCACATCCTACCAACTCTGTCAGCAACATATTTTCTCGGCATACGAACGTGCGTTTGATTTTTCCTTTCAAAAAACAAAGGTTACTTTTTGATCCAGATGTGCAAAAACATTCTTTAAAAATATGCTTTAAATTCTTCTCTCTGTTTTGTTAAGAGCGATCAGTTTGGAATCTTGTCATTTTTAATAGATACTGGAACCTAACATGTACATGTAGTAAAATTCTATTTTGAAGTTACTGTCTTTTTTAACATATATCCATACCGATTTAGAAAACTATGTAAATGTAACGTACATTTCAAGATATATTTCTGTTTAATAAAAAGCTTAAAATTCATCTAAAATTCATCTAAAAATTCATCGTTTTGTTTCAGTTTATTCCAAAAAAAGATTCTCTATGTAATCACATTGTCTTATATGTCACAATCACCACTATAAAGACACGATTGCCTCAGAATATGAGTAGGTAACGTACATTTCAAGCTTGTAATAATATGTAAATTAGTAATAAGAAAATATTGGGAAAAAAGCAATTTTTGACATAAAAATCATATCAATGAAGCGTTTTAATGCAGTAATATAAGAAAATTAATCATAATGTAACAAACGAGGTTATTGTCATCAGCTACAAGAATGTCACATCACTTCGGTAACGTTCATTTCACATATTATTGGAAAGTCCCCTCCACCTCAGTTCATAACCATTCTTTTGTGCTGTTTCGCCGAAATTGACATCGGTCGTAGCCTAGTTACTTCTAACTGTGTGCAAGGTTACAGACAAAAAAATATAAGAGTCAGATGTATTTTGCTATGGTCTAACAAATGTTCGTGTTTGGCCATTGAAACTTAACATAAATCTATTCCGAATATATCCATCGACAGTCTTGTTAACAATTTCATTTAGTATGTTGCAACATCGTTTTTCAAAACACAAACATACGTGCTTTTTAGCAGATCTGGAAAAATATAACCCAAAATGCAATGATTCAAACAAAACTGAGTATTCAGTATTTAAAATCTACGTGACCGTCTTGTGTTCTGGGTTTATTTGTTTTGTTTCTTTTTCTTTTCTTTTCTTTTTTGTTTTGTTTTCTTTTTCGTTTTTGTTTTTTTCCAATTATAAGCTTATGCATACCTTGTTTTAAATTATCAACAACAATTCAATTAATGTGAAAAGTCGCACATGAAAAGTAAACAAACTGCAAAAAGGTTGCCAAAGATGAATTTTAGACACTTAGAAACAAATTTTCTAGCATGTGGTAACAGTTTAAAACATTTACGAGGATTGGGGTGCATTTAGATGTGGCCAGTTGTCAAATGGATTGTAACGATAATTTTGTTTCGCTCGTGTAAACGCAATTCATTGACTAAATTAAAAAAAATGTCAGTTAGAAATACATAAAATGTACGTTACCATACGTAACGTACATTTCAAATATAAAAATGAATTCTCTTCCACAAGCATACGTTAGACGCGCAATATATTAATACTATTTGAACCTGCATATCATAAGAAATACATCATACAGGTTTCGTATTCAGAAATATATACCAGGTATCAAAATTATATTACATAATAATTGATCTTAATGTATTTTTTTCCTCAGTAGAGACGTTTCTTTTCATTAATTTTGGGATTTAGCCGACCTCCAACCTTTGAAACCTGTCCTTTGTGTACACATTCGAGTGTGTGAAAGTATTAGAATACATGAAAATTCGTGCGAGATTCACTTAATTCGAATTTCATGGTAACGTACATTTCAGTCACGTACATTTCAAATGATCACTTTTCATGTAAAAAATAATTTTTAATTGTGTTTAGCAAAACGTCTTTGCCAGTTTACAGGATACAAGGGGTTGCTTATTCAGAGTCGTCTCATATTTTCTACTTAATATGTATTCTTAATGGAAGAATATAGGTAACGTACATTTCTTTCTTATCTCTACGATTGAAAATGTCTTTCATTCCGTAAACATATTTATAAAAGTTGCTCAAGTTGTTCAATTTCATGTTACATTATCTAAGTAGGAGTAATAAATCCTTTGAAATTTCAAATTTAACCCATCAATAAATAAAGGAGAACAAAACTATCAGGTGTATAATCTTCGTGTTTGCTTGTAATGTGGTTGAAATAGAATTAAGCGACAGGGACATTGCACAATAAAAATTATTTATTATCACAAAGAAAATGTATTTATTGTTATGAAAAGAAATATATATGATACAAGGTTTAACTTATCAGAAAATTTTTACTTGAGAATCATAACTATATATTACACAGGGGGGATTCAGAATAATATTTGCCTCGGCGACAGTAACGTACATTTCAAATAGGCTACTATATTTGAATTTGGAACTCCTTAAATACCCTTTCAGATCGATAATTATATGAATTCTTAGTCATTGTTATATGACTATTTATAATGTTGATTTAAAAATTACATCAGTGGTATTTCTTTTAAATGAAAATGAGGCGACATCATTTGAGCCCTTATATTGAGAATGGGTGTTAAGCAATGGCTCAAAATGTTTTCCAAATTCTATCAAATTGCTAATATTGTTACATTGTTACGGGTGAGAAATATGGGTTCAATACTTAGGAGCAGTGAAAAAATGCTTAAGAAATCGTATCATAAACGACACCCTGTCTTAGGAATAAGGCATTTTCGTCTAATTCAATGCATACTTTTGAGCTTGTGAAGAAATTTTTGAAGTCCAATAATGTACCGTTTTGCAGAACTCACCGTCATCGTAATTTCCAATGCAACTCTTCTTTTTTTTCCAAAATTAAAAGCTTTTTATCTGGTCGTCTTTACAAGTCCCGAGAAGTCCGGGCCTCAGCCATCAGTCGACCCCTAGAGGTCTAGCTAATTAGCACACCTCGACGCATTTCATAAAAATTATATTTGGTGATTGAAATTTTGTATTTCAAACCATGGAAAATACTTTGAAGGGATTAAATGTTCATTTCAACATTTCATTATGTGAGTCGAATCCTACTGAGATATCGTACAATAAACAATACCTATCGAACAACCTTCGTACAAGTTTGCATCAAGTGATCTTGAAAAAGATCTGAAAGGTTAAACTACACATGAAGGAAAAATATTCGGATGAGATAAGAAACAAAGCAGTCGCTTACTGTTGATTGATCGATTGTTTATTGCTGAACGCAGAGTCGGCATTTCAGTTATAAAAGAGAATAAAGGCTGTACTCTCGCCCAAAAAGTCATCCGCGTGGCATAGAGGTTGGGGCGTTTGCTCTAGAGTCGCGGAGTATTCAGTAAGGAGTTGATCGTTACTTCTTGTGTTCAAATCCGCTGTGCAACGTGTAGACCTGTATTTCGGATAAGACATAGTCCGAGGTTCCGCGTCACAGTATGTTTGGCACGAAAAAAAGATCCTTCACTTTACAGTACTAAATTTGCAGACCTCCACTGGCAAGTGGTGGCATCTCGATACTTGTGAAAAACGTGTGAAAAAGCAGAAATTTAAGTTTATTATTGAAAAGTTTAAACCCAACAGTAGTCCCAACCATTCCTTAAAGGAGAAATGGTATGATTTGCACAAACTTGAATCTACACTACCTGAGGATGCTTCCATATAAATATGACCAATCATGGCTTTGTTATTCTTGAGAAGAAGATTTTAAAAGAATTTTCCTATATATTTCTATGTAAAACTTTGGTCGGCCATTGTTGCCCCACCCTACCTCGGGGGATCATGATTAGATCAAACTTGAATCTACACTACCTGAGGATGCTTCCATATAAAATGATGAATCATGGCTATATTATTCTTGGGAAGAAGATTTTTAAAGAATTTTCCAATAATATATTTCTATGTAAAACTTTGGTAGGCCATTGTCGCCCCGCCCTACCCCCAGGGGTCATAATTTGAACAAACTTGAATCTACACTACCTGAGGATGCTTCCATATAAATATGATCAATCATGGCTTCGTTATTCTTGAGAAGAAGATTTTTAAAGAATTTTCCTATATATTTCTATGTAAAACCTTGGTTGGCCATTGTGGCCCCGCCCAACCCCCCGGGGGTCATGATTTGAACAAAATTGAATTCACACTACCTGAGGATGCTTCCATATAAATATGATCAATCATGGCTAAATTATTCTTGAGAAGAAGATTTTTAAAGAATTTTCCAATAATATATTTCTATGTAAAACTTTGGTAGGCCATTGTGGCCCCGCCCTACCCCCAGGGGTCATAATTTGAACAAACTTGAATCTACACTACCTGAGGATGCTTCCATATAAATATGATCAATCATGGCTTCGTTATTCTTGAGAAGAAGATTTTTAAAGAATTTTCCTATATATTTCTATGTAAAACCTTGGTTGGCCATTGTGGCCCCGCCCAACCCCCCGGGGGTCATGATTTGAACAAACTTGAATCTACACTACCTGAGGATGCTTCCATATAAATATGATCAATCATGGCTTTTTTATTCTTGAGAAGAAGATTTTTAAAGAATTTTCCTATGTAATTCTATGTAAAACTTTGGTCGGCCATTCTGGCCCCACCCTACCCCCGGGGGTCATGATTGAATCTACACTACGTGAGGATGCTTCCATATAAATATAACCAATCATCATGCTTTGTTATTCTTGAGAAGAAGATTTTTAAAGAATTTTCCCATATATTTCAATGTAAAACTTTGGTTGGCCATTGTGGCCCCGCCCTATTTTCCTACCCCCGGGGGTCATGATTTCAGATTTGCACAAACTTGAATCTACACTAAGGATGCTTCCATATAAATATGACCAATCATGGCTTTGTTATTCTTGAGAAGAAGATTTTTAAAGAATTTTCCCATATATTTCTATGTAAAACTTTGGTCGGCCATTGTGGCCCCGCACAAACCCCGGGGGTCATGGTTTGAACAAAATTGAATTCACACTACCTGAGGATGCTTTCATATAAATATGACCAATCATGGCTTTGTTATTCTTGAGAAGATTGATTGATTGATTGTATACTGTTTAACGTCCCTTTCCAGAATATTTCACTGATATGGAGACGTCACCATTGCCGGTGAAGGGCTGCAAATTTAGGCCTATGCTCGGCACTCAGGGCCTTTGAGCAGGGAGGGATCTTTATCGTGCCACACATGCTGTGACACGGGGCCTCAGTTTATACGGTCTCATCCGAAGGACCGCCCTATTTAGTCGCTTTTTACGACAAGCAAGGGGGTACTGAGGACCTATTCTAACCCGGATCCCCACAGGACATTCTTGAGAAGAAGATTTTTAAAGAATTTTCATATGTATTTATATGTAAAACTATGGTCGGCCATTGTGCCCCGCCCTACCCCCGGGGGTCATGATTTGAACATATTTGAATCTACGCTACCTGAGGATGATTACACATGAGTTTCATCTTTCCTGGCACAGTGGTTCTTCAGAAGAAGATTTTTTTGAAAATGCCATTATTTTTTCACTAATTCATAATTATCTCCCCTTGGAAGAGGGCGTGGCCCTTCATTTGAACAAACTTGAATCCCCTTCACCCAAGGATACTTTGTGCCAAGGTTGGTTGAAATTGGCCCAGTGGTTCTTGAGATGAAAATGTGAAAAGTTTACAGACAGACGGACAGACGGACGCCGGACAAAATGTGATCAGAAAAGCTCACTTGAGCTTTCAGCTCAGATGAGCTAAAAAAGCAAGGGGACGTTTAAAAAGAAAAAATAAACAAACCATTTAAGAGATTTCTAAACACCATGAAATCAACAATGAAAGATCAATAATCTAATGATAGAGTAGGAAAGAAGAGGGATATCCGTGGACAAAAGATTAAGGAGACAACAAACAACCCATGAGTAGAGGCATGCTACATGAATGATATATTTAATCTTTGCCACAAAAACACGCACAGGGGAAAGGAATTAGCATAGCTAAGGAGGAAACAACAAGAATATGTACAAGCCTTCAAATTCGAGATAGAGCGTCTACTCTAGAGTCGTGAAGTAAGGAGTTGATCCTTACATCGCGGATTCGAATCCCACTGTGGGACGTGGAGACCCCTTCGGATGAGACCGTATAAACCGAGGTCCCTTGTCGCAGTAGGTGCTGGCACGAAAAAGATCCCTCCTTGCTCAATGGTCCTAAGTGCCGAGTATAGGAGAAAATTTGCAGCTCTCCACCGGCAAGTGGTGGCATCTCCATATGTCTAAGTGAATATTCTCGAGAGGGACGTTAAACACCATACAATCAATCAATCAAATTCGAGATGCTCTTTACTTTAAATGGACAGATTCTGAAGATATCATCGATTTTTAACAACCTCATCAAATGTTTAGTAAATGGTACGACGAAACCAAAAAGGAAATCAACAAAAGGAGACTTCTAGAACAAGAAGCAGCAGAGTCTGCTTTCTGTCGACAAAACTTGACTTTTCTTTGAAATATGAAACGTGTTCTTTCATCGTGAAATCCAACATCGACAAAACAACCTATACAGGGGAATGAAAGGAAAACTCAGTTGGTGTTCCCGACAATGAATAAGAGTATCGTCGTACTTTTCATTAGTTACTTTTTACAAGACAATCAAGTTGTGCTCACCTCTTCATCAGTAGTCAAAGACTGGGAAAACTGGGAAAGCTCGCCTCGCAATGATCTGCACAAACTACAAAGGTTCAAATATAAGATAAGTGACTACAAGGGTCCAAATATAAGATAAAAGGGAGTATATCTACAGTCGAAGCGGAAAGCATCCTATGCAAGATCAGAAACGGAATCAAGAATTCGCAGTAAGGACATTGTGGGAACTGTCCGTGAAGGGAGAGGCTTAACCACTGAGTTAACAAGACGGATCAGGGCTTCAGACAAAGATATTTTAGGATACAACTAGACAGAAAGGTGATTCAACTAGAACAAGATTTGAAATATCCAACTAGTAGGGATGGGAAGCCAAGGAAACTGGACTATATGGAAAAATTAACAGAGTATGCTGACATTTAGTGATCCGTGAATATTGAGGAAAACATTTTTCATACACCAGTTTCTAGCATGAGCTTTTGTTGTATTACCAATATCAACAAATAAGGGAATTAGAGGAATGGCAGAGACCGATGTACCCTCTATGCCAAGAGACAAATTGTCATCTTGTCAAGTTCCCAATACCAATAGAAAGTTCAGGTGGAAGCATGAACATGTCTTCAGAACACCAGTCCATACAAAGTACGTTAGAGACAGAGTTGTAGAAGAACAATAAAAACCAATTTCAACCATATACTTTCCTCGCAAGTGGAGGCAGACAATGGGGCCACCACAAAACACAGAGTTGGCAAACTGAACGTAGCAAAATACTGAAAGCTGCAAATCACCATTGAAAAGAAGCTAATATTCCGACTGATAGTACACACCACCAAATGACCTGGTTTTCCAATAATATCTGAGGACAGGAAGAAAACCATTGACTACAATATCATAAGTATGAATGTCAGGGGACAAGTACAAACTTACAAATGCTGATTATCTGACACGTACTGAAAGCAAGAAGGATAACAGAAATAGAACTTCTCGGTGGAAATCAGTATGTCCATCAGCATTAAAGTGGGGGAGGATGGCAGCGCTGCGATAAAGTGACAAAAGGAGATAAAGGCAGTCAGCGCTAAAGCCACGGAGGCCTAGAAGACATCCAACTGGCTGGTGCTACGTAGAGAAGATAGTACTGGGAACGTAATCGTTGTTAGTATTAAAAAACTAATCAACTTCTGCTTACCCGCCATCGTTGCAGATCAGATGATGAACCGTCTTGAGACGAATGGGTCCGGCTGATGACTCGAGACCAAATAGTTCAGGTACTATTCATTTTATATTAATTTAATGGAATTTTTTATCGAAAAGAATATTGCTAGTCTGCTTAAGGGCAGACCTACAAAGTACCGTATATTCTTAAATATTTTATTTCAGAATTGTAAAGGTACTATTATTTATAATAATCAAAGGATATCAAATTTTTAACGTCCCTTTCGAGAATTTTTCACCCATGTGGAGACGCCATCACATGGAGTTAAAGAGCTGCAGATTTTAATCTGTACTTTGCACTCAGAGAGCTGCGAAGGTTTAAACAGTCTAATTCAAAGAACTGATCACCACGTCCCACAGTGGGATTGGAACCCACGACGTAAGGAACAATTCCTTGCTCCGCAACTCTAGAGCAGACGCTCTACGACTGCCCACACGAGCACAAATAAATGAATTATGGATTTGAAAGTAAAGCTTTTAAGGAGGTCTGTGATTAAATCCAGATTATGACTACCGATGAATTTAATCAAAAGAACCAACTTGTCAATATTTAAAATAAAATTTCGAACATTATTCATAGAATAAGGAAAACGGACAGTAACGTACGTAGTGTTAATATTTTGACAGCACCTTCAGACATATTAAATACCGATTACATAAAATTAAGAACTATGAAAAATGTGTGGTCTCAATAAAAGAAACAAATTAATTAAGCACATTTCTCATCTTACCAGTAGCAGGTGCCCCCAGATTGGGTGATGGGGTCCTAACTGCACCATCCTGTCGGTGATGGTCTTCATTTTTCTGTAACGTGTGTAGAAGCGGACCAGGTAAGACAAACCGAACACAGCCAGGAGAGTTATTAAAATGGTGGTAATCATGGCTAAAACAAACTCCTATCTCCAACCACTGGAAAATGAAAAGCACTGTAAAATGAAATGTCAAATAAACGCTATCTTTATTAATTTATCTAAGAATCAATGAATATCCATGACCAATTTCTCTACAGGACGAACACTACGTTCCTGTCGCGACCCAAACCACTATGCACAAGCTTTCCTTTAGTCCACGATACAATTAGAGCTTTGGAATGATCTTTCGCGATGAATACCCGCAAAAGAACCCTTCAAATTTAAAACTCTTTATTAAACACAAACGCTTAAAAAAAAAAAAAACGGCCAAACATTCCCTATTTAAGGAACAGATATCAGATACACATACGACACAGAATGTTTTGTAGTACTCAGAATTCTGACTTTTTTTCCAAAACTCAAACTGTGTTAGTAGAAAAATTGAAACAACGACAAATATCTCGAATATCACTCTATAATGACCAAGGTGGAGAAAACATTTCTACATCAAAAAATCTAAGTTTTTATCCCTGTGGTCGGTCATCTAGTTGAATAAATAGATGCTTAAACTTGTGATCACATGACAATGTAGATCATGCGTTTCTCATCGAATATAGTTTTAAAAACTGCGCACCATACATCGATTGACCATATACAACGATGTCAATGATTAAATAATACGTTACACCAAAGAGATCATGTTAAGTCTGTCGTCAGAAATAATGCATCAAATTTATTAGGAAAATATTTAACCGAGGTTTATCCATGTCACTTACCCTAGTAACAGTTCTATCATAATATTTGATGTAAAATGTGTAATGTCCACCCTTAAGGCTCTGTTAAACAGTTACAGCGTGAAGTCCGACAAAGTACGGAACACGGATACGAACATACATGTATTTAACGTACGTGTACTTTAAATGTTTAAAGTCCCCTATATCACATGCAATTTGTTAAGTTCTGTGTTCCGGGTAAATATAAACATGTAGTTGCATTTGACACATGATTGTTTCTGGAGGGAATAAAGCACTGCTCTCAGGCTAGATATCAAGGGTATAGGTACATGCCGTGTTTCTGGAGGGTATAGAGCACTGCTCGAGCTCTAGACATCAAGTCAAGGTACATGCAGTGTTAATGGAGGGAATAGAACACTGCTCGAGCTCTAGACATTGATGGTACATGCCGTGTTTCTGGAGGGAATAGAACACTGCTCGGGCTCTAGACATTGATGGTACATGCCGTGTTTCTGGAGGGTATAGAGAACTGCTCTAGACATCAATTCAATTCAATTCAATTTCTTTATTGATTCACCAAACATGTTGGCATACAACCATGTTACATATAAAAGACAAATAATAAAATACATACATACATGCAAGTGTATGGATCAGTGAAGTCAACTATGCAGAGTAAATATTACAACTTGTAGATTAAATATAATCATTATGCAAACAGTATAGTATGGACAGTGATGAGCTAGTAAATGCATTAAATATATAAATTATAATTGCGCTTTATTTTTGGAACGCAATTCAAAACATTCATATAAAAATTCACATAGCCTTCTAGAATGAACTGCATTGTCAGGACTACAAAATAATTTACAATGATTTTCTTTCAATATGTTATCGTTTAAATTACAGATGTTCAAAGGACAGTACTTTTTTTTCGTAAATCTGTATATAAGGGACAGTCATATAATATATGAAATGTATTTCACTTTCTACAACAGTTTTACAATAGTGACAAAAACGCGATTCTTTTGGGATAAAAGGCTTTGAATATCTGCCTGCAGAAATTCTCAGTTTTGTTAATTTAGAACGTATAGCTTTATTTATTGGATATTTTAAGTAGTCTTGTAATTCATAATTCTTTCTAATTTGACTGAAAAATAATAATTTACCACATTTGGAGAATTCAATGTTCTGAAGTTGCAAATTAACATTTTTTATGTAAAAATTCTTCAAGCAGCTGCTGAATGTGTAATCAGTTATATCTAATGAGGGAAGGTTAAGTTTCTTTTTTAATTTATCAATCTGACTTTGCCAATTATCCTTTACACCATTACTATATAGGTTGTCATCTTCTAAGGAAGCAGCAATAAGAATTTGATTTCTAGTGCCATTTTTATTCTGAACATTTTTTAGTCTCTTATAGTATTTAAACATTGAGATGATAGCTTTGTAACAAATAGGGACTGTTCCTAGCTCATACTTAATGGCTAAATTTGAAGCTTTTCTCTGTACACCCAAAATATCTTTAAATATCAAATGCTGTATCTTTTCAAAAGGTAATTGATCACAATTGTTTATATTAATATTAAAGTCTGAAATCCATATCTCAGAACCATACAAAATGATAGGTTCAATAAGTGAAGTATATAATTTTAAAAGAGTTTTTACAGATAAGTTATTATGAAAAGGTAAAGAGTGTTTCATTGCATAAAAAGCTTTTCTTGCACGGTCAGCTAATTGTTCAGCTGCATACTTAAGCTTACCATTATAAGTAAAAATAATTCCCAGATATTTATATTCATGTTCAAGATGAACTATTGAATGATTATAATAAAAACAATAGTGAGTAGTGTCAATTTTCTTATTTGAGAAAATCATTGCTTTAGTTTTATCAGAGTTAACAGTCAATTTTGATTTTAGGCAATATTCTGAGAGACAGTCTAATGAGTTTTGGAGACCTTCTTTTGTAGTAGAGAGGAGAATTAGGTCATCTGCAAAGAATAAATGTCCAACTTCAATATTTTGTAATTCAGGAGGACTTGTGTTATAATTAATTAAGTGTGAGTAGAAGTCATCAATAAATATATTAAAAAGAATAGGGGAAAGATTATCTCCTTGTTTAACCCCACGTGTAGCTATCAAATGTTCACTATAGTAATATTCATCTTTACAACAATATTTAGTACTCGAGTACATACCATTTATAATATTGTAAAATTTCCCACCTATGCCCTTTTGGTATAGTTTGTGTAACATTAAAGTACGATCAACTGTATCAAAGGCTTTAGTAAAATCCACAAAACATGCATAAATGTTTTGTTTCTTCCATTTTAAATACTTATTTATAAGAGTTTTTAAAATAAATATATTATCTGTGGTACGGTGGTTTCTTCTGAATCCAAATTGATAATTACTCAGTAGGTCAATTGTTTCCAAGTATGAATTTAGGCGGCATTGTAAAAGTCCATTAAAGAGTTTCCCCATACAGCTTGTAAAACTTAATCCTCTATAGTTCGATGGGTTACATGGGTCACCAGATTTATAAATAGAAGTTATACCAAATTCCAGGCTTCAGGTATTTTCCCAGTAAAAAGAATTTTATTAAAGAGTTTTGTCAATATATTTAGAAATGTACTTGAACCACTTTTAATAAACTCATTGAGAATTAGATCTTGTCCAGGTGATTTACCATTTTTTAGACTTTTAATGCCAAGTTTGACTTCACTGCATGTGAAAGGGTAGTCAAGGGGAGTAAGTTTCTGAATTTCAGATTTATCTACATATTCACAGGAATTACCGCCCTTAGAGCACAATAAGTTTTGATAGTGATTCATAAATGCTTGAAGTCCTGGATTGGAAGAATTTGAGTTTTGTTTAATTTTATTTTTGTTTAGGACCTTCCAAAAATCTTTTGAATTGTTCTGATTTAGATTGTCGATGTTGTCAGCTTATAAAATTCATGTTTTGATTTCTTTTTCATTCTGTTAAATTCCCGTTTAGCATTTGCGAAAGCCTGTAATAAATTACAATCTTTAGGGTTTATTTGAATTCTTCTTCCAAGTTTGCGGACTTCTCTTTTTAGTAGAGATATATCATTAGACATCCAAGGTTCTGGTTTTCTCTTGTTTATTTTTCGATTATGTATTGGTGGTTTAAAGAGAAGTGTTTTAGATGCAGCTGTTAAATATATTTTAGTTAATTTATTGTTAATATCATCAATACTTAAGTCTTTCTCATTTAGACTATTATCAAGTTCAATTAGGCTGTTTGTGCTCTCTACATCAACAAGGGCTGTTTGGTAAGCAAGTTTACATTGATTAGACCAAATGTACTGTCCTTTCAATGGGGTAGATCTACATTCAATATATGATTCACATGTAACTGGGCAATTAAAAGCCCCACACTTAAAACTAGTACAAATAATGCTATGATCAGACAATTCTGTAGGTGGTAAAACATTGAAATACAGTATATTATGTAAAACATGGCTGGTAGCCAACATGTAATCAACACAACTAGAACCATTAAAATTATAAAATGTACAATAACCAAGGGAAACACCAAGGAATCTTCCATTAAGAATTCTAAGGTTTAAAGTTTTGCACAGGGTAGATAAAAGTTCACCATGTAAATTGGTTTGATTATCAGTATTATTGCGTGGCAAAATAGAGTCGGGTGAGTAGTCTAGAGGCACAGGGCAGTCAGAAAATGTTTCATTTATAGAATCATGTGGAATAAAATCAAGTAGATGTCCAGTGCGTGCATTGAAGTGTCCACTTATTAATACTTCTCCAAGTGACTGAAAATGGGAAACTTCAGTAGTAATTTGAGAAAAAATATTTTCAGATATATCTTTTGATTTGTATGGTTTAACATAACAAAAACACAAGTAGAGTGTTTGTGACCTACAGTTTGGAATAATAACATTTTCTACTTTTATCCATAAAGAGTTATCAGTATCAAGAGCATATATAGACTAGATATCAAGTGAAGGTGCATGCCGTGTTTCCGGAGGGAATATCTAGAGAATTGGTCTAGATATCAAGTAAAGTTTCATGCAGTGTTTCTTGGGTGGGAATAGAGCACTGGTCTAAGATATCAAGTGAAGGTACCTAACGTGTTTCTGGAGGGAATAGAACACTGCTCTAGATATCAAGTGATGTTATATGCATGCAATGTTTCTGGAGCCGGGGAATAGAGCACTGCTCTTGATATCAAGTGAAGATACATGCAATGTTTCTGGAGGGAATAGAGCACTGCTCTAGATGTTTTAAAAGTGAAGTTACATGCTTGGTTTTTGGGAGAACTGCTCTACCTAGATATGAAGTGAGGTTACATGCAATGTTTCTGGAGGGAATACCGGTAGAACACTGCTCTAGATATCAAGTGATGTTTAAGGCAACTCTCTTGAGTAATAAATAATAAATTAACTAATAAGACAATTTGATTTCCATTTAATGAATTATGTTCTAAACTAAGAAAACCAAGAGATCTGTACATTCTTTGGAACCTGAAACTGGCAATTATTCAAAAGCCGTGTCTCATTTTTGTCACCCATCTAAAACTGATTTAGAAGTTGTAATACATTTCACATTCGATGTAAGTTTTCTTAATGAAATCTACAACGTTCAAATTTCTGCTCTAAGGATACCCAACATTAAGAATTCTTTGCTTAAATGATTGCTGTACAGGTGTACATACAAAGATTTGTGGATTGCAGAAAAATTATTGGTTTGAGGGCATTTTATTTTATACTTATAGATGAAGAAAAACATTGATATTTTTAATTAAAAAATACATATTACCGGTAATTTTTGATAAGGATTTGAAATTGAATGGAAAATTGAACATCCAAAAAAATAGTGATTTCACTGTTATTGCCATTGCATTAGGAAAAGAGGAGCAACCCCCCCCCCCCTTAATTTTGCCAATATATAGTCAGCATGAAGAATGGGGTAATTGTAATCAGGAATTGTTACTAGCCCAAATTAATTACACTTTTCTGTGTAATCATGAGAAATCAGTTTTAACCACTCATTTTAGCTCTACTGGTCAGAGACCAGAAGATCTTATGCGATAGTAATTCGTCCGTCGTCCTTCCGTCTGTCTGTCGAGCTGTCTATCCGTCTGTCTGTCTGTCTGGAAACAATTTTTTTCAAAATGCTACACCTCCTACAGTTTTGGTCTGATCTCAATATAACTTGGCACACAAGTAGACTACACTAAGATACATGTACATAATTCTGTGTATCGGTTTTGGATTTCGATGAATGGTGTTCACATGGTTACTAAAAATAGAAATTTCTGTGAAATACTTTCCAAAATGCTACTCCTCCTACAGTTTTGGTCTGATTTCAATATAACTTGGCAAACAAGTAGACTACACTAAGATACATAATTCTGTTTATCGGTTTTTGATTTCGGTGAACGGTGTTGCCATGGTAACTAAAAATAGAAATTTCTGTGAAATACATTTAAAATGCTACTCCTCCTACAGTTTTGGTCTGATTTCCATATAACTTGGCACACAAATAGACTACATTAAGATACATAATTTTTTTTTATCTGTTTGATTTCGATGAACGGTGTTGCCGGGGTTACTAAAAAAAAGAAATTTCTGTGAAATACTTTTAAAATGCTATTCCTCCTAGAGTTTTGGTCTGATTTCAATATAACTTGGCACACATGTAGACTTCACTAAGATACATAATTCTGTGTATCGGTTTTTGATTTCGATGAACGGTGTTCCCATGGTGACTAATAATAGAAATTTCTGTGAAATATTTTCAAAATGCTACTTCTCATACAGTTTTGGTCTGATTTCAATATAACCTGGCACACAAGTAGACTACACTAAGATACATCATTCTGTGTTTTGGTTTTTGATTTCGATGAACGGTGTTCCCGTGGTTACTAAAAATAGAAATTTCTGTGAAACACTTTCAAAATGCTACTCCTCCTCCAGTTTTTATCTGATTTCAATATAACTTGGCGCACAAGTAGACTACACTAAGATACATAATTCTCTTTATCAGTTTTTGATTTCGGTGAATGGTGTAGCCATGGTTACTAAAAATAGAAATTTCTGTGAAATACTTGAAAAATCAATTCCAAATCACAGTTTTAGTCTGATTATAGTACATGTATAATTTGGCATGCAAGTAGTGTACACTGAGATACATGATCATTATTCTGTTTTATATTGTTGTTGTGAAATTTCAAGTCACAACTGCCACTTTTCTTTGTTTAAAGTACAAACCAGTAGAGCTACAGTCTTGACAGAGACTTCTGGTTTCTTTTAAGAAATTGGAATTTAATTAAAAACCCTATAAAAAAGTTCTGACATCTTGATAAATTTTGATTATGTCTTTGATTATAATGGTCAAAATAAAACCAATTTCATTCATATTCATGGAATAATTTTCAGTCTAGAAATGTGCATTTAGCAAGATCTTTTGTCTACTATATCCTCCTGCCAGAAATCTCTATAAATGCTTACTGTTTTGTGCCCAAAATGGAAATTACATTTTAAGGGCCTATCATCCTACATTTCAAACATCATTAAAAAAAATCATTGTAAAATATTTTGTATGTAGTTTGAACCAGAAAAATATGTAAAGTTTTCCATGAATATTATGATTTGCATTGCATTTTAAAAGTAGAGTGCAATAACGCATATTTTCTATATTTTGTCAAAATAATGCTGTATGTCAAATGATTATCTATGAAATTAAAGGTGTGTACATAGTGTATGGCTTCACAAAGATGTATGTTCTTACTATATGAAAACAATGTGTTGCATGGTTTCTTTTGTGAAACATGAAAAGTGAAATAAATAAAATATTTTAATTGTGAAAAAATAACTGTTCTTATGCATATTTCACTTACATATCTTAAGCATTAGAGGTGTAACAATAAGGTGATACAACAATCATATTCAATTGATTGCAAGGTCTCACGATATGCATATCATATCGCCATGTATGTATCGTGATACAGTAAAAGTTAATTTACATTGTCTTATTCGAAAATTCTACACACAAACCAAGAGATGTTAATGTTTCAAAATGATTGAAAACAAGGTAACAACAGAAAAATACAATGCTAAGACTAGAAGTCCACCTATAAATTACTGGTTAGGGGTCTCAAGATATTTTTTTAACAAGTTTGGAGGTTAGCAAGCAAGACTATATAAAGAGATCAGTTAATTTAATTGTTGACAGCTGTATCAAGAATGATGATACATGTTGTATCGCATGACCATATTGTGATATGTATGGTACCGTAGGCAACTTGCTATACCCTGGCCTATTAAGCATTTCAAAGAGAACTGGTTCATAGTTCAACTGAGGAATTGTGTCAAATTTTCATTCCGTTCACGACATTTTAACTGTTACTTAATGTTTGTCTGTTAATTAAAGGTTATGCAGATTATAAGCAGTTTTTTAAGTATACATTTTACCAGAGACAATGTAAGAATAAGCAGTTATACATCAAGAAAAATGTACATGCAAAATTGTTCATAATAATTTTATTTATCATTCATATTTATGATACAACAAAACTGGCTAATTTTAACATACAGTCATAGTTTTTTTTTTCAACATCAACCTGATATTCACAATGTTGCATTGTCTAATGCACACTTACAGCATGCCTAAACACACTTAACGTCACACAATCAGTTGCTTCCCGTATTATTCTAATTCGACAACACCCCCGACGGCCTCTATGGTCGATTTAAGTTTCTCAGCCTCTTCCTTCATGATATCAGCCTTTACGACTTGCGGCACAGCTTCCACGAATTTCTTAGCTTGAACAAGGTTAATGTCAGGAATGATGTTTTTAAGTTCCTTTATTAGTGTGATTTTCTTTGAATCGTCGAACTTGACCAGCTTGACTGTGAATGCGTTCTTTTCCCTCTTGGGGGCCACCTCCTCCTCCTCTTCTTCTTTAGGGGCCGCAACGGCAGGTCCTGCCATGGCCATCACAGGACCATCTTTAATCTTAAGTCTTGTTTTTAAAAGCTCATTCAAATCACAAACTTCTAGTAAAGTTAACTGACTTATCTCATCCACAATTCTTTCGATTTTGGGTGAGTACTCTTTCTCCGTTCCTTGAATATGCGGTTCCTGTAACTGCTCTGCCGCAGAACTGTACTCCCTTCTGGGATTCAATAGAGCTGTACATAATCTTTGTGACTGTCTTTCCCTGTTCTGTTTGTTGAAATGACGAGAAATATTGTAAAAAATCCGTAATGACCTGTGAGATCTCATAGTTTTGTAAGCCAGCATGGTGACCATTTGACCCCCTTTGCATTAATTGACTTTCAAACCCGATAAGAAATAATTGTGTTCAAAAAAGTAAATGCTTTGACCAATCAGCTTAACACTGCTTAAGAAATTCTATCATGATAAACCATATCAGTGTTTATGTTAGATTTTATAACATGTTTTAGTTATGTAAAAACTATATTTTCATCCATCAATCGAAAAAATATTAAAATCTAATTTCAATCGGGTTCGCTAAACAAGTTTCAGTTATTTCCCTTTTCAACGAGAAATCGTACACAAAAACACGTGTGACATGGGAGGGGAGAGGAAAAAGAAGGTTTGTATTGATATCATTTGTTTTTACTCCAAAGTAATCAGTTATTTGGAAGGACATAAAGTGAAAAAACTGTAGCTCTATGTTTCGAAAAAAGAATAAAAAGATGATTTATTAAAAACAAAATATTGTACCTACCTGTATACCAGCAGTAGATATTTATATAAAACTATCAAAGAAGGGTAGTACATTGTTAGGTATCTATATTCAGGATTATTGAACAGTAGCTAAAATGAAATGTTTACCGGAATATATGTCATTTATAAGGTAAGATTTATGTGTTGCAACAGATAGATCATAGGACAGATCAGGAACATACTAAAGACCTGATATACTAAAGACCTGATATTTTCTTCTTCTTCTTCTTCCGGTAGGGAGTTGAACTCTATACAGAGTGTTGATAACTCCAGCTCGGTTAAAAACAGGAGGCTTCCCCTTTAAAAACGGTTAAAACTATATACAATGTGGCTGTCTTGTCTACCAGGGTTGCAGCTGGGTCCAGGGGACGCTGTTTAGTCCAGTCCTGAACTCCTGTATAGTAGGGGCTGCTGTAATTTCCTCTGGTAGGCGGTTCCAGTCTCTCACCGACCGTGGGAAGAATGAATTCTTGTAGACCTCCTTGGTGGCACGAGGCTGTCTGTATCTATGGCTACCTCTAGTTCTTCTGTCTCCGGGTGTATAGTACTTGTCTGGGTTGATGTCCACCAGGCGATTCCTTATTTTATAGCATAGGACTAGTTGATGTGTTGTTCTCCTATGCTGGAGTGAGTCCCACTCTAGTTGTTCAATAAAATTACGCACCCGGGGGAGGTATCCGTGTACTGATTAAAGACGAACCTATATAACGTTGTACCTGCTCTAGATCCTTTGTTAAGTTGGTCTGGTAGGGATCCCATACTGGTGACGCATATTCGATCGATGGTCTGATCATGGTACAGTATGCTGTTGCTTTAACTGTTGGTGTGCACTGGCCAAGGTTTCGTGAAAGGAAGCCCAGAGTTCTTGTAGCTTTCCCTATCTTAGTGTGTATATGGTTGTTCCACTGTAGGTCTTGGGAGATGGTAACACCAAGATACTTCCCACTCTCCACCACTTCCAGCTGATGTCCATGCAGGGTGTATGATGTTTGCAGTGGTTGTCTTTTGTTGGAGATCCGAATGACTGTGCACTTTTCGGGATGGAAGCACATCTGCCACTTCTTTTCCCATCCTTCTAAGGCTGTGAGATCTTTCTGTAATTTGTCAGCATCTCTCTGGTTTCGGATCTGTCGATATACGAGACAGTCATCCGCAAACAGTCTGGCGTCTGATTTGGTGCACTCAGGAAGGTCGTTTATGTAGGTTAGGAAAAGGAGTGGTCCCAGGACAGTTCCTTGTGGCACTCCGGAAAGGACATCCAACGGTGAAGATGTATGCCCATCCAGTACCACTGATTGGGTTCTCCGACTTTGGAAGTCCTTTATCCAGCCTAGAGTGGTGCCTGACACTCCGTAGTGCTCCAATTTCAGTAGGAGACGTTGGTGGGGGACTTTGTCAAAAGCCTTTGAAAAGTCCAGAAGTATCACATCTGTCTGGTATCCCTGGTCCATGTTTTTGGCTAACTGGTCTAGTGTTATAACAAGTTGTGTCTCACATGATCGGCGGGCTCGAAAACCATGTTGCTCATCACAGAGGATGTTGTTCCGATCGAAGTGGTCCATAACTGTGCTGTGTACAACATGTTCCAGGAGTTTACAGGCTATGGATGTTAGAGAGACCGGCCTGTAGTTTGATGGTATGATGTTTCTCCCCTTTCTTATATATAGGGACGATGTTTGCTCTACGCCATTCATCTGGTATCTGACCGTGATCTAAGGAAAGCTGGAACATCCTTGTCAGGTATGGGGCTATGGACTCTGCACTTTGCTTCAGGATGATCGCTGGAATCTCATCGGGTCCAGTAGCTTTGTATGGGCGTAGTCCCTGTAGTAGTTTCAATATTCCCCTCTCGTTAATGGTTATGCTGTCCATAGTAGGGAAGGGGCTAGGTCCTAGATCGGGTAGAGTACTCAAGTCCTCTTGCGTGTATACAGATTGGAACTGCTCATTCAGGATCGAGGCTTTACTGGCAGTATCGCTACGGAGGAAACCGTCTTTGGACTTCAGTGTCACAATCTGGGATGAGTCCTGCTTCCTATTTTTAATATAAGTCCAAAACCGTTTAGGATTGGTACGCAGGTCATCGCTGACGACATCCTCCAAGTAAGCTGTGTGTGCCCTCCTGGATTCTCTCTGTAGTTGCCTTTTGAGTGCCTTGTATCGCTTGTTGTCTTTTGAATCTTTACTGCGCTTAGCACGTTTGTAGGCTTTCTGTTTCCTATTGCTTAGGCGTCTTAACTCAGAGGTCATCCACGGGTGGGTATGTTTAGCCAGAGTACGTCGAGATGGTACATGATGTTTTACAGCTCCTAATATAAGATCCTTAATGTACCCCCACATGCTGTTGACATCTTCAAAGTCGGTATGTGTGAAGGTATCTAATTGACTCTCGAGCTCGTCTCTAATGCCGTTGGTATTGGCTTTCTTCCACAGATAGATGGTTCTCCTTTTTGGCCGTGGTCGAGATATGTGGGTTGTGAAGTCTAGGAGTACCACATCGTGATCGCTGTTACCAAGTGGTGGGATGGTCTTACATCGACTAAGTTTCCCGGGATGGGATGTTAATAGTAGATCCAAGATGTTCTCTCCTCTGGTCGGGATATCTACTACTTGTTGCAGGTTTAGGTCGGCAGTCATCTGCATGAAGGCGTTGTTTATTTCCCTTGATGTTTGGGAACCATTGATTACATATTTATCCCAGTCGATGTCTGGCAGGTTGAAATCACCTCCTAGTATGAAGATGTTATTCTTGTGTTGAGAGCGCAGCTCACTTATATTATGTATAACTTTATCTGTTGTATGCTGATCTTGCCTATTTGGTGGACGGTAGAGGCATGATAAAATCACTTTCTTTCGGGGGCTTATGTTGATGCTACCCGAATTTTGATCTGATGAAAAAAAAATTATCAATTTAAACTTTCTATTTCATATTTTTGAGGGAAAATTATTGATGATAATATTTGAAACTATATTAAATTACATTTTTAGTGGATAATATGTAGATTATTTTGTATATATAATTATATATCAAGATATATTCACAAAACTTGATGACCTGATAATTTTGAGTGACCTGATACATCTACTTTAAAGACCTGATATTCTTAAATGAAATAGAATTGCTGCAAATATTCAAATTTTAAAAGGTTTAACTGTTTTATTTTTCTGAAAATATGCAGTAATAATATAATTATTTAGTATAAATTTAGTATAGTTTCATCAATAATTTTCCAACTTATGTTTGAAATATAATCTTTAAATTGATGATTTTATATGATTTATTTTTCATCAGGTCAAAATATCAGGTCTTTAGTATATCAGGTCTTTAGTATGTTCCGACAGATCATGAGATTAAAAAAAAAAAAACTTACATGTATATATAATATCCTTTGACAAAATTTTAGAAAAATCATAGAAATAAAGTTGAGTTTGTGTCTTAGTTTGGTATTGTATGTTGCAGTATGAGCGAGGAGAAGCTACAGCGTTTATGTCCAGAAATCAAGCTGTCAACAAACTCCAGCTGACTCTGGCTGATTTCAGGTAAACATGTCTGATCAGTACCAGGGAATGGGGTTTAATTCCTATCATAAATCATATGTTTATTTAATATAGATAGGTATATCTTGTATCTTTGTATGTTGAAAAAGTTTTAAAAGTTATTAAATAAATTATGCTATCAAAATATATAAAAACTTATTCTTTTGAAGACGCTTATGCATTCTAAAAGGAATTTATCCTCATGAACCCAAACACAAAAAGAGGGTGAACAAGGGAAGCACAGTGCCTAAGACCTACTACTTAGTCAAAGACATCAACTTCCTGGCTCATGAACCGATCATTAACAAGTTCAGGGAGTTTAAGGTAAGAGATCTGCTGAAAAATAATATCTTATGTTTCTACAAGAATTGATGGTGAACTTTAAAATTGTTAGAATTTTTAAGTTAGAAAGAAAATTGTTCAGTTTTTTGATTATGATTAAATCGTGTATTTTTATGTAGCACTTTGTTAGGCGTCTTAAGAAGGCCATCAACAAAAGAAATAAAGATGCAGAGCAAAGGATTCGCAGCAACAAACCCAAGTATAAAGTTGACCACATAGTTAAGGAAAGGTAAGGAATCTTTGTAATCTGCTCTGTAACTATTGACGGAAAACATGAGACACAAGAGGAAGACATCAGGTTACATAACTCTGTCAATCTGCTTTAATTTAATTTGATGAATGGAGTTGCCATAGTAATTAATGTTTTATATGAAAAAGAAGAAATTGCTCCCATCTCCCAAATTATGCTTTGTAATTATTTTGTTTGAATTTGGCAAGTAGTATGACAAGTGTGCCAAGAATAAGGCACTGATTCAAGTATTTTTTCCGACTCATTCAGACTGATGGTGGACAATTTATTCAAATGAGGAACATGAATTTTAATTTTGTAGATACCCTTCATTTCAAGATGCCCTGGGAGATCTGGATGATTGTCTGTCCATGTGTTTCCTGTTTGGCACCATGCCACAGAGTGCACGGATACACATGGAGTACATCAACCATGCCAGGAGACTCACAGGTATATTATCAACCATTACGCAATTTCTTAAAGTTAATATACCCATACAGCTTTTAAAGTAAATGTTTCTGTCTTGTTAACTTGTTTAAAGGACTCATGGGCAGTAAAGATAACTCTGTCAAAATTATTCATAAAATGGACTTGATAACTCTTTTGAAATATTATATCTGATTTATTTGTGTATATTGTGAATTAATCCTGATAATTTTTCATATTCCAGTGGAGTTCATGCATTATATCATAGCATCGCGATCACTAAGGAAGGTAAGTATGCTATAATAAAAATGAACAATATGCTTGACATAAAAATCACAAACTTTACAGAAATTCAATGTAAAATTGATAATTTTTCTTTTCTTAAAAGGTTTTCATCTCCATAAAAGGAGTATACTTCCAAGCAGAAGTAATGGGACAGACTTTAACTTGGGTGGTGCCTCACAGTTTAGGATTTCAGGTATATTGATATGATTGGACTTTGACTATGGTTGTTCTTCAGTTTGACTTGAGTTGTGCCTCATAGTCTAAGGTTTTAGATAGTGATGTAATTAGACAATTGACTGTCTTTAACATCAAAATTTTACTTTCATTAGATATGTTAAAGTGAAACCGTATCTCATTTTTTTTTGTCTCCTTTGGATTCAATCAAATTTCATATATTTCAAATACCACGGTAACATTTTAATATCAATGTTGTACTGTTAAAGTGTTTTATTTAAATGTTCTTAATAACATTTATAGAGTTTGTGTTTTCTTTTTAGCATCCAGATGATGTGGACTACAAAGTAATGCAGACTTTTGTAGAGTTTTATACAACATTACTGGGATTTATAAACTACAAGCTCTACCACAGCCTTAACTTACATTACCCTCCAAAGGTAAGTTACACTTACCACAGTTCTCTTTGTCTATTACATGGTAAGTCTTAAATGTGTTATACCCGGTAGCTATCACTTTGGTATAGTTATATGAGTAGTGGACAAAATTCCATTGTTTGATAGCTTATTTTACAATTCAGTTTTGCTGTTGATAAGTTTTGATTTTCCAATTGTTGATTACATATAAATTTAATTGTGACATGAATTGCCATTCCTTGTTTTTTTTGTCAAACGCTGACCAGCTGGATTTTAGTCTGATTTCAATATGAGGAAAAAATGCACACAAGTAGACAGGACACTAAGATACATAGACAAATAGTGTCATTCTCGGTTTTTGTATTTTCAATCCCATTGTTACCATGGTTACTAATTTTACCATTTCATGTGAAATTCCTTTACCCTTTCTGTCATAGATTTCATCTGTAGTTTCAAATATTAAGTTTTCATGCACACGTGTTTGTTTATTCCAATTACTTAATATGAATCATACATATATATTTACATTTCCAATGAATTTCCCCTAGGATTCTTTACAAAATAAAATGCAGTATATTTTCTCATGAACTACATAAGGTATGTATTACGAATAAGCATGAATATCTCCATTGTTACGTCATATTACCGCTCTTGACGTCAAAAAATATAGTGCAACCTGTTTTGTTTTAAAAATGACAGTTGAACGGTGTAAATTTATGGCAAGTCATCAGAAAAATAATGTAAATATAAGAAATGAATTTAATTTTTTGAAGATTCATGAATATAACGCACTACAACGCTTCACGCCGGCATATTTATCATGAAGCGCTAACGCGCTTCATGAAATATGCCGGTGTGAAGCGTCGTAGTTCATAACCTCATGAATCTTCAAAAATTAAATTCATTTCTTAATTAAAAAAAAAGACCTATAGCCTCATCTTTTTCTTTTCCTGAAAAAATCATCCAGTACTTATTGAGTCTTATTTTCCAGAGATTATCAGCACTGTCTCAGTCCCTGAAGTCTATAGATGAGGGTGGAGGAGAGGATGAAGTCCAATTAGACGAGTTTCCCGCCACTGACGTAAGTTTCTCTTTACCTCAGAACAAAACATTTAAACGATCCAGGACCTGCCTCTGTTTCATTCTTATTTCAATCCCATAAGTGAATTTTCAGCCTTGTTTGAACTGAAAATATTAGAACTGTCTTTTCCCCCTATAGTACCATATATACTCGCCTATAAGTATGTATTTTGGGAGTTAAATATTGGTTTAAAACTCTAAGTCTGACTTATAGGCGAGTCATAAAGAGATTGGTATTTTTCTGGAGGCTAAAAGGTAGTATCTTATGTGCATTCCCGACGATTATCGAAGAAAATGTCTGGATATATATGATAATTTATGCGTTCTTAGATTACATATATAAAGTACAAGTATTTACAAATTTTAATAAATTTATTTGTATTTTAAGTGAGCATTGCCCTTTTGTTTAATAATTTAAGATTAAATATCAGTGTCATTTCGAAAAATATTAATTGAAACCAGGTTAAAACAAAGTGAATTTACTTGAAATTTTCACCCGATTTTGGCAAAAAATTGTACCGACTTATCAGCGGGTGACCGGTCGATAGCAAATCCCACCAAAATAATGTCAAAAAATACAATCGACTTATAGGCGGACCGACTTATAGGCAAGTATATACGGTATATACAAGTGTATAGTTATAAATATATTTAAGTTAAATACATTTTGTTAAAAACATGGAGATGCAGATGTCAGTTTTTATCTCATACATGTGGATGATACTACCTGTTAGGTAAACCTATGCTTTATCCACGGGTAGGTGCTTTATCAATAGCACTTCATTTAAATGATCCAGCAGTGATCCCTCCGCATTGCTTCAAGATTTAAATTTCAAAACTTTGATTTGTAAAAATTCTTGCCTTACAAAATAAATGGCAAGCCTGGTATATAATATATATCGTTGGATAAAGTCAAACACATTTTATCAAAAACACAATATAGATATCAGTTATATATGACTCTTGATATCAGTTTTTGTATTACATCTGTTGATAATCTATGGCCTACATGTATTATTTAGACTGATGACCCAGATCGAGTTGAGAGGGCTAAAGTGGAAGCCGAGAGAGTGAAAAAATTACAGAATCTGTTCAAAGGAAAGAAATTCTTTCTCAATAGAGAGGTGCCTAGGGAGACATTAGTATTCATTATCAGGTAAATCAGAGACATCTATAAAATATTGGGAGTGAGGGTTCATAGGTTTTTGATTTTTTTTTTTTGAAAAGGAAGAAACTAAAAATTTGTTAACTTTTTGTGTGATGAAAAATATAAACAAAAAATAAAAGTCATTAAAAATACTGTGTGCTGTATTTAATATTTGATATTTGAGCATATGCATCACTCACTAAAGAAAATAAAGGAGTGTAGTACCTGAGTTGTGTTTTATGTTTAGGTGACTGAATACGAGATGCATTCTACATGTATGGACATGCACCTGTATGTAACTTTTGTTCTATGTAAAAATGACTCTTTTGTAGGAGCTTTGGGGGAGAAGTTTCCTGGCATAAGTCTGTCGCTGTAGGAGCCACATTCCCAGAATCAGATGAAACCATTACACACCAGATCGTGGACAGGCCCCAGACAAAGAACCAGTATCTCTCACGGTAAGATCTCACTTACTTTGTTCTGTGGTCCAGTGAGATAGGAAAAAAAAATTCTAGATAAAAAATATGCGTAAAAGTTATACTGTTAATTAGGATATATGATTGAAATAGAGAGATATACCTACATTTTTGCCCTGATATTTTGTAGGTACTACGTACAGCCTCAGTGGGTGTTTGACAGTGTGAATGCTAATAGTCTGGTCCCCGTGGAGCACTACTTTCCTGGGGCCACCCTCCCTCCCCACCTGTCTCCCTTTGTTGAGGAGGAGGAGGGTGATTACATCCCTCCAGAGAGACAGGCCATGATCAACAGACAGCTGGGGGTGCAGGAAGACTCAGGTAAAATAACAGTCACCAATCTAGTGGTTCAGTCTAAAGGTCAGATAGTTTTTGGACTGGTAAATCAATTCATTCTACTGAAAACAGTAAGCACAAAAAACAGACAAAGCACAATCAGTTCTCTCTCTTTTTCTATAATAGATGAAGATAGCAAATTATACTTACAAGTACTTATGATAATAAAGTATACATACTGATATTGTACTAGTAATCAGTGCTGAAGATTCACAATGAATAGGCTGAGGAAATAATGATTGTACAATGGTATAGTAATGTAAAAACCTCCTGTAGGAGTTGAAGAGGATGAGGATGCAAGTGAAGATGAAGAAAATGAGGAGGAAGAGGAAGATGAGGACCAGGAAGATGATGAGGAGGAGGAAGAGGAAGAAGAGATTGAAGAAAGTGAAGAGGAGAAGAAAAAGGTACACATACAAATCAAAGTACTGAAATAGACAGGATCAAAGTAATATTGTTTTAGATTTTTAAAGTTTTGATATTTTGTGTCTCTTGAGACTAGATCTGATTTTTTTTTTTATTATGAAAAAATTGTAATAAAGAAAAAATATTATTACTCAGAGTTTAATAGGTAAAGAGAGAGAGAGAGAGAGAGATGTCTGTTGCCCTTTCACATTACCATTTATCATTTATGTATATTTTTTCATGTAGAGAAGAAACAAGGAAAGAATAAAAGAAAACTTGAGGAGTCTTCAGAAGTTGATAATGCTAAGGTGAGAAATGAAAATATTCTTCTGGATAGTTGGTCCTGGCTGTATTAGCAAAACATTTTGGTCATAAATAATGCTATATTGCAACAACTAAACTGTGATGTCAACATTTCTGTTGCTTATACTAAAATCTGATGGCATAACTATTCGACATGCAGCAGAAAAGTAAAAGCAGGCCATATAAAACTGTATATGAGAAAATGTACACTTTTCCTGTTATAAAGAGTAAGAATCATCAAGATAAATGATGTTTTTAGTTTTGTCATTCGAGAAATCTTTCAAAAGAAAAACAAAATGGATTTTTTTTGGTAAGAAGCTAGCACCTGCACAACTGTTAACTGATAAGAGAATATTTTTTCAACAGAAGCTGAATATGTCAGTAGAGGCAGGTGCGCCCGAGAATATAAATGTAGAACAGAAACTCCAGCGACAAACAATGGAGGAGAGGAGACTGGCAGAAATGATGATTCCCAAGAAAAAGAAACGTCTGTACGACAAAATCATGTACGCCAAGAAGAAGAAGAACCAGGAGGTAAGATCAGTCTCCTACAATCAGTCAGTCCTACAGGCTCAGGCAGTCCTATAGGCTTTTACTTAGTCCTATAGGCTCTTATTCAGTCTTATAGGCTCTTTCTCATTCCCTTAGGCTCTTACTCAGTTTAATGGGCTCTTACTCAGTAAGTCCTATAGGCTCTTCTTACTCAGTCATATGGGCTCTTACTCAGTCAGTCTAATAGGCTCTTACTAAGTCAGTCCTATATGCTCTTACTCAGTCCTATAGGCTCTTACTCAGTCAGTCTAATAGGCTCTTACTAAGTCAGTCCTATAGGCACTTCAGTCAGTACTATAGGCTCTATCAATCCCAAAGGCTCTTTGTCAGTCCTATAGGCTCTTACTCAGTTACATAGGATTTCTAACAGTAAATAGCCTTTCTTCTCTTGGAATAGAGATGTAAAATTTCATTTTTCTTTTTTTTTTCAGACAAGAAAATTGAAGGAAAAACGGGAGGCAATCGAGGAACAAAAGAAGGCAGGCAGTAAGAAAAAGAAGAAGAAAGTGTAATTACTTTGAAAAACAGTGTAGGGAGGGGGTATATTTTAAATAATAAATGTCACACACAAATTGTTTGCATACATTATCAAAGATATTACATGTACACAAAGTATTAGAATCCAATCGTATGTTCAAGTATAATTCCATTTGTTAATTCAAAGTTATTGTAACATCACTGCCTTAAAGGTACTTGGACACAGATTTGAAGTTGATCTTTTCTCTATAATATTACGACTTATATATTTTAATAGCATTTCACACAAAAATTAATTAAAAATCTTATTTCATTTAAAAGTTATTAAAACTTTGAATTTTTTTGGCGGGTTTGATTGACACATCCTTGCACTTTCACAAATTTTAATTTTACTCTTAATACTTAGGAAAAGTGGCAATCTTGTTGTGTATAAATGAAAAATATTAATACTGTAAGTTACTTTTTATTCGCGAAAACTTTATTTTCGCGTAATTACGCGAGACAGTGAGCACGCAAAAATTTTATTCTCGCATATAATAGTATTCCTTAAGATTATATAGAGAAATATTAACAATTCATAAAAATTGTGTCTCGCTTATATAGAATCAATGACTATCTCGCGAAAATAAGGTGTCGCGAAAATTTAGTGATCTGCAGTACTAAAATCCAGAAAATTCAGAGTAGACATGTTCGAAAGCAAAACAAACACACAATATATACTTAGTCCGTGCAGTTGTGGTGAGCAGTCTTTTGCAATTGAACGCATCTGGTGAATCGTAAACATCAACAATAAATACAAAAATGTACATAACACGAGTGTGATGATTTGCACACAACACTTTAAAACTTTGAAGAAGTTTTGCTTTCTAACATTTCTACTCTGAATAAAATTATTTTTCTGGATTAAAGTTTTAATATTTCTCATTAATACACAACAAGATTAAAACATAATTTTGCAAAAAAATTGAAGTTTTAATAACTTTTAAATGAAATAAGAAAAATTTTTGTGTGAAATGCTATTAAATTATATGTCGTGATATTATACGCAAAATAAATACATCATTTTGCCCAGATATTGTAATGAAAATACTATTCTGACTTCAAAACTTTAAAACGTGTACACAACGCACAGAATCTCAGTTGTTGACCAAATATATCACACAGGAACTTATTCTACTATTGTTTGAAGCTTTTGCAATGCAATCAAAATCCCACGTTTGGATTTTTTTCTACTTTTTTTTCAGTGAATATGTAAAAGTTGGGTAATGCAGCAAAAAGATGGCTTTTGCTAAAATAAAAATATATATCAAAATATATCTCCAGATATCATTGCATTTACGAGTGTGATTCACTTTGGGCTTGTAGACTGGTATGATACCAGAATCACCATTTTATTTCCGGTATACTGCTTTGAACAGCTCATCCAGTGCTCAGGTCTAGCTCTGTTCATTGTTTAGGGTGTACACTGGCGTGATAGTAGATTCCGCCATTTTTTGCTCATACACTGCTGTGAACAGCTCATTCTGTGCTACCGTGAACCAGTTTCTCCAATCTCCCACGCAGCCTACAACATAAAATGAACGTTAGTTTTGGCGCCATACATTGCCAAAAGGTCGTTATGACAGCATGTCAAATAACCACGTCAAGGGCAGGTCAACCTTACATTCAATGGTTCCTAATTTATTGTATGGTCTATTTCTGTGGTACCAAGTACAGTAATGTAATTGACGAAAAAAAGGAACACTGCCCAACAATGGACGATTCTAGGACTCCGATAAATACAACTGAAGAAGTATAAGCAAATGTGGAAATTTTTACTTTTAGTTGTTTTTGTTTTGTTTATTTTTAAAAATTGTTTTAATCGAAAGTAATCTTATAATTTTCACATAAATATAAAAAGAAAGTATCACCAGTCCTTTTTGGGAATAAACCTGAGAAGTTTAACAATTTTCATAACAATATTACGTAAATTTCAGGAAGTTCACAAGTTTTTCTTTTTTCAAAAAAACGTTGAAGAGTAAGTATTTCTTTCGTTTTGGAAAAAAATGTGGACAAGTTTATGTTTACCTGGACAAGGATGTAAAAAAAAATCTTTTATCCATGAATTCGGAAGGACTTCAATGGTATTGATTTTATTGTTTCTCCCTTGTAAATAATTTTTTTTTAAATTTTCAAGCCAGGAAAGCTACTAATTTACCTTCTCCGACAGATTTCATCTCCATTACTGTGACATTTCCCCATTTCCTACCTTTTCAGTACATTCCAGGCTCTCCGTTTCTTTATTTTGTAATATCTCCCATTTTTAACCTTTTCGATACATTCCCGGCTCTTCATTCTGTAGTTGTTCCCTATTTTTTTTTTACCTTTTCGGCATACATTTTTTGTACATCTTAGGTTCTTCACCTCTGTAATATCCTCTATTTCTTACATTTTCGATACATCCCTGGCTTGTCATTCTGTTTCATTTTAAATTTGTCCTCTATTTCTTACATTTTTGGTACATTCCTGACTATATATTATTAATAGCGCCCCCCATGCTTACCTTTTCGGTACATACCTTATACTCTCCATTTGTAGGGTCCCGCATTTCTAAATTTTTCGGTACATTCCTAGCTGGCTCTTCATTCTGTAGTGTCCTCTATTTCTGACCTTTTTCGTATATTCTTAGCTCATATTATATATATTGTCCTTCATTTCTTACACTTTCGGTACATTCCTGGCTCTTTATTATAAATAGTATCCTCCGTTTCTTACCTTTTCGGTACATTTTCCTGATTCTGTCCTCTAGTTCTTTCCTTTTCGGCACATCCCCGGCACTCTATTATGCATAGAGTCCTCTATCTTTTACTTTGTTGGTACATTCCTGTCTCTGTTCTTCATTTCTGACCTTTTCAGTACATTCATGGCTCTTTATTATGTATATTGTCCTTCATTTGTTACCTTTTCGGAACATTCCTGATTCTCAATTATGTATAGTGTCCTCAATTTCCTTTTCTGTACATTCCTGGCTCTCTATTATTTATAATGTCCTCCATTTCTGACCCTTTCGGTACATTCCTGGCTCTGTCCTTCATTTCTGACCTTTTCAGTACATTCATGGCTCTATATTTTGTATAATGTCCTCCATTTCTTACCTTTTCGGTACATTCCTGGCTCTCCGTCTTTCCATTCTGTTATATCCTCTAAAGGGTCCTTTTCTTCTTTCATCACCAAGAATGAGCACTGGGCAGAAATATCATGTGACAGGTCGCTACTGCAACTGACTGCTAAGAATTCTGCCAAGTTTCTGATCTCGTGTTCAGGGGACTAAAAAGACCAATTACAGAACACTATATTGTAGAACCAGTTTGCTACTTAAAGGATTTCCAGATTAAAAGATGTATTTCCAAGTTTTCCATCTATTTTCAGAGATGAAAAAAAAAATTGCTTCATTCAAAAGCTAGATTGAGTGTAAGCTACCACGAATTTCCAGTTAATCCTTTACACAAAAAATGTATAAAATAATTGCCTGATATGTAATTTATCTATTTCGGTTTTAAACTACCACCCCTGATCGGAAAAGGGTACCATATGAACAAATCAAGTTCGAGATTGAGTACCTTTGTTTTCTGAAGATAGATACACTGTATAATGCATCTTTGATGTAGGTTGGCCTAATAAGTTCTGAATTAACATGATTGTACAGAAGTTTAGGATAAACTGAAGTCGTTTTCGAAAGAGTATATGCATTTTAGCTAGAAAAAGTAAAATTGCTCTTAGATGCTGCCCCCTTACTTTCGTTTTGTAAGGTCGAACACTGGTATATTCCAGATTTTTGACAGTTAATGAGGTCTCTTTTAAAAAAAAAAAAAAAGAAAAAAAACCTGCTCGTCAATGCAATTTTAAGATGGTAAGTTGTTCCCCTCCTCAACTTTTGAAACCGTTGATACGGGCATGCTTATGACAGGTTGTCTTAATTCAAGCAATCGTATTCAGTCTATACACAAATAGAGGTTTTGTTAATTCTCGTCTGCTGTCAAGTTTGAAGCATAAGCGCTCCACGTGTAAGTCTGTAGATGACGAAATGATAGGATTTTGTACAATTGACAGCGGAGATGAGAAGAAACAACCTACATGTGCTGGGAGTTATTGAAAGCAGATGGACTGATTCAGGAAAATACGTACAACAGCAATTGCAACACTACTGTATTCTGATCAAGAGGATGGACATCATAAAGAGTTTGCAGATATTTCCCAACAAAGAAGGTTGACAGATCTTTAATGGATCGGAAGCCAATCAGCAGTAGATTGCTAACAGTACGGCTTAGCGGAAAGCAAGACACGTGTCACAAGACACTATTCCAATGCTATGCACCTACTGACGATGCAGATGAAAAGGACAAGAATGCTTTTCATCAACTACTTCAGAAAGAGAAAGAACTAGATAACACATCAGGTAGATTATGATGTTGCTATCATCATGGGTAAAATGAATGCCAAATTCGGAGCAGATAATGAACTGGTAATGGGAAACATGGTTGTGGGATCATGAATGAAAGTGGAGAGACTGCAGAGTTTTGTACCACCAACAACTATGTATTTGGAGAAACACTACTCCACCATCGAAAGATTCATACGTTAAACTGACAATCTCCAAACATGAGAGACCAAAATCAAATTGACCTCATCATGATAAATAGAAAATGGAAACGATCTTTTATGGTATGAGGGTGGAGAGAGTTGCCGATGTAGATAACGATCCCATCGGCAAACAGCAACTATCAAACTAAATCTAAGGAGCACAGAGATAATTAAAGGACATATGGCAAGAAAGAAATTAGATGTGGATAAACTTAAAGACACCAAGATACAAAATGAATTCAGTATTATGCTTAGGAATAAGTTTGATGTACAGGGCTGTATTACAAACTTAAGAAGCAGTGGACAACATACATGTAACATCAATCGACGAAAAGTGTGGGGAAAATTAACATCTAAACTGAAACAATTGTTAAATGCATTGGTTATAGGCAAAATCAAAGGAGTAAAGACTGGATAACACCTAGATGATGGATAATGATTGGCTCAAGGAGAAAAGAAAGTGCATGCGACAAAATCTCCGAGACTTAAAGAGACATCAAAGGGAATTCAGTGAAATAGAGAAGGGCGTAAAAAGGCTATACGCTCAGACAAGACAGCATCCATACCGTAGGTGCCCTAGCAACAAAAACAGAAATGGCAGTCAACAAAGAAGAGCAAGAAAACCTTTACAAAATAAACAAAGTCAGTGAGTGGCAGGAATAGACTATCTCCAAAGCTATTTTAATCTAACTGTCAGGGACAAAAGAGGAAAGTTGCTGTCATCAGAGAAAGAGATGGAGGAACGGTGGACAGCATTTTAAGGAATTCTAAAATAATCCACCTCCAGCTCATGAACCTGACATCAGTGTTCCAGCAGATGTCCTAAATACCAGCATTGAACCACCACAAATTCAAGAAACCAGGTTATGACAGTCTTTTTAGAATTGTTTACGACAAATCCACTTCTTACGGCCATGATTTTACAACCAATTTTCCATGACATCTGGGAAAGCAACAGCATTCAAAATGAATGGAACCATGGAGTAATCATGAAAATACCAAAGAAAGGTAACCTGTATGACTGCAACAATTGGCAAGAAATACTTCTTTCCATCCCAATTAAGATTATGGGTAAAATCATCATCAGAATATTCGCATCTGTAGATGTCAAAGTGTAAAGAAGCAGGGTTTAGTCCAGGGCGAGGATGTATTGATCAAGTTTTTACACTAAGAAACATCATTGAACGGTGTAAAGAATGACAACGATAATGATAAATTAATTTTATTGATTTCTAAAAAGTCTTCCCAGTATTCATAGAGACGGTACTATATTCTCTGGAAAATTAAGCGGTCCTAGGGCATCCCACAACATCCAATAGATGTCATTAAGAGTTTTTGTCAATTTCAGGTGCAGAGTTGGAAACAACAGCATTGGGTTTGACGTTAAAACAGGAGTACGTCAAGGCTGTATAATGTCATCAACACTATTCATTATAACCATTGACTTGGTCATGAAGAATACAACATCTGTTATTCCAAGAGGAATCAGATAGGGTACATATACAACACTAGAAGACCTGGACTCTGCCGATGATATATTCTTTTTCTCTCACTCCCACCAGTGCATTCAAAACAAAACCAGCAGGCTCCACAAATATGCAGGAAGCATTGGACTGAAGATCAGCACCAAAAAGATAGAGGTCATGACTCTACATATAAACAACCCACAAGCAATCAAAGTGGAAAATCATATCCTTCCATGCACAACACCTTTTCATACTGGGTAGCAAAGTAAAACAGATGGTGGATCAGAGACTGACATCAATCAGAGACTATCCAAAGCAAGAGCAGCATTCAACAACCTACAAACTGTCTGGAGATCAAGTCAGTACACAATAAGAACAAAGCTGAAACTATACAAGAGCTGCATTCTACCTATCCTCTTGTATGGATCAGAGTGTTGGATAATGACAGAGAGTGACCTAAGCAAGCTGTCGACATTCCATACAAATTCCCTAAGAAGGATCCTAAGAATATTTTGACCAAACACCATCTCAAATCAGGACCTTCTCAACAGGTGCCAGCAAGAGGACATGGCCACAATTATCATCAGAAGACGCTGGAACTGGATTGGCAATGTACTTAGAAGGGACTCAGTATCATAAAGACAGCTCTCTTCTGGACACCTAAGGGAAAACGAAAGAGAGGAAGTCACTTGGTGAAGGACAGAAAGCTGGGGGTACACTCCAAAATGTACCTTGACAGACAAGGACGAGAACCCTGGTTACTGCCCTATACGCCAAAAGCGCCACGGGCAGTAAGTAAGTAATTAAATTCTCTTAATTTCTTTGTATAATATCATGACTTGTATGTTGTTATAACATTTCACACGATAAACGTGATGACTTTAACTTTCCTATAGTCAACTTCCCTTACCTATGCAGCAATATACTAGTACCTTAATTCATCACCTGCATACGGAGTTGTTTATATATCTCAGTTGATTCGATACGCAAGAGCATGCTCTACGTATGAACAATAAAAACGAGGTAAATTATTGACAAACAAGTTGATGAAACAAGAATTTCAGCTGTCTCGTTTAAAGTTATCATTTCGTAAGTTCTATGGTCGATACAATGGCCTTGTCAGCAAATACAATTTATCATTGAGTCAAACGCTGACTGACGTTTTTCGTACTTATTGTTAGTTCACTATTTATACACTGAATTGACGACGGATTTTTCCGTTATTTCCCGAACATGACAAGGAGCACACGGCGGGTGTGACCGGTCGGCAGGGGATGCTCACTCCTCCATGGCACGTGATCCCACCTCTGATGTTTCGGAGGTCTGTGTTTGCTCTGCTCCTATTTTGTATCGTTTTATGGACCTTTGATCTTGAAAACTGTTCCTTATCTCCATATGTTTCACCCGAAATATGATTAAAGCGTGTTCAGTACTAGTGACTTATTTTATCTGGATATTATTAAAACTACGACATTCGGGACGCATTAGATTGATACATCTGTGTCCAGGCCCATTGAAGTTTATTGCTTGAGCAGAGTTGTTTTACCTGATGCAGACTTTCGTATGTCAGGGTATGGAATGGGAGGTCTGGAGACGTCTTCATTGATTTCTCCCAGTGAAGAACGTAGTCGAACCAGGAACCGTAATCAACTGAAAGTAGAAAAGCTCATCGAGCACTCTTTTAAATCATTACAAGTATACGAGGGACGTTGAATAAATACTAGTAGGTAAAAGATGGTAAAAATAAGACGAGCACAAAAAGTAGTTTCTTTATAATTTTTATCCCATAAAATATTCCCTGTACCCTTTCAAAACTAAAGATACATGTATGTAAAGTCAGCAAGGGTCAATGTAATTGTTAACTGAATAAAGACGCATATACATGTACCAAATAGTGCTCAGCCAAAAATCAACCAAATAAACCCGAAAAAGAGGCATAAAACAAATATTATTGTTGATCTTCAGTCAGTCAAAAGATTTCAGTAAATTGAATATAATATAGTTATAGAAGATTTTGATGTCAATGGATGGGAAATATAATTATTGGTAAACTAAGATCAATAGTCAACAAAATAGGTTTACAAACAACAATAACTCCAAAATCAACCAAATGAGCTCAAAGAAATTTTTTACCACTCGTTCAATTTTGTTTTGTTTCAAAAATATCCATTGAGATGAGAAATCGCATGGTTTGGGATGATCAACAAAAACACGAATGACTCGTCAAATTACACCTCATATTACATGCATTTTCACTGGTTTCAGAGACCTACTGGTTATAAGTATGTATATTGCATTTGTTTTATATTGTGCCTTTGTAATATTTAAGAACTGGCCACTACATTTTATAGCTTGTTTATACTCAGAAGAGGTTAACCGACTAGTATTTCATTACAGAACGTGAGAATGCAGTGAACCACACACACACACACCTTTTCCGTATAGGAATCGTCCCAGATATGACCTCCAACTTCCGGAATACTCGTAGTCGAGTAATCGTACGTGATGATTATAAAAGGAAACGGCCACGTCTTTGGGATTACGAAGCACGTAGATCATCTTACATCTTTTGTCAACAAAGTCTTTAGGTATGTCTGAAAATAGCATGTGCGTGTTCAGTACTCTAGGCGATAACATATTTTGCAATGCAAACCCGGATCCACATTCCAACATGGCGGATTCTTTCATTGATGGTATTCGAACGGCTTTCTGGTCCAGTATCATCTTCACAATTTCCCAAACCCAATGTGTCCCTGCAAATTTAAATAAGGATTAAAACCCAAAAGCCAACTAAAATATTCGAAACAAATATGTTGAAATACGATACATAAAATTCTTTTACGTTTACTCGTAAACATATATTGTGGTAAAACGAAACTGAAAATATAGTTTTAACGTCTTAATGAAGGTATCACACCGGTAATTGACCAATCAAAATGTAGGTCCATATATATAAAATTAATTTTCTTTTCTTTTGAGGCGTTTTTCTATTTTCTTCCAAGCCATTTTTACAACTTTGGTACCTGTGCCTAGTAAATTTTATGTACTTTGTGAATAAATAAAAGTTTTTGACAGGAACTATTTTTTTCAGGGCATAGGAGGCTACTTCCTGTGATGCACTCGAGGTGTTTATAAACAAAGTGAAAACACGTGGATTTGAGGGTAGCCCTGTTTGCAGATGGAAAAAGTCCGAAAATGCCGTGTGGGTACCCTGTTTTTTGGTGTCAGCTAATGTGACAGGTAATGTTTATCACCTCCTGCTAAAATTTTTTCTTTAATTTTTACGATTTTTTACTATATAGAATTATATAGTGAAAACATATTTTGCGTTAAAACGAAACTGAAAATATATTGTACAATTGAACGTTTGTTGTCACACTATTTATCAGACTGGTAACGGTCAAAAAGTCACCGGGGATTATAAATGTGGTTACTCAACCTGTGTTGATTACGTTTTGTTTTTTCTGTTTTTTACTGCGGTCTGCCATTTCCGCATTGCACTGTGGTTTTTCTTGTGGTCTGCCGAGCAACTCCTAACTTACATGTATGGATTGTAATCTCTACGAGTCAAACGTTTTTTGAGCATTAAAAAATGCTTGAAAATTTATTTATTTATTTTTATTAAGAGCTGGGAGAATTTTGTAGTTGTATACTAAAATCACCCAGCTGGCTCTGGGGCCATAAAACTGAGACGAGTTCACTTTTGATTTCAGCCTCACCTTTTACCAAAGGGATTAATAGTAGAAAAGTGAGACTGAGATCAAAACTGGGCTCATCTAAGTTTTATGACCTCGGGGCCAGATGCAAGTCATACTGATGATTAGTTCGATTACTATCACTTTAATTCTAAAGGATTACTGAAATAACCTCAAGCTTTACTAGTATAGAACTACTGCGTTTACTTTACCACACTAATTGCTACATTCTATTCAAAAAGATATTCTAAAAACCTGCTATGTTTTACCTGACTTTGGGTAAGCACAGATGAGAACGTCATCACTCCTAGCTTTCCATGACGTCATATTACGGAGCTCTTCCTCTTGGTCGTGAGGGGTCCTCAGTATGGGGAAGTATCGCCCGTTGACCTCAAGAAGGGACATCATGTCCCCAGCATCGTCTGCTACCTTAACAATAGGCATTTCACTTCTTCAACTTACTTTCATAAGGCTGCTCTCAAAGTATTCTAGGAGGGCATGGTTACCCTCAACTACTAGTAACTGAATGCAACCAACACAGCCGGACAAAAACTGTACGTAGTCTATGACTATCTTCAACACCTTTCAGTTCGTACTTTTAGAAGAAGTCTGAGCTTTACTCCAAAAAAGGCCGCCAATATATTGGAAAGTTTCACAGACCTTTACATCTCTATAGATTAATGGTACTCGGAAGACTGTCATGTAGAATCGTGGTGTTAAACTACATCGACGATCTCTAGCCCTGGGACTTAATTCTTCTGCAACAAATTGATTATTGGAAAAAGACCGCGTTTTGAGCTTATTTTGATTGTAGGTCATTGATTTCAACAAGCAGAATTTGTGTTTAAAGAGCAATAGAATTACATAATTATTGTTGGGGAAAGACATTTTATTGACTCATGCAGCGAGCAAATTAAAAAGGGAATTATAGAAACCCAACACTAGTATTTTATGAGATCATCAAGTTTAGAGTCTTTATTGTGATTAACAGTAATGTTATACTGTTAAACCAGAGATCCCTGGTGAGGTTAAAGCTCTATTGGCTAGATCGTACACATTTTATGTCCATAATTCGAAGATTCGGGAATATCGAATATATAGTAGTTATTGCTCTGCCCGTTCGTCCGCATGTGTCCTTGTCCACAAAAAGTTTAACCTTGTCCTTAACTTATGAAGGTTAAATCTATAGTTTTATTTATATTTCACTTGTGTATTCCTGTAAGAACTTTCTTTGGGCACCAACAAAATACCTTGACTTTTTAAGATCTTGAGCCAAAAAGAAGATGGGTGAACATGGCGGGCAAAGTGCCTGTAGTGCGACAAACATGAAATGAAAAATGAATGTCAAAATTTTCTTTGATATTTTATCTAACATAAAACTTATAAGTATACTTTATGTAAAATCTCTACAATTTACAAAAATTTCACAAAGACTGAAATAAGTTGTCTATGAAATGGCGTACGCACACTAAATAGGAGGGAAAAAAACATACTTAGTCTCATACTTTAACAATTTCTTTTTCGACATGAGTGGGTCTTCGCTTCATTTTTTAAAATTGAAATCTAAAAGTTGGCAAAACCATTAGCATGTCATAACTTAATTGCATAAATTTACTTATTTTTTCAATTAGAAATATATCAGATGGAACTGATCATTGAAAAAAAAAGATGCATCATATTTTGAGCTTACAAACAGATAAACAGACAAAAAATGAACACTTCCAATGCATCGTGCGTCGAACAGTTGAGTGAATTTAGCTTGAAAAATGCTAGCTGCAGAACTGTAGCTCTCTCACCCGAAAATATATATTCTTATGTTTTCATACAGAAAAAAAATCCTGGTTTTGTCAATTTGTATCAATTTGGAATTTCCCAATCTATTTTCAGATCAATGTAGAGGAAATACAGTTCAGGTCAATACAACATAGTATTTTTCTAACATAGTTGGATCTCAGCCAATCAGAGAGATGGAAATTAAAATATAACATTTTATGCATATATTTTGAGAATATTGTGTTTAAAGGCAAAACATGTCTATGTCTAATACATGTATTAACGTCCACGAATGTTTTATATGGAATTTTACTAGTATTTTTAATCAACATTATTTTATGGTTTGTACATGCCCTTACTCGCGAGAATTATTTGTGTTTACTTCTGTATGTAAACACAAGTGTTTGTCCTAGTAAATTTTGGTATGACATGGTGAGTGGTCGTAAACTGCCGGACGCTCTCTCACAGAAATGAGCCGTCATGTTGTGATTGAAATATGGCGTCTTGCAGATGAGTTGATGATTTGACAATCAGAAATTGCGCTACATTGCAATACCGAATGCATAATTTATGACGAATTTCATGGAAAATGCAATAACCTGAATCTTTTTACATATAACAAGGCTGAATATATCTCATCTGTCATTCAGTCCTCAAGGCATGACTTAATTAATTCCTGCATTGTATTTTTTTGTCTTTGTTTCTTTGTTATTTTTTTAAAAATGCAATACGTTTTGTGAAAAGTAAATTAGTTTATGAAATGTTCTTATACCAAAAGGTTTATGAGGTCATTTGAAGAGTGTATTGTACATTATACACAATAAAAAAATCAATTGCATTTCCATTGAAAGAAATATTGAAAAACTGTATCATTATCATTGTAACACTTCTGTGTGGTAGATAAGGGAGATAAAATATGTTTGCGGTATATGTATCCTAAGGAATCTTCTCCTGCGACACGGGTCCTCGATTTACACAATCTCTTTCTCCGGGGGGTGGGGGGGGGGGGGGGTGTTAAGCATCACTATTCATTGGTCACATCCGCCATGAACTCTATGTATCTGATCAGGTTGAAATTCCTCTAATGATACTCGGAGTGTGATCTTGAGCATCTGGAGAGATAAGCACCACATGCAACTGATAACAGAGTATATGCAAATTCCAGGATATAGTTTTTTGGTATAGAATATCATTCTTGGTCTAAATTGGCCAGTTTTATTTCACATCAAAAGGACATCATCTTGAAAAAGATAAATTGGTTGTTATATAAAACGAATATAAGGAGCTATTGGTGGTGTGCTGTAGATGTGTAACGCGATTTAAGTTTGACTTCTTCATTTGGGAGGAGGGGTGTAGTCTAAATCCTTTTTTCTACTAAAATCTTTGTTTCCAAAACCTAATATTTTTTTCAGCGACTACTGCATTATATTTTCCTTTATATGATTAGCCTTGTACTTGGAGCAACAAGTTTCAGAATTTACTTTTCATTCTAGAAGACCGATTTGGCGTTTTGGATAAAACCTATTTTTTCGTGATATATTTTAGAAAAAAATTGTTGGTGTCCCAAAGTTGTGCAATTGGGCTTCAGAATTCCAGTTTCATCCGATGCCATTTAAAGACGGAAAACCATGTTTTCAACGAATCCCCATTTATTTATTTTTTTTAATAAAATAATAGGGATGTCAACGAGTACCCGGTTAACCGGGTACTCGATCGAACGTCCGAGTATCGAATACTAAAATCAGTACTCGGTTACTCGGATGTATATTTTTGAATATTTCTTAGCTTGTTTATTAATGCATTAAACAATCTGTTTTAAAGCGTAAAATACTCATTGCACTTGTACATCAGTAATTAGGGTTTCCTACTCCTCTAAATGACCGTTATCGCCCGGCCGTGGCCGTGTTTTTACTGTAATTATCGTGACAAAGCACCTGTAACCTGGCTTTTCTCACCTTTGGCTGTCTTCTACCCTTATTATTGATTCACTTTAATTATTTGTTTTCACTGAACATCGTTTAAGGTCTATTATGATTTAATAAATTTGACAATCTTGTTAATTCTGCGAGAAGTCTTTTAAAAATTCTCGGGAAAAGAAGACCGATGATATTGCCCGCGCGATTGTTGATATGGGTGTGTTTGATTACCTGCCAATACAAATGGTTGAAGACAAAGGCTTAAAAAAACTTATGTCCATCATTGCACCAAACTACAAAATACCGTCCCATAATACTAGAAAATCTATGTTCGAAAAGTGTACTAAAACCGTAAATCCGCTCTGTTAGGCGAACTTGATCAAGTTCAAGTTAAACTGTACGACTGATACCTGGACGTCAAACGCAACAAAGAGTTACATTACATATATACGGAGCAGATTAATTTTTGAAACAAGAAATCTGTGAACTACTTATGATTTTATTTCTTGTGTTTATCTGATGAATAAATTGAACATAAACGATGTTATATTGAATTTCACCGGGCACGAAGTGCTCATCGTTGTTACAACAGAAATACACTAACGGGTAAACCTCCTATCAAAGCATGTGGTTTTATTTCTACAAGAGTTTACAATGTTTACTTGTTCATATTTATTTACACTTTTACCGAGTACCCGGGTACTCGATCGGAAAAACGTCCGAGTAACCGAGTATTAAAAATTGACCGATTTGACATCCCTATAAAATAATAATTGTATCCATTGTCCTAGATTATTACATGTATGGATGATCTCTTTCCGGAGAATCTGATGTTGAATTTTATGCCTATTTTTAGTAATTATAGAATACTCTATGGGTGGCTACTATACTATTTCATGACAATTTCTTATTTAAGAAGTTATTTTTAAATTTTGTATCTTGATTACTATTTTTTATTTGACAGTTATTAGGGATTGTAAGGTTTCGTTACTATTTGATCAAAATAATCTGATAGACTTTATTTTACAGAATGAAGCGTCCTTGATCATGACCTCTTTACCACGATAAGTGTCCAGAAGCTCAGGTCCAGTGATTTTTGCGGACTTTTGGGGTCTGAGTCAGTGGGATATAATTGGCATTTATAGACCATCAATGCTGATTTATATTGGATTATGTCACATATCTTTTACGGATTTGTCAATGGTAAACATGCTTTTGGAAATGATCAACTGAATAACTGAATTTGAAATGTGTGACTTACAATCAAACAAGAAAAACAAAGTGGCAGGTCTAATGGATTTAACATCATTAACAATGCCAGAACTTATAATTTAGTCACCTACATTTATATTCTGAAACCAAATTTCTTACAAAAACTTATAGGATCAACATAACCAAGATCCAATATCAGTGGTTTTTAGAGGTACATCAATACCCATGATCCTGCTTGTATAGAGATACGATTATAGAAAGGGAAGGCTTTATACAAAAATTGTAAAATTAATAATTTTCGCTAATTTTAGCAATAAATATGTGACAAAACGATTCATTATTCTCAATATTTTTTCTCTATGATATAGCAGTACTGATATGCTTGCTATCTATCATCGAATACAACCATCGAATACAACAGGGATATGTGTTTTGCCATGAAGTGTTTTCCTATAAACGTCACAAAAGCGCAGTGTTGGTTGTCACGGCGTGTGATCCGGATTTAACGCTGGTCAGAGGCTTGATCACTGTATTGCAAGACTCTGCAGGGGATAGTACACACTGCATACAGGTGAGAACAAATCAGGAAAAAATATTTTTAAAAATCTACCTGTCATAGCAAGGGACTTAATTAATTTTACCTTCAAATATCTAAATTGGACAAAATATAAATCATTAAGATTTTTCTTTTAAACAACAAATTCTGTAAAATTATTTGATGTACAGTATAATACGCTTATGACAAACATAATTAATTGATGCTTACAGCAAAATTATTTACATTCCGATTGGATTTAATATTATACATTAAACGGATATAACGAAATACGTTTATAACGAACCAAACATCCTCCCTTGGGACTTCTTTATAAGTGTGTTTTACTGAAATTAAATCATAAAAGTTACATATATTTAATAAAAACAAAGCTGTAAGAGCAAATTCTGGACTGTTTTATGAGGAAAATTTAATAGATGATTGAAACCTCTCCTATTTTAAATATTACAAAAATTTTAAAAAATAAGAAAGACCGATCGACACATACAATTTACAATTTTCAATTTCGGAGACAGTTATTAAATAAGTCAGATTCTTTTTTAGTTAAACCACGGCAGGGAATGGAACATGAATCTAAATATCATATATTTACATCAAAAATATAAACGGGAAAAGGGGGTCCGATGGATTTTAATGTAAGGGGTCTTTTTAAATATACTAATTGTCCCACAAAAGTGAATTTCCCAAATGATCATAAAAAATTATGCTTTTCAAACTTCTTAATTTTAAAGAGTTTCCCCTTTTTCAATTTTAACACTTTTTTAGTTTACTCATCTGAGTACATGTAATAAGATACCAGTATAAAACAGGCACGTAATTCGATTTTTGAAAGGGGGTGCCGTACAGAAAATAATTTAAAACTCAACTGAAAATCAGAAATAAGTCTCAATAATAATAGGAAAATATTCGGGGCGGGATGTGGATGGTGATTTCTACGAGAGGCGGATGCAGTAGGTTCTCAAAGGTTCTCAAAGAACATGTTCATCCTATGAACGATCGCATCCTAGATTAACAGTAAAACGTAATGGAAAAAGTTGGAAAATCGATCCCGATAACGTGTCTGTAAGAAAAACTAAGAATTTATATATATATAATAAGTAGTTTTATATTCTTATAAAAAGGGTTGAAAAAGTTTGAAATGATAAATCTATTCATTTGGTTCAGGGGAAAATGTGGAGATATATGAACGCAAACTGCGCAACACCAGATGGTGCATATGTCATCTGTTATGCAATAATAACCATAGGGTGTGATTAAAAATATAAATGATAATAGTGACTTAATTCTATAATTTTCATGATTCTTCAACATCAGTTCGTGTCTGACAGGTGCCTGTTACACTATACATGCCTCATTTCCAGTTCTTCAACGACAAAGATACCACATTCTTTACTGTGCATATTAAAGATATATACAATATGCAGCTCCTCTGAAGTATTTTTTTTTAAAAAGCCTTGAAGAGATAGGAATTGAAATGTTGAAAATGAAAAAAAAGAAATTATCACAATCTTAGCATTTCAAAGGAAGGCTCTCTAATGAGAAATTTCAAAAAAGCCAAAAATGGGGGGGGGGGGGGGGGGGGGGGGGTAAACTGCATGGCCAATCTCGAATGAGATCTATCTCTTACTTTTCAGTATTTGCCTCGAGACCAATTTTACTTACAACAACAAAAAGTGGGGGATGTCAAGCAGGGTCAATGAATACATAAATTACATACAGGTATATCAAAACGAGCAACCCAATCGGATATAACCCCCCCTCTCGCGCATAACTGGTCTGACTAAATTATCTATTAATGTAGCATATATTATAGGGCATAGTTAACAGTCAAATCGAGACCATGAACTTGCTCGCTTATAATTTGCTTCTGATTAACCTTTATATTTCGTCCTTGATAAACCTTTAAATATATTTTCTCACAGACTTGGTCGGCGTTTCGTGATTTTCGGGAAGAGTTGATCATGCACGGTTGGTCCTCCCACTCTGCGGAGGCGACATGAAAAGAGTCTTCTAGACATTTAGCACTAAATTACAGCTATTTTATTTCTAAAAAAATCCTAAAATATCGCTAAAACCTTCATTAGTTTTTCCCTATACTTATACACTTACTGGCACGATAATGATCGACTGTTTTATACAAAGAATGTAAGTCGTATTGTGGTTTATGGTTATTTCTACTTGTCTGTTTTAGCTTTTTAAGTACAAAAAATGCGTTGGTAGAAATAACACATATATTGTTATCAGTAGAGAAGATATTTTATTTCAGATACATATATAATGAAATCACCCCACTATATAATTTATACCTCGTCGTTATTATACATAAACTGGGATGGCAATTTGATATTAAGCCCATGTCACTCTATCGGACAATCAAACACTGCATTTGATTTATTATATTAGATTTAATCAGGTTGAGTAATTGTCCCTTGATCAGTGAATGATGGATTTTATAATATAAATTCAAAAGTGCCGTAGTTTTTCATTTTTATATTAGTATAGGAATGCACCAAGGTTACCCATTGTTTGCAGTTTCCTTCATAATGCATATGCATGATTCTACATTAATTAAACTTGGGCATAGCATTTTTCCAACAACTTTATAATATATTTATGTGCAAATGTGTCTGCACAGTTCGCGATCACCGATAAAATACACAGGCCTCGTGTTTACCGACTATTTTCCGCCAGAAAGAGCGTGTGCTTACTCCCGCTTACTGGCAGACTCGACACGTTCATGAGCGTTTTATGGCTTAACTAGGCCGTTACCCAAGATTGTGTTCTAACAATATTTCCTATATTTAGATTTACAACACATGTCCGCAATTATTTTAAAATACAGTTTTTAGCAGTCCCTAATTGATTTATATAGCCGGAGTGTGACACTATATGCATTTGTTATCTCTACTTTCAGGGGAGAAGATGTCGTTTTCCTTGATATTTACTCTGATTGCACTTCCCCTGTTTTACACACAAGGTGAATATAGAGAAGTATGGTGAGAAATTGAGGTTGATGCTTATAAAATGCAAAAAAATATTCAACTTGCCAAAAATATTTATTCATAATTATTTTTCCTTTTTAGTCAATGCAGATTGTAGGGGGAAAGCTGATATTATAATAGCAGTTCCAGGCTCTGTGAATATTCCTGGAGAAGAATTTTTCCCTTTTGAAACATTTTTACACATGCTTGTGGACTATTTTGTGTTAGATGAGAATAACGTTAATATTGGTTTCGTGTTGTACGGAAATGAACCAACAATTGTGAGTCATCCTCAGCCTTTCAAAGACCAGGCTCAGACAAATACGAGAGCCACTCTTCTCACTCAGAGGGAAAACTACATGAACGTTATCGGCTCTCCACCAAATGTTGCCAAAGCTTTGACTTTAATGCGTGCCATGTTTCAAAACCCCAGTGGTTACCCTATGGAACGACCTCGCCCTGGTGTAATGAAAATTGGAGTTATTTTTACGTGGGGTGCACAGCCTGTTGAAGCTTTCGATGACGTGATCAGGGTTGCTGATGATCTTCGAATGGATGGTGTCACTATGTACGCCGTAGGAAGAAGTCCGATTGGTCCCGAGTTTGCTAGACTAGCCACAGACGAATGCAAGCTTTTTAGCATGGGGAATTTCCAGGAAGGTCTGCCCAGTGTGCTTCCATACCTTGGAAGCAGCATCTGTACACGTAAGTGGTCACGTGCTTAAATTAAAATATGAAAAAAAAAGAATTCACTCTTCCGAATGGTGAAATCCTGTATGGATTACTTACTAATTCAGATACCCTTCATCTTTCAGATATGGATCCAATGATTAATGCATCTTCCATCAACTGTTTTCCTAGTAAGTATATACAATTATACTTAAGAAATTTTTAGAAAAAAAAATACTCAATATAATATAATTTCATGCCAAAATGGGTATAGTTGTATTCAGTTGATAACTGAGGAATGCGTGATGTCTTACAGAGTTTTGGAAGCCAAGTCCAAATCCCCCTATCATCTGCCCCTCTATGAGTGAGATTTTCCAGGATCCCTACAATTGTGCCTACTACTACAAGTGCGACCTGAGTGTTGCCAGGAGAGAGCGATGTCCTTCCAATATGTTGTTTGACAACTTCATTCGCACCTGTAACTACAAGGACGCAGTCACGTGCTACTCCAGGATGACGTGCCCGGAACCTAACGGACTTTTCCCTCATCCTGAATCCTGTAACAAATTTATGAACTGCTTTAATGGAATTCCGTACGTCCAAGAATGTCCTCCAAATCTCTATTTCAATGAAAGAACCAAACTTTGTGATGACAGACAAAATGTGCAGTGCCGTTTACAATAAATTATGTCTCAAGACTTTCACTACAAGGTGAAATATTTAATCCCATATCAACTCAAAGTTGTTCCCAGTGCTTATCTACCGCAGGTCGTTTATATATCTAAGGGTCAAAAGTATATCAATAATTTAAAGAAACCTTTATTGTATGCAAAATTAGAAAAGCGACGTAAAGCATGCTTTCCCTATTTTAATCAAAGGAAAATTAAAGGACCGATGACAAATACATGTACAGTGTAATAAGAAATACATTGTACATTTACTTTCATTTTATCGTTGATATTAAACATAATTATTTAATAAATGTTTATTTTTGTCATCTGTATATTTTTTTCGTTCATCTTATTGATTGTTATTTCATATTGTTGTGTTCTTGTACATTACATGTTAAGTACTTTTCATAATAAAACTGTAAACAATGCAGAGTTTGTCTCAAAGTTCGATTCTTCACTTATAACAGGAAAATAAACTAGAGTTATAGCTTCCTTTTCTTTAGACTGGGACGCCCGATCTGTGCCACCGTATTGTCGGGGCGTGTTCGAAGTCTTTCCTCTAACGTCTGTATGATCTGCTGTAATCGCCTCATCTCGCCATCGTACTCCTGTTTTAGGTTAAGGAACTTCATTCGGAAGATCTCCTGATTGTTTGTACAGCTTGGTTTTGTCTGTTGCTGTTGGAGACGTTGTTTAAGATTTGATATTTTATCTTCCCATTCCATTGTTAGACGCGTCACTTCCCCATTATGATCCGCCTCTCGTTTCTTCAAAACTTTATCCAGGTCTTCCAGTTCTAGGACTTTCTTTTGAATCATTTCCTCATAATGTTTGGTGGTATTTTCTAGTGTCTCGGACAATTCCTTTCGTAAAGCTTCCGACTGATTTTTGTAATCCTGGTGCAATGACTTTTCTTTCTCGTTATAAGTTTCCTTTAATTGTTTAATCTCCTCTAGGATACGTGAGTTCTCTTCGTCTTTTGTTTTGATTTTCTCCCTCAGAGCTACGCTTTCCTCCTCTAAGTCACAATACAGGTACATTTTACAGTACAGACCATTCAGCGAGTCCTGCATTTTCTGGTTTTCGGTCGTCAGACTCTTTATCTTCTCGTTCAGATTCCTGTTGGCTGTCTTCTGGAGATCCAGTTCGTTTGTAAGCTCCGTGTTTGTGTTCAGCAAAGATAGAGTGGAGCTGTACCATTTGTCAAAAGAGGAAGAAAACTTTAGTAAATCAACATTTCCCAAGGATGATTTATTTTCATCCTGTTGTTGATGGTCATCTCTGGCTTTTGAATGGTCATTTACATCCATGTTTCTAAATGATAGAGAAAAGAATTATTACAAAATCTTTTTTAATGCAACGTTGAAACAAATGTTTCCGATCCAACCTTATAATATTAATAGAACAGATAACTGCAGTATTGGTTAATCTCAACAAAGTTGTCTGACGTTTGATTCTCTATCATAAAAGCAGTTATTGCAGTGTCAACTGCTCATTTTCTAAGATCAGCATATGCTTACTTTCTTAGATCTCTTTGTTTTATATCAATAAAATATATGGAGTTAACAAACAGTATTCAAGCTCAAAAGTCCATTAAATAATACAAAATTGGAGCAGAGCAACAAGGACCTCCAAAACATCAAAGGTCGAATCATGTGTCATGGAAGTGTAAGCATTCCTTGTAGACCGGTCACGCCCGTCGTGTGCTCCTTGTCATGATTGGGAAACGGAGGAAAATCTGTCGACAGTAATGGTCAAACTGTTTGTATGAAAAACGTCAATCAGCATTTGACTCAATGAAAATTTGTATTTGCTGATAAGATCATTGTATCGACCAGAGAACTTACGAAATAATGACATTAAACGAGACTGCTGATATTCTTGCATGTTTCATCTACTTGTTTGTCAAGTAATTTACCTCGTTTTAGAAATTGCACATAGAGCATGCTCTTGCGTATGGAATCAACTGTGAGATATAAACCCCCTATGCAGGTGTTGAAGGTATCACTGCTGCGTTAGAAAAAGAAGTTGACGATTGAAAAGTTAAAGTCATCATGTTTATCACAAAGCTTGGTTTTTTTAAGCCATGTCTTTTTTGTAATATATGTAAATATAAAACAGATGTATCAGAATCTGTGGTATCTTCTATTTCAAGCTGCCTGTAATTTATCGTGACACAGGAATGGAAATAACTATTGACAATACGTCAATACAATCACATGAACTTGAAATCAGGGGGTTATAGTATAAAAGGGGAGTATTACACTATATACCCGATTTTCCTAAGATTGTCTCAAGTCCCTGTGAATACAATTGACTGATGAATGCCCCCAGCTCATTCAGGTTGGTAGTGGGGGGGGGGAGGAGGGGGTGTTTCCAAACAAAACTTTATATTGAAAATATGCATTGAAAGGTGCTTCGCCCCCTTTTTTTACAGTATAGAGTCAAATCAGAATAACGTGATAAAATAAAATTTGCTTATAAATTATATACTAGCATTAAAGTGAAAAAATATAAAGATATAAAAACTATAAAGTGTAAACAACTCAAATTTATGATCTGTGAAGAGGGCATTAAACATGGACCATACCCCTGGAAATTCTAGAGGTAGGATCAGGTGACTAGGAGGAGTAAGCATCCCCTGTTGACCGGTCACACTTGAACTTAAACGTGGTTGGAACCTTACACCCCCTCCCCACAAAGTTTTTTCTGCTAAGTTTTTATTTTCTCTGGCTTCCCCTTTTCAACAACGATACTAAGCACCTGTAATTGATGCTTCTCTATAGAAGAAGAACTCTGTATTATATGCCTATCAAATGTTTGTTAGAGGTCAAACAGCAACAGCCTGAACAGGTTTTCCCCTACTTGTTGAAGATGTTCCTATCTTGTAGGCCTTCATAGTTCATACACTGCATTAAGCAATAATAATAGAGGTGTGATCATAATGGTTTGGGCTGCAGATATAGGCCTGGGTAGATTAGCTGGTGGAGCACCTGACTAGTGCAGCATGTATACGGTACCATAATGCCCATATTGTCCCATAGCCTAAAACGTTAGGTTTTTCCCTTTCATGTTACACAGGTACCGAGGATAACATGCAAGGGGGCTGGTAATTGGGGGTATATATTATTTTGATACACACCACAATATACATACACTCATTCCGCTGTTGGAAAGTAATTTTTCCTCGTCACATCAAAATGTCAACAAATGCAGACGACATATCAATCATAGTCAATGCGGCACATATTTACTCGATTGCTTTTTAAAGTTAAATTATGGATGTATTGTATTTTAAAAATTTAAAAATTTGATTTTTAATTTGGAAAGGAAATCTGCAATAGTATTTACAGAGTTCCGATGTTTTCTTTAATATTCATGAAAAATTTGATTGAATGTTCCTACTCCGAATAATTTAGATACAACTTATCAAATGAAGGATATAACGTGGCGAAACCACAACAAACTGAAAAGACTAAGAAAATACTGAATGCATGTAATGTAATAACTTTATGCGTGGTAGGGCAGTTAAGTATGGTTTGTAAAGAAATTTACGGCTCATCTACGGTCTGCAAAAAATATGTCAAGACACAAAAAGATGGATTGCTGGCAGTCGATCTCTCACCAAAATGGACCTCCCTTACACAGTTTTTCATGGTATAGCTCCACAAAGGAATAAACAGGATCATACAATAAATGTTTTAATTTGAAAATTGATTTAAGTATTCTTACTATTTATTAGATCAAGAGTGAGTGCATGTAATTGAATGCATTAATTGCATAAATTTCACCAATAATTTCTGTTCACAAAAATTTATTTTTAGTCCTCTGACATCTTGGGAAATAAGACAGGTGATATTTTTGGAAAATAAACAAAAAGTATAAACCTCTTCATATTTAGTGATATATACAAATTGAATGCTTTTTTAATCAAAATAATTTTTATGATATTTTTTAGAGCTTCCTTAAGATATTATTTCCAAAATAAATCATTATATATCCAATATAAGGCAATTGAACATATTTTTCCTAAGCATTTATGTAAGATCATGTGAGATTTTATTTCCAGAAAAAGTTTTTTTTTTTTTTTTATGAAATAAATAGAGTTTTCAAAATCTTTTTTTCAGGTTGTGTTTCTGCCCCAGGGTTACCCAGAGAGTGTTAGTTCTGATTACCTCCAGTATCAAGTATGGGACACCATTCAGGTGGGTACTACCCAATCCACAACATAAAATATATAATATAAACACGTGGCTGTCCCTATGAAAGGAAGTAGCAATTAACATTTAAAAAAATAGAAGGGTTCTGTGGTAATTAAGGGGTTGAGGGGGAAACCAGAACAACCTTGGAATAATGTTCATATGGGCATGGAAATTCCCCAGCCTGATGGCTTTTGAGAGAAACCTTGTAAAAGTAATGTTTTGGTAAAAAAAAATCATCACTTTAAAATTTTCCATGCTGTTCTCACAATAAAAAGGATTCTAATCAATTTTGTGTTATTTTTGTAGGCCTTTGCCAGCAGTATAACAGGTGCTCTAGCTGCCCAGGCCATGCTGAAAGGGGTGGGTGTCGGGGACGAGAGTGCTACAGTCATGGCAGCAACAATTACCTGGATACTCAAAGGTAAACTTACATGTAGCTCCAGTGATAATTAGAAAACTGAAATTTAATTATTTTTACATTATTTAAAATCAGTGAGGTGGTAAACTTTCAAATCGAATAAATGTGCTTTGTATTTTTTTTATGTGTAGATGGGACTGGTATGCTTGGAAGAATAATGTTTGCTTGGATACAAGGGTAAGACACTGACATGATATCTGAGATAAACACGATTCATGGAAATAAATTGATTCTTCATTTTTGATAATGTATATGAACCTGAAGTGTGTATAATTCATGTTAGATATATGTACTTAGGACATAGTTATGTGAGATTATGTTTTAAATCATGCTTATGATGTCACCTTTTTCAATCTAGGACCAGTTTGGATTGTGATGCGAAAAGATGGAGGTATGAAAATTTAAATAGCACACCATAATTTAACATACTGTATAATATGTAAACAATGAAAAATAATTTTAAAAAAGGTTGAGAGATATTTTAACCAACTTTTCTTACTTAAAAGTAATTAATTTTCAGATTATTTGCAGATATACTGAATGATTTAGCCATTTTCATGGAAATCATGGCTCCAAATTTCAAAACCTACTTCACACCAATAGTTTGTACAGCTGGGGTTTGCAAGGTAAACAATAAACGTCTTAAGAAATATTCAAAACTAGGAGAATATTTTGCATATTTTTGCTAGAACATTAAGTAGATGAGTTAATTTTATCAACACTTTTTAAATGTCTTAAATAATAATTTTACACATATATAAAATGTTTGTTAATAATTTTTATATGACTTAATTCTTGAGGGCCAGTACGTCTATGAAGAAAATCTATTGCAAAAAAAAATACTATATGGTGTGATACACAAAATGTTTTATATGTGATAACCTGTCCAGGATGTAGTGAATATTACGTAGATAAAGCAAAGTTATCTTGGATCCCACAAGCTATATAAATTTAACAAATTCCTTATGAACAGATGTAACGAATTACGGATATAGTCAAGAAATAATTTCACAGAAAAACATTTGAATGTCATTATAACCGCTTAACAATTTTACTGTATCACACTTGCTTATTAACAAGACGCCAAATTTTTGTAGTCAATTGTGGGAGTGGCAGGAGGAGCCACCAGGGCGGCGCTCACTCAGCACCAGGCTCGCAGAAACAATATGGCTGACGTGTCGGCCAAAGATGGAAGTCAGGTATTAAAGCTAGCCAACATCAATTCAGCCTGACAATTCTATTAGTTGGCAAGATTTCTGATTTGGTCTCTTTAAATTTGAGGAGAAACTAGTGAAGTTAGGTTACAATGTAAATGCATTCTCACATTCTTTAATTTCAGGAAACTCTTGTAAATCTGGCTGCACTCAAATACCTACTTCACACCAATAGTTTGTCCCCCTGGTGTCTGGAAATATTCAAAAAGAAGTGTTTGTGATTTTTGCTTTCTTAGGAAAAACTATTTCTATGAACTAAAATACATATTATATGAATATACCAAGTATTATTATTGTCCTGTTCCAGCTGTCTCATTTCAAGCCATTAAATCTCTCTTTCACGAGTTGGGAGTTATAATACTGTCGCGAGATAGTCATTGACTCTTTATTGGCGAGACTTAATTTTCACGAATTGTTGTTTTTCCTCTATATAAACGCAATGTAAATGCATTCTCACATTCTTTAATTTAAACGCTGCACTTATATGAAATTTTCGAAAAGAAGCTCATTGACTTAATGCGTAATTAAATAAAAGTTACATCTGTCTCATTTCAAGCAATTAAATCTTTATTTTAGGGGTTGGGGTGTGTAACGTATAACATTCAATTTCAGGACCATATGGACCTTGTTTGTGCTTTTTACAATGCTACATTTATTTGCCAACTACTCGGCTGTTACCAGTGTTATAATGGAATCTCTCAATCTGGCCAGACTTCACATCCTAGTCAAAGACTACCTACACAATGGCAGAATTCTCTCCCCTGTGGAAGCAAATTACAGAGAACCTGTCCTTTGGAGTAAGTATAGTGTAAATTACTTTTTATTCATGAGAACTTTATTTTCGTGTGATTACATGTCTATTGAGAAAGTGTGCTTGCAAAAATTTGATTCTTGCTACTTATAAAAGTATTCAGATTATATAGATTTGTGAAAATTTTGTCTCGCATATAATGAGTTGATCTTGCAAAAATGAGGTGTTGCAAAATTTTAAAACAGAATTCAGCTGATTCATGAATAGTTTCAGATTTATTTGCTTTTTCAACTTGATGAGCAGTGTTAAACTTTTTCAGGGACAAGAAGAAAGCTGTCCGTTCATCTGGGAACCTCCATAGGCAAAGTCTACAACACGTAAATGACTAGATCTATCTTGTTATTTCAACTGGACATAGACACTGCTATTTTTACTGATGAAGATTTTTACACTTCCTTTTCTATTTCAGAGCTAGCAAATTAGAGGAGGCCATTGCAATATATAAAGGCAGCAATTACCTACTAGATGTAAATTTCAAGTCAGGTTTGTTTGAAATGTTTCTGTTAAAATCCAAAAAGATACTGTAAAATCAGATAAAACTAGTAGAATACATGCATGAATAAGAGTGCCATCAATTCATTGTTACCAGAGTCTGGTGCAATTAATTTTGAAATGCTGACTCTTACTGTATACAGGGAAATTTTCGCCTGGTTTTATTTTTGCCCCTTTCGCTCAACTCTCAATTGGGCAAATTTAAAACGGGGCGAATTCAAAGAACACAGTATAATTTTTTAATCAGAATTGTTACTGGGCGAATTTTAAACGGGGCAAAATTGTTTGCAAGTGTTAAAGGGCGAAAATTACACGGGGCGAAAATAGCCCTGTATACAGTAAATATTTTATTGTAATCTCTTCAAAGATTTGTAGAGAAGGTTTGACCCATTCATTGGATTTACTTGATTCAAGACCCCAGGTCATACTTGAGCATGCCAACTGGATTATCTTTCTCTTTTCATGTATACATGTTTAGTCATTCCTCTTGCAATCATGCAATTAGTATTGATTTTTATAAGCCCCAAAAACACACACAAATATAAAAATATTCCAGCAGCTCATCTGAACTGAAATGTCTATAAAATTAAAAGATTGCCAGAGGTAATTTGTGTGCTTGTAAATTTGTCATTTGGTATTTAATAATACCAGTAAAATAAAATTGATGTACACATTCCGTATAATAAGAGGCCTGTTTACTTGTAGGTTGTATATCGATAGTTCTGTCCTCTGACAGCACACCTGAGGATCAGCTACAGAGCTGTGTACAGGCAGAGGTTATCACTTACGTGTATGAAAACCTGTATAAAAATACGGTAATGCTCCAAAAAGTACCAATTCCTAACCATTCCCCACTCCAAATGCGAAATTAAATTTCTTTGAAAAAAATATTCATGAAGGTGAAGGAAGTATGACAAACATTCTTGAAATTTGTAGTTTTTATAAAGTTCATATGAAAGATGTTTCTAAACAGGGTCTAAATGCTCTGACAATTTATGTCTTGAAATTCTAAACTATGATCTCTTTTTATGCCCCTTTAAATATACTGTCATTATATTTACATAATGTCATGATGTAAAAGTAATTTGTATAAGTACATTCATGTAATATGTTCATGTAATCTATTGTAGGTGTTTTCAGATGAGCTCGGTGAGATTGCAGCAGCTCTAAGAGAGGGTTAGTACAAGATTATATGACCTCATTAACTCTGGTGATTATAAGTTTGTATGATAACATTATTATTGCATTATATAAGTGTAGTCCTTAAAACTGCCATACAATTCAATTATGTATCTATTTCATGCTGTATTAAACAAGGTTATTTTAACCATTGGAAACAATTTAATCTTATTTAAAACTCGACCAGTCACAGTTCTGTTTAAGAAACTGTACAGTGGTACTTTTTTTGAAAAATTTTCACATTTTGCTAATTAACTATGGATAACAGTGATGATCTGCTATTACAGGTGATTCAGCTAAGACCAGTGAGGCCTCCCTCTGTTACACCAAGTCTCTAATACAGGGATTCCGCGGTGCCCTCACTGATCAGGGCTGGGTTTGTGACCCCTTGTTATTGGGACCGGATGAGTGGCGTGCTGAGTGGGACAACGTAGGACTACTGGATAAAAAGGATGTCTGAATTCTGTATTAAATCATTTCAATGTTTACCCTGTTTATAGTTTTTTCTTAAATGTATAGTTTTGGTCTTTTTGTTCTGCTGTATGAAATCATCACAAAAAATGATTCCAAGGACAAGGATTTTTATCCACCCTGTCGGGTTGTCCAGTTGGCCATTAGCCTTAGTTAGGAACATAGACCCATTCAGGAAAGTTGACAACTTCCATCCATGTAAATTATTATGGTGGTTAAATTGCTAAGGAAGTATAATATTTTTAGTCTACAAATGCATTTGACACAACTCGTCCAGTAAAAGTACTTGCCATATTAATTAATAAGTTCTAAAAATAAGAATGATGTATGGACATTGGCTGATTGACTCTGTCATAGGAGAGGGGGAAAAACCCATGCAAAATATGATTATCTCCCCACCCCCTCCAACTAGGCAATATATGTACTATACCAACACAAAAATTGCTTGTAGGCTGAGGGTGCGACATCACCTTGACCTGGGGTCAATGTCACTGAGAAAAAAAATTACAAATGTGTTTCTAAAGGAGAAACACCAAAGTTCATACTTCACATAGAAATTACTTTTTACCTATTGATATGTCATGACCTTGAATCAAGGATATTTGGGCAAGATCAAGGCACTGGCAGATCCTGCAAACAAACTACAAATTCTTGTGTATTGATGACGTAAATGCAAGAAAAGGGCAATATAGGGGTACATTAAACCCATCTAGAAATAATATATGCTTATTGGTAGTTACAACCTTTGACCCTGTTATTTGTAACTTCAATGGAAAAGATGTGTCTGTAGACTACACTTGTGTGTTGTGATACATCGATCTTCCTCCCAAGATGCATCAACTGGACAGGTTTCAGTGTACAAGATCCAGAAATTACCTGGATGTGTTTAACCCATTGTTTCAAAAGAGACCAAGTTGATCTTCTATAGGTTTGCTACACACTTTCCTAACAAAATGCATTATGTATCGATATAAAATACAAATGAACTAAGTAACCTTATTTTGTACCATTCCCTAAAAAATGCATCAACTAACAAGGTTTGAGGCTCAGTGTGCAATACAAGTACATAACCAAATGGTGTGTCTTAATCAAGGTACCAAATGACCTAAGTACTAGAGACCTCTGTAACCTCAAAGAACAATGAAAATACATTTATCAAACAGATTTTTTTTTATTTTCATCACTTTCTGTACACGTGGCATATTGCACATAGAAATAAAGAATCAACAATGGTCAGAAAACTCACAGTCATGCTCACAATAATAGCACATATAATGTGGGAAATATTTCGTCACATTCAGAGACTCAGATTTACCATGGCAGATACAAGTCATTTCACTTTAATTACTGTATGTAATTTTGTGTGAAATACCATACTAAGAGTAGTTTAAACTTTTTTTCAATGCAGACAGAGAAAAATAATGTTGCGATTGTGTATACACTACATTTTTACAACAGACATCAATTGTTCATGAATATTTTAATTTAAAAAAATATCCGTCATGAAGATCTTAATAAAAAATTTGAGATCAAATACTCATGAGAATCGGGAATTTTATCTGTACTAAATATAAAGTTACTTTGACTTGTTAATGTTTTTAATATCTCAACAATTAATACTGTTAATACTGGAAATTTTCTTACAAGCATTTGTTCTAAAACGTATTTTTCACTTTAGACCATTTTTTTTAAAATCATGGCATAACAGCGACATCAAAATTTGGTTTAAAAATACAAGATTTCAAACAATAGTGTTGACATTTCAATATGAGGAATACTGTAGAATAAAGTGTAGAAGAGTAATGCCCAGTCTATAATTGAATAATAAAAAGATGTAACTAAGACTTAAATGACTGACAAAGTCATACAGACCAGTAGAGTGACACACACACATAATAAAATAGCCTAAAAATTTCTCGACTTTTGAATGTGTAGTGAAAATGTGATCTGCATCTGGTACACACTTTCATAGTTTTTACATTTGACTTTCATTTCATTTTAACTTATCAGAAAACTTGTATATTAATCCAAAATAATTTTTTTTTTATTTGATAGTTCTCTGGACAAATTTGAGTCATACTAGAGAGAAACATGTAAATTGCAAGTTTAACAAATTTATTACAGTTAGAGTTAAGTAAATTCACAGGTCCCCAGGACTTAACCATTGTAACCAAGTTTTACTGTATCATGTCAAATAATTGTGCCAACAGATTGATTCAATGATTACTATAAAGTGTCCTCTCATACTAAAACTTCTATACTCAGACATTTAATAACATCTCAACATATCAATCCATTATTCAATTTTTAAGTCCATTGTAACAAAGATGTAAATGATTGTAGATGCACATGACACACACACTCTATTCCTCTACTTATATGAGGTATCACAGCATGCTTTTAAGTGTGCACTCTTCATTCCTATCAATGTTGAGAAAAAGCAGCTACTGGAATAGGACCCCCCCTCCACCCACCCCCCCTATCAATCTCCCACAGACATATAAATCAACATGGAGGTATCTTCAATCACACATGCCCAGACAAGTCTGATATTGCATGATGGGTACAAAGTTATGAAACACTACATGCATAAATAATGACGATGACGGACAAAGTAAAGCATTGCTTTGCTGTCGCAAGGAAAACAGTCAACTGGTGAGCTATCTAGACATTCCTATATGTAGCTAAAAATTTAATTTCAGTCACCATCCTTCAGATAATCAGAAATACAAAGTTCAATACATGTATAATAAAAAAAAAAAGGACATTTAACCAGTTCTTAAATTCCAAAATCCACAAGACTTTGAAATCTGCAATGTCAATGGTAGCTAAGATCTGACTGTCTATAATACATGTATCAATTTAACTGCATTACTGTAATAGCCCCTTTTCCAATTTTCTATGTAATATATCTGTACATAGATATTTGCAATTAAGCATAAATCACTGATGCATAAATCCATTTTCTACAATGATATTCTCCCCTCCAGTAATGCCTTCGAAATATTTCCCTTTGGTAGATGCACAATTTATATGTTTATTTCTATTCTTGCAAACAAGTTACGCTTATTGATATAGGCAGACTGGCAAGCCCCGTTTCCAATTTTTTTTAACCCAGGGTGAACATTGAACTTTTTTACTCTGTTTCATGAAGGATGATGTTGAATAAGATGGCTTACTGAATTTTGCGGTCAATATTTTGAATTTGTTAAAAAAAGAAAGAAATTAAAATACATTTATCTTAGGATAAAAAATAAGAAAAATGATATGTACAAATAATAAACTATATGGTAATAAATAATAACACAGTCATTATGCTTTATCCAGTGTCTACATATAATAATATAAAAATGTTTCCATGGTGATTTCTATAAGACTACTGACCCTAGAGAAGAATGAATGGTAGGTCTACATTATAATGATAAAAATGCACATCGTGAAGTCATTCAGAATTATCTACCACTCCCTATACATTGCTAATTAATGGTCATGGCGCAATATATCACATTTGCATAAAGGTTTTAAATGTTCTGCAGACATGCTCTTTGGAAGAGCAGTGTCGTATGAAAATTAAGGAATGTCATTGTAAAGCACTTTCATTCTCTCATGTCCACATGTTCATCCTTGTCATAATACAAAATAAATATTTTAAGTTTGAAAAATAAACTAAAATTTTTGTTTTACATACATGTATAACAAAGTTTCTAATAAAAAAAAAAGCAGCAACAAAGGATTTGGAAAAAAAGAACCTCATATTTGGACAGAGTAAAAGGGTGAAACCTTTTCAAAAAAATATTACAATTCAATTAAAAATTTAAATCAACATCTGTTATATTTACTTTGAGCATTTTTCACATGTAAAATGCACACTTTTCTCACACAACTCTGGAATGGAATCGGATGAGGGTGAAAAGCATGAATTAAATAAATAACAATCATTGAACATACACAAAATAAAAGCACTTAGGAGTCCATATCTGTCATGTCCCTACAAGTTGTGCTTGATTCACATTCTTTATCTTTATAGAACATCAGGCATGAAAAAGGACCACATTTGGGAGAAAAAAAAGTTTGGTCATATTTAGATTGGGTACAAGAATTAATTAATAAACTTTCTTTTGGAATTCCTCCTGTGTCTTTTTGAACCTGATGACCTGGATAACTACTAGACTGTGTCAGATATTAATTATCACAGTATAAGAAAGACGTGGTTCCAGATGAGTGATTAGGCGGTGAACACAGAGTCCACGCTCCGAGACAGGTGGACAGGATGGGAGGGGCTCCGCACCAGACGTTTCTTTGGGAGCCTCTCTATCGCCTTCAGGAGGTGCTTAAATTGTGGTCTGTCGTCCGGCTGGTACGTCCAACAGATCATCAGAACATCCTGTGAAAGGGAAGTCAATCTGATTATACTAAAGCAAATGGAAATAACTCTAAAAGATTTTTTAAATTAGATTTTATTTTGAAAATAAACTAATATAAGAATTTTCAATATCATCATTAACATTTCAAATTCTTCTTAGTGTGTAATGGCTTTTACAATTTATAGAATTTGAAGTAAATCATTGTCATATTTATCTACAAAATATTTCCCTGTAGAAAATCTATATGTTTAAGGCCAAAAAAAAAAATATCTCTTTGCCTCTGATCCTTTTTATTGAAAATCATCATTTTTTAGGGTTTTGTACAATGTAAAAAGCTGCCTCATCATGTTTTAGGGGCAATAAAAAAGAAAAAAATGCCTCCCTCCCTCATCATCATTTTAAAAATATATACATGTATATTTAGAATCTATCCTGCAGTTTTATTTCAAAGTCCACCAAAATATTTCTAATAGAGCAAAGAAAATAAAAAGAAGATAAATGCAATCATGTCATAAAATGCAAAATCATTCTTTTAATTTGATACATTTTAAAACCTGTATGATCCAAGAGCAACTTTGATTAAGAGCATTTTAACTGCAATATTGTAGCCCTCTCTGATTTTTTTATGGTAAGAGTATATTATCTTTGTTCTTAGCTTCTGAAACTTTCATTATATTGGCATACTGGAAATTTAGCACATAACTGTAAGCTATGGTCTAGAAGAAGAGCCATCTTCAATGTTTACATACATGATGTGCATATTTTCAAATTGGTTGATTTCATATCGAAGCCTTATTGTCAGTGTGTATTAAAGGTGCATGAAGATAATAAACTTTCACAAAAAACCTATACTAAATACTTTTCAAAGCTGGATTTCTTTGGGTTTATTAAGCTAATTCACACCAACTTTGAATTAAGCACAATTACACTCTGTATTCCTTTAAAGAAAAAGTAATAATGTTGTGTTCTATTGTGAACCACCATCAATGTTCTTCTTCCAGAGTTTCCTCAGGCTGAATTATATGTAATAGAGAATTTGAACATCTGTGCCCTTTTACACTGCAGACTTATATATAACCCATATATGGGTAAAATATCAAAAAAGAACAAATCTAAATGAAATATTAAAGCACAAGTCAATGCACATAGCAGGAAAAAATTACAAGATACCACATCAAACTAATTGGTAATACAAAACGTGCTTACACATATAATATATAAGTGATGTCAGCAATTTAAAATCACACAAGTATAAAATCAAAGGCTACACTACAAAATGCAAAATAAACAGACATGGAAAGTTAGAATAAAAGAAAAAATACTGCAGATCTGATGCTCTGCAGTAAAATATGGTGGAAGTTAGAAAATCTCTACCCCCTTCCTGCTACATGTAACAGTATCTAACTTTTCAAGGTATATACACTCCACACATTTTGGTGGGGTAGGAAGTTCGGAGATTAAGGGCATGCAGCATGCTTTAGACTGTAGGGTGGGTTACATGACACCGTATTAGTCCCTACCCTAGGGGCCTGGCACCCAGGACCACTGGATCAGAGGAACGCCTATAATTAAAGGACTTGGGCGGAATCCTAGAGGACAGTTTGCGAATGTGTTCAAACAACTGATTAAATTCGGGTCTATCAGAGTGTTTGAACGACCAGCAATAGCAGAAAATATCCTGTAAAGGAGAAAATGATTAGTGTGAAGATTGACCTGCTTCACATTGGTCAAATGTGTCACCTGTGTTCTATTCCTTCCATTCCTCTTACCTATGTCCTGTGTAGTTAGGATAGCCGTAAATGTAATTTTACTTTGCTTTTTGATCAATATGAAATGAAGTTAAACTGCATGTATACTAATTTATTGAAATATGTGTTCCTATTATTCTTGAGAAAAAAGGCTTTTTACACATAATCCTTGTACACTGTGTGTGTACTCTGAAACAATATCTTCTGATGAAAAGTTACAGCCAAGACTGAAGTACTTGTGAAACTGGCATACATCACAAATATAGCGCAGTGCATGCAAAACTGTTGTCACAAATAATGCAAATGGGGAAAATATGAAAGCACTGTCTCTGCAGGTGGAAAATTAAGTCAGATGTCATGGTCATGGGGAAAACAGTCATTATGTTATGAAAATGTCTTGTCACAGATAATGCATATGTAAAAATATCTCTCATCAGAAGCAAACATTGACATGTAGGTCAAACTTCAAGACCACTGTCACAAGATAAAATACGATAGTATTCCTGAAAAAATGTTTTACCTGTGAAATAATAAAACCTGATTTTCCCACATTCAAAATTTATTACCACTGAATGTAATTTTTTTTATCAAAGTAGGTCAAACTTTAAGGTCACTGAAACAAATGTGGAAATGCCTTGTCACATGTAATGCAAGTGTGAAATATAAAAGCCTTTTCTCTTCTTATTCAAAACCTATACCAATTTCCCCATGCTTTAGTGAAAGCGGGGGACAATGATTAATATGAGGAATAAAATAAGCCAATCGCACACTACCAGTACACAGGTGACACAAATCTTAACTGCATTTCTGTTTAAACAATTCTCAATGCAATATATTACTAGCAAGCAGCACAAGAAAAACAAAAAATGTGCTCAAAATTGTGAAATAAACAACAAATTATCCACACGTTTATGAGTACATAGCAATTACATTTAATAGCCAATATATATGGAATATGTTATTAAATTATGCTACAAAATGTATATGTAAGTATGCAAAAGTATCACAGATTTGACAAAGCTACACAAATATTGCCTCTGTAAAGACTAAATTCACATTATATATATACACACACTATTCAAAGCTGCAGCAAAACAAGTTGATGATGCAGAAAAATACTGACCTTGACCTCTTTTGATGCCATCACACTCCCCAGAGATTGTTTGATCCCTCTCCCTACTTGCCATATGATGCACTCTGGTGCTAAGTTTCTGAAAGGCCAATCACCTACTAGCAGCTCATACCAAATTGTGCTGTGGAAAAAAAGTTGTTTTTTTTTTTTAGAGAATATTACTTAATTAGGAGACCAAAATTTACACATGTACATGTAGCTTAACTTTTCACCAGTAATTGGGGTCAGTTCCATGTATGCAACTGTTATTGAAAGTCTAATAAATAACAAGTACCTGTATGTGATTCAAAAAGTTTAAATGAAATATTTACTAAACTTTAGCTTGTTTAATTCTCAAAAGTACATACCCAAATGCGTAAACATCGGACTTTTCAGAGAATGGTAGGTCCACTTTGGATCTCCCGGAATGAAGACACCTGATGACCTCAGGGGAGAGGTAACACAACCAGCCCGGGGAAATGTGGAGGCAGTCACCCTTCCTGTTATATATTTATGATCCAATCAAATTCCGTAACACACTGTGTATCATTTAACAATTCAATCAATTTTTTGTAGCATATAATGTATTTATAATCGAATCAAATTTCATGTAACATAATTATCCAAACATATGCTATAACGTTTACATAGAAAACTTAAAGTGCACATTTTAATTCTTTTATCGGAGAAATTCAAAAGGTAATCAGTTATATGTGAAAAAAATGAATACATGTAACCTGAACTTTTTATATACAGAAATGTGAATATCTATGAATAGAAATAATACCTGTTGCCATGGCATATTTTGGTGACACTAAATAATCCAAAATCTGTAATTACAACTTTGCCATTTTCCAAGAAAATGTTCTTTGTTTTTAAGTCTTTATGGATTATTCCTCTTGCATGTAGATAACCCATGCCCTAAATAAAAATTGATAAAGTTCTGTGTCTCTTTCCTTGATATTGTCATTTTTTTTTTAAAGAAGCACAAAAGTTGAAGCCCAAGAATGTCAATAAAATCACAGTAATTAGAATATCTCTGAGGATTCAAGATCTTAAATGAGATTCATATTTATGGACTATTACTCAAACTTAACCCACAAAAACCTACCTGTGCTATTTGTTGAGCTATCAGAATTGTTTTGTTCATGTTGAATTTTTCCCGAGCATTCGTCCGGACATAGGTATAGAGTGTTTGACCACTGCAGTAACTGTCAAAACAAAACAAAAAAGACATCAGAATCAGTACTTATTTCCCACCCATGCACAAACAACCTGGTATATTTGTTAAAGGATTTTTCCTTACAATAAACTGTTGTACAGATTTCTACATTGGTGTTTAGTTTACCTGGTAACTATGGCAAGCTGGGGTGGTTTCATACAAGCACCCATAAACAGTAACAGGTTTTCATGCCTTGTGTTCTTCAACATTGCCACCTTAAATTAAGAGATGAATTAAATATTTTTTTTGTTCCTGATCATCATCTTAGCAACAAATATTGAAAAGCTTTCTAGATATAAGTTTGTTGACAGCTACTTGAAAAGCTGGCTAAATATAACTTTTGAGAACTACTTTCTTGAAATATTTTGATCACTGATCCTTCAAATTCTGTAACAGTAATCCATTATCTCACAATTTTCTTACCTACTCTTTCCTGAGACTTTTTTTTTACCTCAAGCTCAAATATTAAATAATTGCAATCAGAGCTTATTTATTTGAATTACCTTGAATACGAATGTTATTGCTATGCTTAGTTATTTGATTTGATTTACCTCAAGTTTAAATGCTGAGAGCTGAGCTTGGTTGTTATCAGAGTCAGGGTCCATATGTAACATTTTAATGGCTACTTGACCATGCCATGTACCCCTAAAAACAAACAGACTAAACTGAAAATCTATGACTTATATGAATTAGAAAATAGGGCTGGTAATCAAATACAGAACTGCAAACTGGTTAACCGCAAGACATTCTGAATGATTAACCTATTTGTTATATCAAAATACACATTTTGTAGACATTCTTTTTTCAATTAAATTCAATTAAATTCAATTTATAGACCCCCCCCCCCAAATCCAACCGAGTAATCGGTCAACGGGTCATAAATTGCTATCCCTAGAATATAACAATCTATAAAATTTTAAAAGTTACATATGTTTATAAGTTTTTTTGTGAAGTAGAGTGTACATCTAAATCAGAGCAAAAAAAACCCTGATATCCAAGGGCAAAAAACGTGTATTTAAGTTTAATATTTGACTCCACAATACTTACTTGTATACTGTTCCAAATCGACCTGTTCCAATTTTATCCATTAAATTTAACTGTTCAAATGGGATATCCCATTCTTTTAACGTTACAGAAAGCTGCAAATGAATATCAATAAACAGTTTATAAATCTATGCACACAAACCTAAATATCTTTAATAAGATATATTTAATTTTGGTGTAGCAAGTTAAAAACTGGCATAGCTTTCAGAAAAAAAAAACTGAATCAGATATTCCAGTGCATACACAAATCTACACATATTCTTATTAACTATGAACATGATGAAGTTTTTCTAAATTCCATTAAGCAGTATGAGAGTAGTTGTGCTGAAAAGAATTAGACTGACAGAATGATGGAATGTTTCTTATTTACTTTCCTATGACTTTTTGTGGTGAGATATATATTATACATACACTGTTGCCGCGATCCCAGTGGTGAATAATGCCATCCTGACTGTCCATAGAATCCTCTCTCTCAAGAGTCTTCTCGGACGCATTGCTCTACAATATACAAAGTATTGAGTAAATACTTTACAACATACAAAATACAGAAAGATTATTCTACAACACACAGTTAAATTAAGAGTAAATACTCTAAAACACAAAAAATACAGAGTAAACACTCTACAGCATACAAAGACAAAATATGGAATAAAAACATCAAACATTAATTATATTTGTGTATTAATGCTAAGACTTGTGTTCAGATGAATAAAATTGTACAAAATCATTTTTGTGTACGCAGCTCTTCTCTATTACTTAATGAAATGGAAAGATTTCCTTTTCTGTTGAGCATTCTGTTGATAGTTTACTTTTACCTAGAGAACCCCAACTCTCTGATAATTCAAGCAATGGTTAGAGGCTCTGATTAATATGCACAATCTCAAGATACTGTAAAATCAAACATTTCGTTGGGTCAAATTTTCAAGGCTTAAAGGAAAAATATTGGTTTGTGGGGAACTGCTTTCATGCTTGGAGAATGTTAAGTAGTAATGCATATGAAAGTTTACATTTCGTGGTGGACATAAATTCGTGGGTCTCCCCATACCTTGAAAACAATGAAACTTAAACTAATATGAACACTAGTAATTTCAAAGTAATTATCTTTTACTTACATCAACTAAAGTTTTGTTGCTATCATCTGATGTATTAGTACCAACAACGTCTCTGAAAATAACAACAACAAAAAAGAAATATATAACAAAATCTACTCCCAGAAATCTTTCTTCTGTTTTTTTTTTTATTTCTAAACAAATGAAAATTAAGACCTAAGAATTGAAAATGAATCATTTTAGATGGTAAGATATTGAACTCCTGAAGTGACAAATTATAGAGTTGATTGCTTTTGTTCGCGATGCTAACTTTATGATTGACTTACTGGACACTTACTTTATGAATGACGAATTAGACACTTTGTGATCGACTAATTAGACACTTACTTTATGATCGACTAACTGGACATTTATTTTCTGATTGACTAACTAGACACTTAAATTATGACTATCTAATTAGACACTTACTTCATGATTAACTAATTAGACACTAACTTTATGATTGACTAATTAGACACTTACTTTATGATTAACTAATTAGACACTTACTTTATGATTGACTAATTAGACACTTACTTTATGATTGACTAATTAGACACTTACTTTATGATTAACTAATTAGACACTTACTTTATGATTGACTAATTAGACACTTACTTTATGATTGACTAATTAGACACTTACTTTATGCTGGACACTGACCTCCGACTGGACACAGAAGATTCTTTTCCTACAAAGACTTCTCCATCAGCACTGGATTTTACAATCTCTGTTAAAAGTTTTAACAAACACTGAATAAGTCATGAATATACTATACATTAACTTAAACATTTATGGTCATAAATACAGTATACAACATTTAACATTTAAAATTCATCAGGTTTTTTTTTTTCGATCTACACAGCTTACAACAGTTGAAATATCATACCTTAATTATCATTCTCACCTGGGTAAACAAAGGTTGTGGAGTAGTCCTGTGTGTTAGCGGGGGAGGGGGTATACCTCATTGTGGCAGGGGAGGAGGGGGTGGAAGAATTACAAGAGGAGGGATTTGAACCGGAATCTGTGTTGTGGAAAGCGGGCGCTGAACTGTTCTTATGGGGTTTTAAATGAATGCCATTTCTTTCTGCACTTGGACTGGGTGAACCTATAAAAGGATAATGTAAATAAAATTATATACTGTCCAGCAATTACGCAAATCTTACAAAATATAAATACATGATGTATATCAATTCTTGGTACTATGAATTAAAAAAAATTCTCTGAGTCATATAGTGTCTAGCAATTAGGGAAATCTTACTAAATATAGATACATGTACATCACTTATTGGTACTATAAATTAAAAAAAAAATCTCTCAGACTTTTTTTAATCTTAAAAGAAAAAGTCTTTTCCTTTCCACATATTCTGCTGATTTTAAAGATGAAATTGTTAAAAAATTCCACAAAATTTATTTCATTTTTCCCCCTTTTAATGAAAATTCAAGTCATCTTACATGCATCAACTATTGATGGAGCTCTCCCTTCACTGAATTATTCTTTCTTTTACTCAGATAATTTCTTACCGTCCCTGTGTTTATGGTCTAAGGAATAGAAATCTGGTAAGCACTGTGATGGTGCACGACTCGTACAGTCTCTGTGACACTTAAATCTAAAAGTCAAGGATAAATACATTACAGTAACAGACTCATAAGAGTCAGGTTAAAAGTATAGAAAAACCAGAAGTCTCTGTCGAGACTGAAGCTCTACTAGTTTGTACTTATAGCAAAGGAAGAGAAAAGTACTTAAGCAGTTGGAAATTGAAACTTTTCGACAGCAATAGATAGAAAAATGATCCTTGATTCTCTTTATGTTCTTAGTGCAGTCTACTTGCATGCCACATTTATATTATAATCAGACTAAAATTGTATTTGGAGTAGCATTTTGAAAGAATTTCACAGAAATTTCTATTTTTAGTAACAGGGCTCGAGCTGTGATTCGCCATTGTCGCCAATTGCGAATTTTTTTCAAAAGTGGCGAAAAGAAATTCATAAGTGGCGAAAATGAATTTATTTTTTAGATGTACCATGTACAAAATTTGTGTAGTCCTGGTTAGCTCCTTTGTTTATTCAATGTACACAGATAAGTCCCTTTGTTTACTTAATGCAGCAGAGGTGTGAAAACTGAAACCTACATGTAGGAAATCACGTCTCACTTGAACGAACAGAGCTGACTAGGTAACTAGCCCGGAGCAATAAAGGGTTACATAATTGCTTGAAATAATATAATTTGGATTAAACAAAAGGGGGGAAGTGTTATTAGGAGATGAAATTAGTAAATAAAAGATTTTTATCAACAAAATCTGGATCTATGTAGATCGTTTTTTTTAAACCGAAAGTAGGGAAACATGACGAAAATTGTAAAGAATGGCTTCAAATTTTACCTACTGAAAATTGAAAAATGTGTACATCAATATATCATTAACTTACAAAGAGTGAAAAAGAAATTGGTTTGGAAACATATTTATCTTCAGTAGTTTAGTTAGTAAATTACACTGAATTATATTTACAATAACATGAGCTTGCATATTAAACCCTGGTCAGGAGTCTCCAAGTTTAAAAAATGTCATATTTTTACTAGGTCTATCCCCCCCCCCCCCCCCCCCCCCCTTCCCAGGCGAAAAAAAATATAATCAAGAGAACTTTTCTGTCAAGAGTTGGCTGATATCAATACAATATTAAATTAATTGTGTAATTCCAACATTATTATTTTTTTCTTTTTTTAAATGGATACTACCATAAGCTTTAAACATTACAATTTTAAAACAATGTCAGTGTCAGATAAACATAATAAAAAAAATTGAATAACAAAAAGTCCATTGCATTGTCGTGAAATCAGATGTAAGTATGCCTTTCCTTAAAGCTTGTGTCGCGAAAAGTGGCGAAAAATATTTTCGGTCCAGTGGGAGCCCTGTTTAGTAACCACGGCAACACAGTTCATCGAAATCAAAAACAGATAAATAGAATTATGTATCTTATTGTAGTCAACTTGTGTGCCAAGTTATATTGAAATCAGACTAAAACTGTAGAAGGAGTAGCATTTTGAAAGAATTTCACAGAAATTTCTATTTTTAGTAACCACGGCAACAACGTTCATCGAAATCAAAAACTGATATACAGAATTGTGTATCTTAGTGTAGTCTACTTGTGTGCCAAGTTATATTGAAATCAGACTAAAACTGTAGGAGGAGTAGCATTTTGAAAGAATTTCACAGAAATTTCTATTTTTAGTAACCACGGCAACACCGTTCATCAAAATCAAAAACCGATACACAGAATTATGTATCTTAGTGTAGTCTACTTGTGTGCCAAGTTATATTGAAATCAGACCAAAACTGTAGGAGAAGTAGCATTTTGAAAAATTGTTTACAGACAGACAGACAGACGGACGGACGACGGACGCATTACTATCGCATAAGCTCTTCTGGTCTCTGACCAGTAGAGCTAAAAATTAACTATCTCAGATCAACTTTTACATGATAAATTATATTAATAATTCCTAAACAGAATTTGACTTATTTTTCTGTTTTCAGAATATCATTTGATTCAAATGTTTCAATTTTAGCTCTTCAAAATGTGTTTCAAATAAACAAAATATCAAAATACAAATACTTTACATATAAATGTATTACACAAAACTATTAACAACAATGAATTCTGTGAAATCACTTAATTTCGTGTGGATTTCATTTTTATTGTCTTTGTTGTTTGAATAGACCCCAAAATACATGTTATCCACAATATTTAAATTTTAAATAAATGATAACTTAATACTTAAAATGTATTCCTCAACTGACCCCACCAAAATATGTGATTTTACAGAACATGTATACATGTACAATATTTTCATAATATCCAAACATGAACACCTCAGCTAAAAAAAAAAACACAGCTGTACATTTGTGCATATTTACATGAATAAGTTTCCTCACTACATTCAAACTGAACTCAGTAGTGCACTAACCATTGTGCCAGAGAAACTAAAATTTCTTGATCAAGTGAGATTACTTATGCTCATATAATACTCAGGTAATTAAGGGCTGTCAATGATGGGGTCCATATAAAATATTGTTATACCCTTATAAATATAGCTTTCTATATATTTATTACTAATAAAAAGTCCAACAAAAGAAATGTTTATTACATCGGTCTAACAATTTTACTGTTGACTGGCCTGCCGGTCCAACATAAGAATTGTTAGACCGCAACGTCACAAGTGATTAATCATCGTTAAATATCGGCAACACTGAAATAGCCGAAGTTAAGAGCTGCAAGAGTTGTTGCTAACAGCAAGGTAAGGAAGAAGGAAAGAGTATGTTTTGTGATAAATAATTTTTGTGATACATTGTATGATAAAAATATAATTAATTTGGTTCTTTTTCAGCTATTGTTTTACCTTTACTGTAGTTCCATGTAAAGTAATTGATAACATAGTGTGTATTGATTAAATCTTAAATGAGCACTGAAGGGTATAACAAAACAGTTATAGACTGGGATTTGGGCAACATATGATTTGTTGGACCTGAAGGTGAAAATGTTGCCCTTGGCCTGCGGCCTTGGGCAACATTTTCACCTTCAGGTCCAACAAATCATATGTTGCCCTCATACCCAGTCAATAACTGCATATTCTCCAACTTTAAATGCTTTGTTTTAATATCAATACAAAATTACATACATGAAGACTAATTCAAACAAAGTCACAATTTAACCACCAGGTCAGACAATAAGCTTCATGTAGAATGACAGGGAATGACAATATACTAACAGTTATCTGACAATTACACTACCCAAGCCAGCATATTACAGTGTCATATCTGATTTAAAATTACATTTATTTTGAAAGATCACTTTATATACATAAAAACTTGATTTCTTTCTTTCCCCCAGCAAGCACACAAAAGCTCCAATTTTCATTGATAAATGCCTAGTATTGTTAAGATGGTTCATCACCATTTGTTAGCACATTTCAACAAATTAGTACCACCCATCATGACTTAGCACAGGGCACCATAACTTACTTGCAAATTTTACAGGTCTTTCCCATGAAGTAAATCTGCTTTGAACAGACTTCACAGGTACCACTCATTATGTAGCCTTTCTTAAATCTAGGATAAAACACAACACAAAGTGAAACTAAAGACACAACACATAATGTGAGGGGGTGTGACTTTATACAGGTAAAAGTAGTGGTCATAAAAAAGTTTTAAAAAATATACAACCACAACATTTTCTGACACTATCAATATGTAAAATGTTATCATTCAAACTATTTACAAGCCAAATTCAGCTTTTTTTGCTTTCAGTAAAATCTGATAAACATTTAGAATGTTTTTTATTCAAAATACTTACTAGGTAAACTCATCTTTTTTTGCTTTCAGTAAAATCTGATAAACATTTTACACATCTGAGGTCTGACAACATGGATTCTATTTTGACAACAGTTAGCTCCCTTACTTGCACACTTTACACTTGTATCCAAGAAACATTTGTTTGTGACAGAAGTCACAAGTCGTGATCTTAAAAGTGTTTGATATCCTACGACAAGGCAAAATTCACAAATAAGAAATGCATAAACAAGCATTATCATTAAAATGGTGTTCTTGTTAAAATATATGCATTTTACACTTTTATTTTACTTTAACACTTCTATTACACTTTTGTATTCTGTATATTAACCTTATAGCACAAGAGAATTAATGTTTATCCATACTACAAATTAACCATCCTAAACTTAATCATACATGAATAACATCAACTAAAACTCAATCTGAATTAAATACCAAATGTCACGAAAAATTCTCAAACCTGTGAACAAATTTAGGAGACCGAGGAATACTGAGGTTAGCTGAAAAAGAAAAGAAATACCAGTATTACAATAAACCCCTGCTAAAGTACATATAGAACTCTGAATGCACCTAAATCTACCACAAACTGAAAACTGACTATATTATACAGTTTATTTTATGTATTATAAAACATATCTGAAGTATGCTGACAATTACAAACTATGATTACAAGTACCTGAATAATGTAGAGTTGTAAGGGGTGGAGGTTTGTCATGATTCAATATGACATGCTTATATAAATTTGGGGGTAATGTCACTGTGTAATGTTTGACTGTGCACAACAGTTTTGTCACTCATTGTCTAGGTATCAGAGGCTTGTAACTGTGGGGTCCTACTTTGTAAGTATTCTAACCAAACAAGAATATACCCCGTAAAGTTTTTGAAAAAAAGTTCTGTATACATATTGTCTAGAAAAAAAGGTAGAGGTTTGAATTGGGACTTTTCATTGGATGGTCTTCAAAGTTGGGAATGTCTATAATGATTTGAGACAGTTCTTGATACTTACTAAGTATAACCAAGAGGTTTGATAAGGAGTTTTTCATTGGACGTTTATCAATGTTGGGGAATGTCTGCAATGATTATGAGATTGCTCTGTATTCTCACTATCTAGGTATGGGGGGGGGTTCCTCATTGGACAGCTATATAAGTGACAGTTCTGTATACTCACTGTCTAGGTATGAGGGGGGGGGTGTTCTCATTGGACGGCTATATAAGTGACAGTTCTGTATACTCACTATCTAGGTATGGGGGGGGGGGGTCCTCATTGGACAGCTTTATAAGTGACAGTTCTGTATACTCACTATCTAGGTATGAGGGGGGGGGGTGTTCTCATTGGACAGCTATATAAGTGACAGTTCTGTATACTCACTATCTAGGTATGAGGGGGGGGGTGTTCTCATTGGACAGCTATATAAGTGACAGTTCTGTATACTCACTATCTAGGTATGAGGGGGAGGTCTGTGAGGGTGATGGGTGGGGGTCCTCATTGGACGGCCTTCTGACCACGTGTGTGTTGTCCAGCGTCAGATCTGGTCTTTTCCTTCTCCTGTTGTTATAAATGCAATTACTGTCTGTTAAACACTTAATATTTTTAAATACAAATAACATTTTCTAGCTAATTATATATTTTGATAATTAAAATTAAGCCATGGTTTAGATTTTTACTACAATTTTTCATATTTCTAAGCTAAATCATGCCTGAAAGTTAATTTCTTGTGCTCTTTAATTTACTTGTACAATGGACATGAATGGAAATGAAACAAGTCATTTCTGAGTGAAAAGGATTAAAAAAGATATAAATATTGTGTTGACACTAAATACTGTTAAGTTTACACTTCATATCCTTGTTATGGGTGAGATATTGACCCAATTCTGTAAATAAGAGCTTTTTTTCATTAGGAGGACAATTTAGGAGCCACTCAACTATCTAAATTCTAATTTAGTTTAAATTAACAAATTATCAAAGCAAATTAATAATTTACAAGTCACAGCAACATGTAATACACATTAATACTGTTATCATTATAAATGAAATCTAAATACATAGTATTTGATATATAAAAGTTATGGCATACCCTCTGAAGTTTGGAATAATTAAGAAGTATAATTTAAAGGGGGAGAACCCAGTGTTGCTTTGTGTTGCAATACAAACAGTACATGGTTGACAGACATAGTGAATATGGAATGTGATGATTTCTTATTGACACAAAATGTTAATTACGGTGCAGATTTAGGTACACAGTGTACATATCAGTGAAATACGCTTCCTTTCTTTAATGCCTTACAATCTTAGAGCAGTTCAATTTTATTGCATCCATTAGAAAATAGTATTGGAAATGTGCATGTTTTCAAAGCATCTAGATTTAGAACAAGCTAAAGTAAAAGACTGTTCATTCCACTTGCAAATCTCTTTCTTATTATGTAAGTATAATAACTGATCTCTATTTTTATCAAGCAAAATTTTGCATCACAAGCTTGAAGTTCTCAAGCCATATTATAGCAAGACCAGAGAAACTCTTGCTATCTAAAAACTAAAAAAAAAATTATCAACTAAAATGATTAATGCGTAGACACATATAAACCTAGTACACAATTTCAAATACAAGATACCGTTAACAATACATTCCTCTGATAATATAGTAAGAATCCCCTCTTTATGTATTATAGGATATACTGATCAGCTGTAGTAAGAAAAGTTACTAGAAACTACAAGCCAAATAGTAAAATTCAGAAAACAATCAGCGAGATTTTAATGAGAAAAGAAGCGATGGTCAGACATTCCATGTTAATGATGCCTTAATTAACACACCACAAGTAACACTCACTCTTCCGAATAGGACTTAATCAGAGGCGGATGGGACGGTCTAGTAATTAAGTGTTTGTTAAATCTAAAAGACAAGAAAACACACCAAAATCAGCGCCGTGCAGCTAACCACCAGAAAAGGAAACAAAATTAAAATTCAAAGGAAAAAATAGTAACATGTGCGATGATAATCTACAATAAGCATGTTTGACAATATTAAAAACTTAAATGACATGGAAAATCTCAGACAAGGAGTTAACTCAGACACTGATAAAATCATGTATTTACAATAAATGATTTAAATGATATAGTCTGTCCCAAATTCAATAATGTTGCAAAGGCCTTCATTAAAAAGTATTGTTTTTTAAGCCCCCATCCCATATCATCTTTTTGTTGACTTTTTTCAAAACCAATGAAAAAAAATTCAAAAATTGACCTAAGTAACACTATTCTGGAAATATCAAATTGCTAAAATGTTCTGTTTCTTGTCAATTTTTCCCCCTCACCCCCTATTAATATATCCAGCAATCTGAAAAGCAACATTAAGTACATAGATCTGACATTTCTTGATAATGTGATAAAATGTAACACACATATAAATGTAATCAGCTGAAGCCAGCATTCTACACAAACTGAAAACCCTGGATCCACCTACTTGTTGATTCCATCGTATTTGTTGATTCCATCTACATCCACCACTTTGATGTGGAGGTTGGTATGTAGATTGGTGTAGGACTTGCTTGTTGTCATGGGGACGGTGGTGGGGGGACTTTTGACTTTGATCCTGCTGGGTGGGGTACTGGGGATCAGTGAATTTTGTGGTAGTGGTCTAACTGTTGGGGGCGTGGCTGGAGGGGTAATTCTGTAAAGAAAATGTTCACATCATCATGACACGCAATTTAATACTGTAAAATGAGAAAATGAAAGAATTTTTGTTCTAAAAATATTTTAAAATGCATATTTTTCATTTGGATATCATTTACGGCAATCTGTTGTTTACTGTGAATATTCATCAAAGACATAAGCAAAAACATGTGTGTTTGTGTGGGGGGGGCTTGCAAAGAACTATATTAACCAAGTACAGAATAGAATAGAATATTTATTCAACCAATTTGGGCCCACAGTGGAGCATACAGAACAGTGTCCAAAATCATCACAGTTATACATATACAAAACAGAACAAAACAAACATTGTATAATGAGTACAGTAATTTTGGGCACACAATTTAATTAATACTGTAAAATGAAAAAATGAAAGAATTGTTGTCATGGGACGGTGGTGACTTTTGTACTGACCTGTACTGGCGTTCCTGGTGGACCGGTGAGGGTGATGAGGGGGTGCTGTGAGGTGGAGTGGGGAGGAGTTGAGAGTTCTCAGATGAAGTGGAGGGACGGCCTGATGAGGGGTTGTTTGGGGAACTGTTGTACGGGCTACTGGAAGGTGACCGGTACTGCGTCCAGTGAAGTTCAATATCGCTATCAGCCAGACCTCCATGCTGTTCACGACCTGTAATATCAGCAACATTTTTTAAAATAACAAAAGGTTTCTTAGGGCAATATAACCTGTCCATTATTTGAGGTTTCTGAATGCAATATTATTTGTCCATAATTTGAGGATTCTGAGGGCAATATTATCTGTCCATAATTTGAGGTTTCTGAGGGCAATATTATCTGTCCATGATTTGAAGTTTCTGGGGGGCAACATCACCTGTCTATAATTTGAGGTTTCTGAGGGCAATATAACCTGTCCATAATTTGAGGTTTCTGGGGGCAATATTACCTATCTGTAATTTGAGCTTTCTGAGGGCAATAATTACAGTGGAGCCTCATTTATCCGGACGTTTTCGTTCCTAATCAATTTGTCCGGATATGTGAAGCGTCCGGATATCTGAATTACCATTTAAATAAGATACAATAACATTAAAAAATTATGTTCCAGTTAAAAATCGTCCGGATACTGAAGCATCCGGATATCTGGCGTCCGGATATCTGAAGGTCCACTATACCTGTCCATAATTTGAGGTTTCTGTGGGCAATATTACCTGTCCATAATTTGAGGTTTCTGGGGGCAATATTACCTATCTATAATTTGAGCTTTCTGAGGGCAATAATTACCTGTCCATAATTTGAGGTTTCTGGGGGCAATATTACCTGTCCATAATTTGAGGTTTCTGAGGGCTGTGTTGAGCTTGGTGATGTCCTCCTCTGCGGTATTAAATCGCTGGAGCAAGCTTTGTACCTCATCCTCAGACATTTGCAGTAACATCCCCAGCTTGATGTCCCTTTTGAGAATCTCCTAAACAATACAAACAAAAATTTAATTCCTAAGTTCTACATGATCTACCTTGTTGATGTTTTGTTCCTATTATAGTACATTTCATCAAAGACTTTCAAATTTCCTGTTGCTGAAATTTCTTGGAACGTGTAGTCCAATTAAGAAAACTTTTTTTTATCGTATCTACATTCATCTTAGTCAGTCTGATTTATATTGTAATTAATGAGTTGACATTATCATGATTAATAGATTATACAATCAAAGTGTATCATTAAGGGTCAGCAATATTCAAGTTCCCCAAAGACCAAAACTATTTCCCAAGGCAAAGGTGAGAGAAATAATGCACTGAAAAGTAAATATGTGAATAGTTTTTCTTCTTTATAGTTATTCTACTAGGAAAAGAATATTCTAAATCAAATCAAATAAAAATTTCCTCCACAATGAATACGTCTAAGATAGGTTTGAAACTCAAACTAAGGGTGTGGGAGTTTTTAGCCCACAAAAATGACAAAAAGGGACAAATATAAGTGGGATCTTTAAATATAAACTGCTTACTGATTCAATTTTATAAAAGTTTATTTTTTCATAATTTAACAACATCAGTGCCAAAATTAGAATGATTCTTTGAAGTTCCTTAAACAGAACTTGAACTCAAGTGGAATACTTATGTTTATAGTTGTAAAACATGTATAATGCACTCCTACATCCTTCTGAGTAACTATATTATATCCAAATATGGAAGGCAAGGGGGATTCTAATTTCTAAACATGTAGATAATGGCTTCCTGATCACCTTGAGAACATTCATCCGATATTCCACATAAAAAAGACTTAAAACAATCATGACAAGAAAATATTCTAAAAAACAGATTTGGCAAAGTTTATTTATCATAATAATTAATTATCTAGAAAGAGATCTCTCAGATTATCCTCTATGACGTTTTGCTGTCTACTTATTGCCAGATAGTATAGCTGCAGTTCAATTTTTTTAATGAAAGATACTTTTATTTTTCATTGCTGCTGCTAAAGTCTCTGAACTTAACCCCTCCTCCCTTTTCAAAAAATTATTTGGTTGTAATTCTCTTACTCATTTAAGTCTGTTGTATCCCAATAACAATTCACTTGATAAACAAAAACTGAACTGAGAGTTTTCTCAAATAATACAAACTTTATTCCCAAGATTTTCTCACATCACCTAGTTAAATATAGTAACATAGTTGTTATGTACCTGTACGGCATTTTCTGGGAGGCCCACCACCGTCAGCCATTGGTCAGTTTTAGGATAGCCAGACAATTTCTCCTGTGTGTTCTCTGGATCTACCTTTGTTGTCTGTACTAACTGTTTACTAAACAGCTTCAGCAACTTACTCTGAAATCAGACAAAAATGACTTCTAATTTGTGTGATACAGTAATGAAATGTTTAATCATAAAGTCAACAGGTAAAAAAAAATTGGATCAACCGGGATTTGAACCTGGGCCTCTCACATGCTAAGCGAGAAACTTTCCCCTCGACCATCAACAAACTTGATCTAACGAGGAATTAAAATTATTAAAGCCAAACAATAGGTCACATAAATATTGTATACAAGTTTACATCACGTTCTACATTGTTTTTTTGTAAAATTTTGACAATGATGTTAACGTGGTTGAGGGGAAAGTTTCTTGCTTAGCGTTGTCAAAATTTTACAAAAAAAAAAACAAGTGTGTCCAGTTTAGTCTCTTCTAAACATTTTGACTTAAATATTAATAATGTTAGGCATCTTCTTTAGGCAATAGGGAGTTGACATGTAGAATTTAATTGCAAAGTTCAAAGGCCTCTTGAGTATCACTTGGAAATGATAGTATTACAGACAAACAGAAATAGAGCAAAACTGAGCAGGGCAGGGGGACACTGGGAGTTATCATCATGGTATAAAATTTAATTGCAAATAATTTTATTCTGGTTGTAACACTGTATTTGATTGGATAAAAAATTTACTTCATATCGTATAAAATGGGTTGCCTACGTCACAACGACTTTCGTCAAAAACGTATCAATCCGCCTTACGTTACATTCAAATTTTGTACAAATTGAAGTCATTTTGTTAGAAAAATCACCTTTTTTTCTTACATCAAATGAATGAAAATTAAATTATAAGGAATGAATTCAATAGCTACCCATTTTATACGGTATAAACTGGGTTGGAACAGTTTACGCTTTTTTATAAACCGCTTCGCGGTTTATAAAGCGTAAACTGCCCCAACCCAGTTTATACCATATAAAATGGGTAGCTATTAAATTCATTCCTTAAAAACTCAAAAGCTTCTTCAGATAATGCGCGTAAATAAGTTTTACACACCAAAGAAATGTATGAAATATGAATTTACCACCTTTACCTTTGACCTTTTGACCTCAAAAAAGACAAAATTAACTTTCAGTTAGGAATTTTCTTTTCTTATAAAGGGTTAAAATGAAACCAATAAAATTTCTATGTTCAACTAATGAGAATAAGATAATTCTTGTGTGATATCAAGAAATAATACTAAGCAAGTGTTAGATAGCATTATTATAGCACATTATTTAAACAAGATGCAGTGACTAACAGTATATGACAATGAATATAATGTGTTAATTGGGTAAATAAATGTATATATACTAAACAATGCATGTTCTGTTGTGATTGGGGACAAAGGTTCACACATGGTAACATCACACTGAGCCTAGCTGTCATTGTTCACCATTAGTCAGATTCACACACTTGTTTACGACGCCCTTCTAGGAAGTGAATCTTCTGAACAATACTGATGCTATAAAGTAGGGCAGTAAAACAATCTAGGACCTACGTACAAATTTGGTATTAATAATTACATGTAAGTCTCACACAGGTAACTAATGTTAAATGGCTACTGGTGTGTGGTGTGAAGCCTTCTGTGTTTATTTGGAATTCCTGTGAAAGGAATGCTTGGAATGTGTCATTTAAATATATCAACCACAAAAAGACCTGCCCTAGTCAAGGCGACAGTACTCAGGTGTCATAATACCCATGTCAACACAATAATGCTGGCAATGAGAACTCAGATATATAGCTGCAGAGTAGACTTAAAAGCTCTCAGAAATATTTCTGATTTCACAATTATTAGTCATTACGACAATGGATCACAGCAAAGACATTATCTAAGTTTAACTTTATAAATATATTGTATAATATTACATGTCTGTGCTGATATTGAAATGAAAATATGAGCATTAATATGATGATCAATATATAAGTACAGCCCCCCCCCCTCCTCCTTTATGGTACCCCTGACCCTGGGGCCTTGAAATTCACAATTCTTTAGTATTTTCCGCAATTATGATTATTATTTATATTTGCAGAACTTTGCCAATAGAATAAATTCTCAAAACGAAACTGCAAAATATGCTTACAATGTTGTTAATCACAGACATTTTCAATCACAAAAATACCCATTAATAGGTATTTACAATTAAGAAAAATGGACATTCTCCTAAAACAATTGCATTTTAATTATGATTTTTCTCAGAAAAATTTCTAAAAGAAGTTTTCATCATGCAATAAAGTGCGACTATGAACATTTATCTATATACATTATACACGTACATTTTACTTTAAAAGCTTGCAAGTTAATATTGCAATGATTGCATAAAACAGTGAAACCCCCCCCCCCAAATCAACACATTCAACTCCCTGTTCAAGCTTTACTTTTTTCAATTTGATAGACATGATATGTTTATGATATGATTCTTGACACAGATTTAATAATATATGTACATCTGTATGCACAAATCACATTTGTAAACAATGCTTACTATTTACCTTATAAACCAGTAATGTCAGTTATGTCATTATTAGGCAATAGCAAGTTTTTTTTCTCTCTGTTTAGCATCCATGTGCACATTAATTGGTTGCTGACACCTCAGACCACAAAACACACATGAAATTATATAATATTAATACATGTAATTAAATTTTTGGATGGAATGACAAGACCATTATGACAATTTTGGTATTTACATTGAAGAATTCAGTATTATCAAGAATCCTGCAAGAAAATAAATATCACAACCTTAAATTACACTAACTGATCAAGAAAATCAATGTAAATGCATCTACATGAATACTGAACAAATTTTTACAATTTTGAATTCTTTTTTTCCTTTGAATTAAAAAAAAAATGCAATTTAAATTTCATATTAAGGGACAGGGTACCCTTAGGGACAGATATAATATTAAGACAGGTAGAGTGATATAACTACTTCCTACACTTCCAATACCAGTCACTATAACATTACATATGATTACCATAGTAGGTCAATATGAAGTGTTATATAACAATATTCACTTCAAATCAAATAAAACTGTATATACCCACTTATGCACATGAAATACTGGTCCAAAGTGGTGTCAAGTACTGTGTCACATGTCAATCTGTATCATCTGTTTATACCTATACTTTTGGCTTATTCAACAAAAAGTCTTTTGGACTTAAATCTATGCGAAATTTAGAGAACTCGAGAAAACATATATTTTATTATCAAGAAAAATTCTAAATGTAGTAGATTGAATAATGCTGAGAACAGAAGAAATTCACCCCAACAGCGTGCAGAAAATCTTGCACCGTAAATTGCACCTTTTTCTCATTACAGGATCTGTAGCGTTATGGTCAAAGACTAATATATAAAACTGCAAGACTACAGTTCTGTAGCTACATGCTATTGCACTAGCTTGGGCTTGTGGGTTAAACCTGAAGTTCAATTTGGTTGAGCTCTGGACTGGCAAGCCAGAGGTCCAGGGTTTAAATCCAATTCAGGCTCAGAAGTATGTCTCTGCTACATTTGGTACCCACATTCGATCCGACTGGCTATTTTCAATGGCATCCCAAAAGAGATGGACATCTCAATCTCTGGAGGGGGGGGGGGGGGGGGGGGGGGGGGGGGTTGGAAATATATATTGCATCCTACTAGATTAGGCTAGTGAGCTAACCCTTCACTTAAAACAGTAGAGCACTTGTCTGGGGTCCCAGATTCAAATCAATGCTGAGGCACAAACATGTCTCTGTCACATTTCCAAGAACTAAGTAGTGGCAAGGAAAATTTCTTTCCTTCACTTTTGAAGCAACAGTGCATTTCCTATCTGAACAGCTAAAGGGTTTCAGGATTACTTGTTGAAATAAAAGTATTCTTTTCCCCATGATCAGACCTCAAGACCATAAACTGAAAACAGATTAAAGTCAAAATTTTGAATTTTCATATCTCGATTTTTATATAAAGTATTTGTAAGTCTGTTCACAATTTATGGTCTTGGGGCCAAATCCTGGTCATTGGCAAATAGAAACCTGCATGTAAGCCAATTTGATTTTCTGCTTGAAAGAGTATAAAACTATTTCTTTACCCGAGCATGCATTTAATCGTTTAATGGTGTTAAACTCAACATGAAAAAAAAATACACTTCTGGAGTATTTGTCAAAACCCAACAAAAAAATCTGCAAAATATTTAGGCTAACACCTCCCATAATCCATATCTTTAACAAGTGTAGCTACTCAGCCTACTGCACTGCTTGTTTTGTGTCTAAAATTCAACCTCTGTACTCACTTCTTGCTCTCTTATTTCATTCTGTGTTAAATCATTTGTGGCTGCACATTCATTTCGTAAACCTAGTAGCAGTTTGGCAGTGCTATCTATCATAGTTTGTATGAATTCCACATTTTTCAAAGTTTTCTCGACGATTTCGTTTTCTGCGTCTGATGAATCGGACATTTTGTCACCTAGTTATCGATATATACTGTTTCTGTACATACTGTCCGACAGTTTGAGACATTTACAATTCACGTCATCATTTGGATAAACATCAAACACTGAAGTCGGATGACAAACGACGGAAAATATCCAATGACTTTCGCCATCTTGAATCTTGTTTAAATCTCGTTTGTCACGTGATTTCGACGAGAGTTGGTAAACAAAAAAGCCGGGAAAAAATGTCAACAAAAGATAAAGATCCAACATCAACAGAAAAATCAAATCCTAATTTACCATGGTAACATTTTCTATTCCTTCATTATGTGTAAATAATTGTATATTTGAATAACTTTTTATTTAACATCATTAATCTTTGTGGTAAAGTTGTATATAACTTGTTATAGCATCAAAATCATGTGGAGAAAAGGTTAAACAAGTGTGTGACTTGCTCTATTATACTTTGAAAATTGGATTTATGTTAATATTTTACCTACTTTAAATGATGTTGAACACATTGATTCATTACTTATACCGTCACAGTATGGCTGATAGTCTCAGCCTTTTGCATGAACATATGTAACTAACAGGAAAAGAAAAATAGCTGGACTGGGAATCCAACCTGGGACCTGTATCATTAGTCAGGTGCTCTACCGACTGTCATTAATAAGGCTCATATTCATGACCAAAACCATTAAATTCCTCCCTCCTTTATTAAATTAAATGTCTTGGTCCTCAAAGACACAACCCAAATTTTTTGTTATTGGCCCCTGGCAGGACTTTAAACTGCAAGTCCAGGGGTGGACAATGGCACCAAATCTGTAATGGGAAAAGAGGAAATGTACAGCTGGATCAGGAATTGAACATGGTATGCCTGCATCACTAGTCAGGTGTTCTACCGACTGAGCTACCCAGGCTGATAGTCTGATATATATCACATGAATATCTAGGTCAAATTCTATTTTGGCAGAGTTATGCCCCTTGGACTTAGAAAAATTTCAATTATTTGCAGTTTCCGTTCATTTTCTTTGCAACCGTTGCTCATACTGAAATGAAATTTGGTATTCGGATATATCACATTAATATTTAGGTTAAGTTCTGTTTTGGGTATGATTGCACCATTTTTGACAGAGTTATGCCCCTTGGACTTAGAAAAATTTCAATTATTTGCAGTTTCCATTCATTTTCTTTGCAACCGTTGCACATACCGAGATGAAATTTGGTATACAGATTTATCAGATGAATATCTAGGTCAAGTTCTGTTTTGGGTATGATCCCGCCATTTTTGACAGAGTTATGCCCCTTGGACTTAGAAAAATTTCAATTATTTGCAGTTTCCGTTCATTTTCTTCACAACTGTTGCACATACTGAGAGGAAATTTAGTATACAAATTTATCAGATGACTATCTTGGTCAAGTTCTGTTTTGGGTACAATCATGCCATTTTTGACAGAGTTATGCCCTTTTGGACTTGGAAAAATTCCAATTTGGGAGGGGGGGGGCATAAGTGTTTTACAAACATCTCTTGTTTGAATACAGTGTCTTGATGATATTCTTTTATTTGTAGGGTTGAAAAGTACAGACCAAAACATTTAGATGAACTTATATCCCATAAAGACATCATTTCAACCAGTAAGCCATTTAACTTGTGTGATATATTTTTCAAGAAAACAGATAAATGGGTTTTTTTATGAGAAAATTCCTACATATAAGTTATATTGCCTGTCCATTTATATGAATGATATGATGTATGACACTCACTTATATCAAAACCCCCCAAAAAACCAACATTAAGTTTTTCCTGGTTCAACTTCATGGTGTTCATCGTAATTTGGCTTTTCTGTTGTCCTCTTTCAGTTGACAAATTTGTGAAAGAAGACAGACTTCCCCACCTGTTGTTTTATGGTCCCCCAGGGACAGGGAAAACTAGTACTATATTAGCTGTAGCCAAACAGATCTACTCCCCAAAGGAATTCAACTCCATGGTCCTAGAGGTGTGTATGATATTTAGATTCTATCATATTTTATTGCTACCTACTTGTTCCCCTTCATCAGAGAAATGACATTTAGAAAAATTAATAACGCCTTGCTCAATTTAGCCACAATGATCACATAATCAATGTTAATGTATATTTAATCCTTTGCTCTCGTTTTCAGTTAAATGCTTCTGATGACAGAGGGATTGGGATTGTACGAGGACAAATTCTGAGCTTTGCCAGTACAAGAACCATCTTCAAGTGAGTAGGAACTATTATTTCAAACTCTAAAAATTGTCATCCACATTTAGTGGGGAGTCAGAGTGAATAAATTTTAAAAAATGGAAAACCCCAAAGTAACATGTTGACCATGTCTTAAGCACATTTGAAAATTGAAGGTTGTTGAAGTAATTTTAAAGTTCATTCATTTTTTCCAAAGTGCTTTGTTTTCACCTGCTGTTAAATTCATTTTAAGTCTTAAAAGTTAAAATGTATCTGAAGTTTTGAAGTGCATGTGCATGTATTTCAGATCTGGATTTAAGATTGTGATATTGGACGAGGCAGATGCCATGACACGAGATGCACAGAATGCCTTACGAAGAGGTACAATGTTTAAGCTTTACTAGTCACAAGGGTTACATTTGTAAAAGATATTCAGGGGTTCAAAATTCCTCAAGCCCGACGTCCCGGACTAACAAATTCCGGATCCGAACTCGGCATTTAGAATTCGCCAAAGTCCTGGGACTTGGCTAGTTTCTTGTTTATCTTCTTTTTAAGTTAAAAAAATGATTGAAAAGCTAAAAATAAAGCAAATTCTCAAACATATTAAGTGAAAATGTGGGTTTATGGGCGTTAAAATACCCATAAAACATTACGAACGTTTCGAAAATACAATCCGTCTTTTTTATTTTTCGTTGTGGTTAGACTCTTGCTTTTACGCAGTTCCTCATGTTTCCTCCTACATGACAAACGGCAATGAGTTTGTTAAATTTCGGTTTTACCAGCAGTAATGTCATAGCTGTGACTTGCAGCACATTCTAATTTCTATTTTAATATTGTAACAGATGGTTTATTCAGTAGTGAGTATTTGTAAAAGTTATTGTAATGTACCAATAATCTATCAGTCTGGTATTGTGTTGAAATACTCATGTATGACTATGTGACAGTTTATAGAGGAAAAATAAAACATATATTAATACATATAGTCTTTATTCATTCAATGCAACAAATGAAAATAAATTATAAGTAACATAAGTTTAATGATGTATAGGTAAATATGGACTCTGAAATTTCTTCCTCGGACTTGCCTAAAATTTACTCTAAGTCCTGGATTTTACCATGACAAAAAAAAAATTTGAACCCCTGATATTCTGTGAATTATAAGAATGAAATGAAATGTAATTGTAAACTTTTCCATATATGAATTGAAGTAAATGTTCAAAACAGCAACATAATCTGTACTGGTATTAAACAAATATTTATGTATTATTTACATTTGAGAATGCTTTGTTATAATATTTCAGTAATAGAGAAATTCACGGAGAACACTCGTTTCTGTATAATCTGTAACTACCTGTCTAAGATCATCCCCGCTCTTCAGTCCCGATGTACCCGATTCAGATTTGGACCTCTGGGTACGGATCAGATGGAACCTCGCCTACAACATGTTATAGAGCAGGAAGGGTACGGAAGCATTCTTATGCTTGTTACTGTATAGGGGGAAAATAACTCGCGGTGTTAACATTCGCTATATTCACGGTGTTAATAAAGAAAGAAAGAAAAGTTAAGAAACAGTGAATAAATTTTCAATAATCTCCAGGTTTTATTTGGAAATTTGAGAATAGACAACGATAGGGCTACATACATGTATGCGAAGTACATTGTCATTTCGGCTGGTAATTACGAGTAGTACTCGTCATTCAATTAATTGAATTATCACACTTAACTTAAATTCAAATCAGCAGATAATAACCCGTATTTGTTAAACAAGCTGTTTGAATAACCAACGCTACATGTTTCATCAATCAAAACGTGGGCCATGGGTTTTGATTATCCGTGCGTAACTAATGTTACCACATGTATTTGTTACTGCATTATCATGCATGCATGAGTTTTTATCAATATTTTGGTTTTAAAAAATCATTCAAATAACTATAGAACTTACTGAAGATGTGGAAGGATATTTCGTCGACCTTTTCCAACATTAACACATTTATTACCGTTGAGTGTTTTTTCGTTGCGTTGTATTGAAGATTTTAGGGTGTACACACACTCATTGTAATAGCAATAGGAAAGACATTTGATGTTTAGAGTCAAGGACTTTTGATAACTGCAGTTGTTTTAATTAATCGTCAATTTTTTTTATATCAAGTCTAATTATTTTATTTAAACCTACCCCGTTGTTCGTGAAATAAAGTCATAACACTGATTATTAGTATCATTTACATGTAGCTACGGTATTGATAAATGGATATAGACAAGGGAGGTAACTTTTATTATGTATCAATTCCGCGAATTCAAGAAACCGCGATTGTGTCAGATGAGAGAAAAACGTGAAAATTACAACCCGTGAAATTAATCCCCTATACAGTATTTTAACTCACCAGACTCCCAGTTTTGGGGAAAGTCTGCTCAAAGATTTTCTGTCAAACTAAAAGTTCCAGTCAGAGCTAAGACTAGTTAAGCAATGAACCACTATTTTTTGAAAGATATAGTCTCATAACTGCAACAGAAAGTGCATACAAATTGAATAACATTCTTTGTGGAAATTTGTTTGCACCAACCATTGACCTTTTTACGGTACATCTTTCAAAAGTTCATGATGCTTTGCTTACAATACATTTACCGTACATTTTAACTTTCTATCTTATCTTTATATTTACATTTTGAATCTGTATTTTATCTGCAAATGTGATTTATATGTTAAAATTTTGGTAAATCCTTTGAGTAAATTACAATGAAAGGAAGAGCCAGTGCAACAGGTTCTGTTTACTTTTGAATTTTGCTTATGACTTAGCACTTGCAAAAGTGTGTTCATGGTTCAGTGAGGACAAAATAAATTATAGTGAATACATTTAATCGTTTGACCTCCTGTCTGTGTTACAGGGATTTGAATGCTGTAGCTTACCACACACTTTATAAGTAAAATACTGTATACAGGGAAATTTTCTAGCTATTGCCAGTGACTGTCAAGGCCTGTGCCCTTGTTGTTAGTTTTGATGAGGAAAAAATAACTTGCATATATTCAAAGAATTTGATTTAAAATACTCGTGTGTATATTCCTTGTAGTTGTAATGTGACAGAAGATGGAATGAAGGCCCTGGTAACATTGGCTAATGGGGATATGAGAAAAGCCTTGAATATTCTTCAGGTAAGGTTTATAAACAAGTGTAAACTAGTAGATTGGGATTGTTAAAGAGTTAGCTGATAGAGATAAATTGTTGTTCACTTCCTGTTTATCCCATTATTTTACAGAGTACTCACATGGCACATGACGTGGTTAATGAGGACAATGTTTACACCTGTGTAGGCCATCCTCTCAGGAGAGATATAGAGAACATCATTAACTGGACACTCAACGAGAACTTCACCACCTCCTACAACAGTATCCTTTATTACTGTAAAGATTTCAACCAGAGACCATTCGGTGTTTTCCGTTTATTTCAAAGAAAAGGGTTAGAGATCAGTTCTAACATGCTAGGGGCTAAGGTTTATGAACAAAATCTCTGTGGACTTAACTACAAATTTTTATTTCAAAGCGGCATTTTTGTCAATTGAAGTGGTCAAATTGGCCTGTGGCCGGTCTTTCTGAAGCTTGTTTTAGTTCCTTTTTTAGTTGGCCCACATGCATTCATAAGACACTTCTCTAACAAGTACATACCTCTCAGGAAACCCATGAATTGGCTCATGTTCCTGCTGTTTCTATGTTATTTCTTTATTAAATAAAAGATATCCTGGAAATGAAGACAGAGAAAGGTCTAGCTCTACAAGATATACTAACAGAGGTTCATACTTATGTTCATCGACGTAAGTATAGTGGTTTACCAGGGGTATTTATTATACCCATGTGTAATATTTTGAAGTGTGTAACTTAAATATTTGCTCATAAATTTCTGTAATACCGTATGGTGGGTTATTTTAGTGGGATGCTAATTTTGGCTTATTTTGGCGTTTTGATAATAGTCCGCTAAAAAAATTTTGATCGCTTAAATAGTCAGTACGCTTCTTAATGTCCATCTGCAAAGAGCTGAAACCCTGCGTCCATTAAAATAAATTACCCCAAAATCATTGGCATACCATTGAGCAGGCAAAACGCCAAATTTTACATCCGCCAATAAAACCCGCTATACGGTATTTGAACTGAGGATTATTTTAATGATAAAGTTCATAGATATTGGTGTAAAAGAAGTTGCAATTACATGTATTTGCATCAACATCATATAATACAGTACATGTAATACATACACATGGTTTGATTTAATTTATGCATATGTACACTGTAAACTACCTTGAAATCGTCAATGTTTCTGGGGGACCAATGTTCACAGAGTTTGTGGGACATCCTTAATCATAAACTTGCATCCCAATACAGAGTTTTGTCAATACATTTATTCAATGAATCTTCTGAATATACAAGTTACCTATGAAATGTTTAGATCAACCAACAAAATTTTGCTACCTTGAACATTGACTTCAACTAAATAAAATGATTTTACAGTAATTTGTCATTATATATATCATAAGTATATTAAGCTAAAAATCACAATTTTCTGTTTGAAGTGTAGAAAAACAAATAAGATATCCAGGATATAGATAATTTTTGGTGTATCTTTTAACTTTGTTTTCCATTTCAGTTGATTTACCAATCAGTGTAAAAATTCATCTTCTTGAGAAAATGGCAGAGGTTGAGTAAGTATTATACGTTCATTAAAACAAATTTATACTGTATAAGCAGAATTTTTTGTGAGAATTAAATTTTAGCATTATTAGCCAGGGTTCTCAGAGGACTAAAATTGAATACCAATAAAAATTATTTGTGTCCATTTGTAATTGCTTATTTAGTGAGCATTTAAAAATCACTAAAAAGTAAAATTACTTCTCACTAAAAAACATATTCCAATTTTTAAGGACAAATCCCTAAATTTTGGTCTCAATAAAATTTCCACTTACAAGGTATTTCTACTGTATTTGCCATTTTGGGAAACATGAAAAAAATTCAACTTCACCATAGAAAATGCAGGATGGAAAATATTTCTTCTCTGCAATATCCATTGTTTATTATGATAAACTATACATGAAGGGAGTAATGTGCGGGGGTGGTACACTTTATTTAGAATTAAATTCTTGTTTAAATTACAGTTAAACTGAGTGCCCTGTTTAGAACCTAGGAAATGGTACTTGTAAATTAGGTTATCTTGAAATTATATTTTGTTGTCGAAATGTAGTTGACTTTCAAATGAGCCAATGTTTTTGCCTGACGTCACGGCGTCAGGCTGCATAAGGATTGATATTTGCAAGATCCGAAACTAATAGATCATACCTGGAGAGCTAGATTTTGTGCAAGCTGATTTACATTGGAATTCTTTACCTGCATTTTAAAAGAAACAGTTTTCAGAAAAAAGAATGATATTACTGATGCAAAATACTTTAGTGTTTACTTCCTGTAATCTTTTTACATGGAACAATTATTCCATATGATTCACAGTTTCAACATGTCTGTGTATCCTTTTTTCTGCAATGCTATACTACTGGATCAGTCCATTTATATTCTTCGAAAGGGGTAAATCGCTTTTTTCGCGCCAAATGTCACTTAGTAAGCTCATCACTTTTCCTTGGATTGTTCTATTGTGTGAATGGGTGTGCTACCTTCTATGGAATTAAATAAAGATTGTCCTTTTAACCTCCTAATACTTCAGAAATTCTATCTACAAATTTAAATTTTATCTTATTCTTTAAATTGTTTAAGTAACATATCGTATATATCAGTATATGGACAAACAACACTAAAGAAATAATTTTTTTTTCTAATTTGTTTCCCGATCCCGCGGTTGTTTACTACATAAAGGAGTCCAATAATAAACAACGTAGTTCAACAAGTCGTGGTCTCCAGATGCTTGAACATTTTTGTATCCCCGTTTCAGATGCACACAACAGATAAGAAACCGCTACAAAATCTTGGATTTTTCTTTCCACAAAAGCCTAAATATAGAATTTTCTTATTTCATTCTCAATATATGATAGTGGCACTACCCCCCCCCCCCCCCACACTTTTTAAGAAAAAAATAATGAACACACATTACTAATGTTAACTTCAGTGGAATAAATACACTCCGACAAAATGTGTATTTTTAATTATATCCATCTTTTAAAATGTTTACAATGCATGATTTCAGTACAGATATTAATGATATTACATGCATGTAATAATAGGTGTAGTGAAGCTTTCGATTTATATCTCCACTTGCAGACCCTCCCCAAACAGAATAACAACTCTTTAGTGTGCAGTGTAGAGATGATTCTTCTGTAAGATAAATGAAATCAAGGATTTCATTTACACAAGGTTTTCAAAATATAAAGTAAGGACATATTTTAAACCCACAAAAGTATTGCTCAAAAGGTTTATCACTCCTCGTGCAGATATTGATTGATTTAGTCAGGCAAGCTTTTTAAAAAGCTGTTACTTGTGTTCTTGTAGGTACAGATTAGCCTCTGGAACCAATGAAAAGATTCAGCTTAGTTCACTTATAGCTGCATTTCAAGTGGCTAGGGACCTCATTGTGCAAGAAGCTTGACTTTCTGGAATAAATATTTACTGTTGATGTATGTAATGCTGATGTGGTATAATATAAAATTTCCTTTCACTAATATTATTTGTTCTAATTGTATTTATTCATTGCTATACAAAAAGAAAATTATTGGTAAATTTCTGTCACTGTGGATATTTTTTTTTTGAACATATTGAGTATGACTGTTTGTTTTACATCCTTATTGAATGTTATAAGGCTTGTCAAATCAATGCGTAACAATCATGTATCTGCCTTTGTAGTCAAGAATTAGGCTACTATTAAAAAGAAATTTAAATTTAAACCTCTACGTATTTATCTTCATGATCAAATATTGTTCTATTTGTTTTGAGGAACTAAATGCCAACATTGATTAAGCCATAGAGTGAAGAAAAGTAGCCAGAGCGAAATTATCAACACAACTTTGTAGCAAACATTTCTGTCCCAATATACCCGACGTTAGCTATATAGATTGCACATTATATAAAACAAAGATAATAACAGAAATTTTATGCCTGACATAATGATCTCTCTATTGGATGGCATCGTAATAGGATGTATACTAGTATTCTCTATGCCCTTCCTATGCATTTACGTAAAGACTTCTCAACGAAATGACTGCAATGCTGTTTGAAATTAATTTTGGGATTCTTGTGAAATGCATGGTCAATTCGATAGCAAAAACTAAGAAGTACAGGTAGAGACGATGAGAACTGATTAAGTATAAGATTGAAAAATAAAATATAAACATGATTTTAACCAAGAAATACCAGCGGGGTACAGCTTGAACAAACCAGAGTTGCATACCTTTCTCTCTTTTAATGGAGGGTAATTTTAACTTGCCTTGACAAAGTCCAGATGAGCCCTTTACTATACCTCTTATAGTGTTAGCATCTGCATCATGGTCAAAGATATAGGAGAAAGTCCATTCCCAAGTAACTAAGCTCTAAATGGTCGAAACCCCCAAGTAATTATAAGCCATTGTATGGATGATGCATCTAGGGATGGAACTACCATATTGGTTAAGAATGATGGGTCTGAGTCAGGGGCGGATCCAGGAATTGAAGTTGGGGGGGGGGGGCGCAAGATATAGGCAGGGGGCTGGGAGCCGCCTTGAGGCCCCCAGTGGGTCCAGGACAAAGCCCTGGTGGGGGCCCAGGGGGCGAAGCCCGGAAGCTCATGGATTCTAGAGGTTTTGTAGGGTAAAAATGAGGTCTACTGAGTAGACATTTTAAACAATTTTCGACAAAACTATGTTTTATGCTAACTTCGACAATTTTAGGGGGGCGCGCGCCGGGTGCGCCCCCCCCTTAAATCCGCTACTGTGAGTTACATGTTCCAGATAAGTGACCAGGTTATATTTTTTGAAGCAGGTGCACACCCAAGTAATTACTATAAATCACAAATTTTCGCGACACCTTACATATATTTTTATGATATATAATTGGTATTTCCAATCATGACACTTTTCACAAATGCTGATAAGTGTTGAATATATCCTAGTATGCTAATAAAAATTTATTTTTTTAGCAAGCTCACTGTCTCGCGTAATTACGGGCAAAAAGGTCTCATGAATAAAAAGTGATTTACAGTATAATCTCTACGTAGACCAAACTTATGTGGATGCCCTCAGGAATGGACACTACCAGACTTGCATTTCATGCTTTGTCTGATCTTTTTTCCACATGAGTGACCAATAGCCAAGTGCAAACTGGAATTTTTCTAAGTCCAAGGGGCATAACTCTGTAAAAATGGCGAGATCGTACCCAAAAGAGAACTTGACCTAGATATTCATCTGATAAATCTGTATACTAAATTTCATTCAGTATGTGCAGTGGTTGTGAAGAAAATGAAAGGAAACTAAGTGGACCGACCGACAGACAGACAACAGCAAAGCAATATATGCCTTCCCTTCTTCGAAGAATTTAGAGGCCCTAACTTATCACTGATAAATTTTATCCTTTTCAAATTGAATTTGAAATAATATTAATGTTAGATTTCCAGATGAGTGAGCAGGTTAATGGTTTTGGAGCAGGTCCATTCCCAAGTATCTATAAGCCCTACCTGGAGCAAACTTGCATAGACGATGCATTTAAGAATGGACTAGGGTAATGTTTTTGGAATAGCTCTATAAATTTATGGCTTATTATCCTTAAACTTGCATGATGATTAGTCTTTTGAAACATTGGATAGATTTGATTGTCGAGTGCGCACCTAGAGACTGAATTCATCAAAAACAGAATTCATCCTCTTTTCTAGAAAAATGTACAACAAAATTTATAAACATTAACGAAAACAATGAATCTGTTAAATGTATACGATATTTAGGTGCTTTTCTGGATAAATGGGCAGCATAATACAGCATAATACTAGTGGTTAAATTGTCTTTTACCATATGTTCCGGTGCACACCCTCTGTCAGTTGAGTTGCAAACTTCCGTCCGATCTTAGAGTTTGGATAGTAATCAGTTCTTGTAATGAAGGATATGAAGATAACGAACAGTATTCAATATCAAAGTCCATAAAACAATACAAAAGAGGAGCAGAGCAAACACAGACCTCCAACCATCAGAGTTGGGATCAGGTGCCACGAAGGAGTTAGCATCCCCTGTCGACCGGTCACAGCCGCCATATGCTCTTTGTCATGTTCGAGAAATAACGGAAAAATCCGACGTCAATTCAGTGTATAAATAATGGAATAACAATTAGTATAAATACTCTGGAGCAAATCCATACTCTGCTCTGCAGCCGTGAAGCAGCTAATGAGTTCAATAGAGTCTTGCATGCATCTGTTGAGATGAAATTCCTATTTTTTCCAATGTGCCGATGATAACTACACGTTTTAATGATGGCCGCTACTTGCTGTTCCATGGCGAGAAACTTGGCAAAATGAATGCCTAGATTACGCGCAGACGTTACACTGTTGATGACGCTTTTTCCAACCTAAAGTTGTAAGACCGGCGCATTTTTGGACTAATGGAATTTTGTTGTAAAAATTATTAATTGGGTTTTGTCCTTGTTTTATTTAAGAAGATATTTCGACATACAGGTACCTATCTCCTGCAAGCAATTTTCGAGTCGTTTAAAATAGTAGTTCCAGTTTTCAAGAGATCTTATTATCATGTAAACTTGGGTATCATCGGCATACTGATGACTTTTGAAACCGTGGTGAAAAAATTTCTTCAATTGATTGAGAAAATACCAGTATGACAAAGTTTGGTCCTAGAACGAATCTCTTTGGGACACCAAACTGTAGTTGGTAAGGGTCTGACCTGTCCGATCCAATGAATACACGTTGTTGCCTGTTGGTAAGTATTGTGTGATCTATGGCATCAAAGGTAGCTGAAAGATCCATTACAACAGACCATTGATTATCGGGGGCCTCCATGATGTCATGATTAACCCGGAGTTCAAGTGCTGTCTCCGTAAATGCTGTGGTCTGTAAGCCGATTGCAAAGGATCCGTTAACATATTTTTGTCAAAATGTTCGTCAAGGCGATGGACAACTTTTTCCAAGATTTTCGATATAATAGAGAGGTTGGAAACAGTACGGTCGTTTTCATAGACTTCTTTATCGAGTACAGATTTTGTCAGTAATGGTCCTTTTAATGCCTCTTTGAACATCGTTCGGTTAGTACTTCTGACTGTACATATCGATGATGCTGGAAATAAATGGAACTGTGACATCCAAATTCTTTTTTAAAAGACGACACTGGGACGGAGTCAAGTTCACAGGACTTGGTTGGCGCTTTGCCTAGAATTGCTCTCACTTTATTTTGTGTCTGAAGCTCTGCAACAGCTCGCCAATAAAAAGGAATACCCATGGGCATAGTCCTTTCTATGTTAAAGTTAGTAAGTTTTTCTAGACCATACCTTTTTTTTTTTTTTACGATGAAAAATAAAAAAAAATGCATCAGATAATTCTTTATTGGATTCGACAATGGTAGAATAGTTTCCTATAGTTTTTCCACCACTGATATTGAGAGTTTGAAGAGTTGTTTGTGGTCCTTACCACATTCTTCAATCATTTGAGAAAAATCGTCTTGTTTGGTTTATACACGAGTTTGGCTTTCGTAGAACATATGCTCCTGAAATTTTCTCGATGAACCTCTAGTCGTTCCCTGCACCTCTTTCTTTCAGCTCTGTTTCTCTCACGTTCTGTGTCACGGAGTTCTTCAGAGTACCACTGGATATTTGGTCGAAGCAGCACAAATTTTGTACATAGAGGTGTTTATCCACAGCATTTTGTAATGTGGTGTTACATGTTTAATGGTCCATTAGTTGAACAATAAGCAAATTTTTATCAGGTATGTCAAGACTGATATCCTTTGATATCTCATCTAGATCAACATCTTCGACTTGCAGAAAACTATTTTCTTCTCATTGCGCTTTGATGTACTGTATGAAGACATTGCTTGAATGGAGTGATGACAATAAAAACAGTATCCATGTGCATCCAATAAGTTCGGATCATGCACTGAAGGTATACGACTATACATACACTTCCTCAAAAAGCCGCTACACAAATTTTTAATTCCGGTCCAGTGGTTCTGGAGTACATTTTAAAAGATTTTACCTATGTATTTTAATGAAAAAACATAGGTAATCAGAGATCACAGAGCTCACCTCAACGAACGTTGTCTTTAAGTCAATTAACCAACAAAAAGTGTACATCCTAAATGCAAAATTTATGCAATTTTGATCTGATACTTTGGAATAGACCTATATAAAACTTCAAACTAGTTTTTCATCATGAAAACGTAATTAAAATCCAGCATCTGAAGTAAGTTTGAGAGTTTTCATTCCTTGATGCATCATTTGTGCAAGTTTGGTTTATACAAGTCTTATAGTTTCTTGGTAATAGGCCTGCACCCATAACTTTTACCTGGTCCATTATCTGGAAAATGTATGTCGAATTCAGCATCCGAAGCAAGTCCATCAGTGTACATCCTAAGAATTATCATATATGCAAGTTTGCTCAACAAAGGGCTCATAGTTATTTGGAAATGAAACCTGCATAAAAAACTAACCTTTTCACTCATCCAGAAAATGTAGGTCAGATTCAGCATCCGAAGCCAGTCTGGTAGAATGCCTCCTTAGATGTATCATCCATGCAAGTTTGGTCATTAAAGAGATGATCGTTACTTGGAAATAAATCCTACACCAACATCTTTAACCTGTTCACTCATCCGAAAAGTGTAGGTCAGATTCGGCATCCGAAGCAAGTCTGGTAGAATGCATCCTTAGATGTATCATCCATTCAAGTTTAATCACTAAAGGCCCATAATAACTTTAAAATGAAACCTGTACTAAAGCATTAACCTGTTCACTCATGTTGAAAATGTAGGTCAGATTCAGCATCCGAAGCAAGTCTGGTAGTACGCATCCTTATGTGTATCATCCGTGCAAGTTTGGTCAACATAGGGCTTTTATTTACTTGGAAATGAGACCTACACCAAAAACTGCACCAAAAATGTTAACATGCTCCAAAAACATTAACCTGATCATCCCTTTGCTGAAATTGCAGCATCTGAAACTTTGACTGGTACAATGAAACATACTAGAGACATCTTTCATGCATGTCTAATCAATATATGACATAGAAGTACTTAAAAAGAAAACTGTTCCAAAAAACTTAATTTTAACCTGGGACGCCGACGCCGAGGGTATCACTTGGGCTCCTCAACCTTCGTTGAGGTGAGCTAAAAATGGATTCCCTTTTGTGGCCTGATCAGTTTACAGATGGACGGAAGACGGACAACAGATGATCAGAAAGTTCACTTGAGCTTTCTACTCTTGTGATCTAAAGACAGTATAAACAATATAAAATGGATCCAACTTCAAGGTATTTGTCGAAAATAAACCTTAACGATTGTTAAGTTCATCATCATCATCATCATGGTTCCTTTTGGTTCCTGGTGGAACATAGGGCCTCGGCAACAGTTCTCCACCGCACTCTATTCTGGGCAGCCTTTTTCAGTTTTTCCCAGGTGTGTCCACATTGCCTGATCTCCTCTTCACATGACCTTCGCCAAGTTTTCCTGGGACGCCCAACTCGCCGTTTGCCTTGTGGGTTCCACTCGAGTGAGTGGCGTGTAATGTCTCCTGGTGGTTTTCGGAGGGTATGTCCAATCCATCGCCACTTTCTGCGGGCTATTTGTTTAGTGATTGGGTCTTGGTTTGTTTTTTCCCACAGGTTCTTGTTGCTTATAGTTTCTGGCCATCTGATGTTTAATATGTGGCGCAGACATCTGTTAGCGAAGGTTTGTAGTTTGCTGGAGGTGGCGTTGGTGACTCTCCATGTTTCAGACCCATAGAGGAGCACAGACTTAACATTGGTGTTGTAGATGCAGAGTTTTATGTGTGTGGATAGTGCTGTTGAACTCCACACAGGCTTGTGGGTGGTGAAGATGTGTCTGGCTTTATTAATTCTAGCTTTTATGTCTTCATCTGTTCCACCAGTGGCTGTGACGATACTGCCTAAGTATGTAAAGGAGTCTGCATTTTGTTAAGTTCACTTTGACAAATTTTATCTGTTAGGGAGGCAAATATGACATCCTTTTTGTAGTTTGGTTTCATCCTGAGATCAATAGCCATGCAAGTTTGATTGAAGTGAGGCATAGTTATATGGGAATAGATCTGCTCTAAAACATCTACATGTTCACTCTTACATGAAATGCAGGTTACTTCCAATATCCGAAGCAAGTCTGGTGTTGTCTAACCCTTGTTCATCATCAATGCAAGTTCATCATTGCAGGCCATATCGTTTATGAGCTAATTCCAAAGCTACCCTGGTCAGTCATTTAGAAAAATTGGTCAGATCAAGTATCCAAAGCAATTCTTTCAATGTCCAAATCAAGACACATCATCCATGTGCGGTTGATTTAGGTACGGAAAATATTCACTCATCTAGAAAATATATAGGTCTGAGACCATGCAGCATTTGAAGCAGATTAGGTAGTATCCGAAGCAACTCGCCTAATGTTCATCTCAAGACAAATAACCAATGTTAGATTAATTCAGGGAGGTAAAATATTCACTGATTTGGAAAATATAGACCAGACCCGATATCCATCCCTGTAGAAAGTTTAATCAAGGTTTGTCTTATACTTTTTTGGGAATGGAACTGCTACGAAATTCTTCAACCAAGTTACTCATCAGAAAAGTATAGATCTATTCATTTTCCAAGTAAGTTTACCTCAAGGTAGGTCTTTAGTTAACTTGGAATGGACCTAGCTGCTCCAAAATCATTTTAACCTGATCATTCATCTGAAAAATATAGGTCAGATCAGTAGGACAGTATCCAGAGCAGAGTTAGCGTCCCTCCCTTGATGCAACAATTGTGCAAGTTTTGTCCAAGTAGGTAATCTGCAATCTAATAAAAATTAGATGTTAGATCTGCTCGAATACTCGCTACACAAACATCAAACAACATTCCAAAGAGGGTTACGTCAAAGGTCAAGTTCGGAACAAGTTCGGAACAACTCGAGACTTATTCACTTCAACAAATACACGATGATTTTGCAGACGACAATGTGATTGGTTGATAGAATTTGACCTTTGACGTGACCATCGTAATCTCACTATCGTACCGTAGTACAATAGTCTTTCATTATTGCGTTATTACGTTCTCAATCCTTCTTGAACAACTACGAGAATCAACATTCCTTCGTAGTTGCATCAGCTTGTAATATTTACATGTACATGTAGTTTTCACATTACCAGTGTGTTAATACTTTAAAGCAGCGTTCGACGAAGAAGCATGTCAATGTGAATCGTCGTGGGAAGATGTTAAAGTCAAACCCTAACTTTAAACATTTTTTACGTTTATTTATTTGTTTGTTTGTTTAATTTCCCTTCAACTTTTTCAGTCATATTGAAACTCCACCATTTTAAAGATAATTGCAATAAAGAAAAGAATTCAAATAAGAGAAAGAAGAAGAAGATTGAATGATTGTATGTTGTCCCACTCGAGAATTCTTCACTGTATGCCAATGAAGGGCTTCAAATTTAAACCTATACTCAGCACTCAGGGCCATTGAGCAGTGAGGGTTCTTTACCATGCCAACGCTCACCGTGACACGGGACCCACGTTTTTAAGGTCATATCCGAAAGACCCGTGTCTTTCACTTGTGATGCCGAGCGTTTAGCGAAGGAACAGTCACTACCTATGTTTACGTCTTAGGTTTGACGCGGTGCCGCGAACGAGAATCGAACCCGGGCCTCCCAATCACGAGGCGAAGGCTCTACCACTAGGTTACCGTGACCGGTCTAGAAGATGACGATGCGAGTTTTGGTGAAAAACTGCGATTAGAATACAAAAACCAAGAAGATTGATGATAAGATCCAGTGAAATAAACAGAAATGCTAATTTAATGTAGTAAATTTTTGTGAATTGAAAATTAGAAGTGATGAAGGAGAGTTTAAAAATGGACTGCATTTGGACTTATGTGAGAAGCGCTGCATTTTGCAGTCCACAGCTTCATCATAACCAAACTTACGCACACTAGGCATTCTTTTCCTTTTTCAATTACGAGCATCCGTACACAGTGCAATTTAAATGACAAAGTAAGCCGTCGACTGTAAAAGTCCACTGAACCATCTTCGCTAGCCAAGGCTGCGCCCCCACAAACCATAGGCCTATCACTATGGTGCTGTCCATTTTTTCCTGAATTGTGATTGGAATTTATTGATGACGTTCGATATATGTAAATGACGATGTCTGTATTCGGTACATTTTTTGGCTGCATGTATAGTCTCGGGAATGAAAAAATATCATTGGACGAATATTTTGAAGATAATGTGTCATTCTATAAATATCTATGGTGTTATCCAATTTAAGATGATGTGCTAATTTGATGCTGTAATATACGAGGATGCTAGATTTAAAATAAAAGACATTGCTAATGCACTTTGTGTAACATTCACAATAGTCCGTTGGAATCAAACAAAAATAACAAATCTGCATGTCAGAATAAAATTGCTTCCAAATGAATACCTAATCTTCCTATAGATGCCTTATGTCACCTGTGTGGCGCATTGGATAGAGCATTTGCAAAAATATTTTGTTAAAAACATTCCAATTGTACACACAAGTACTATGAAGATGACATCAAAAAGATGCTTGACTTTCTGATTGACAATATCTATGTGGTTTTTGGAGACCAACAATTTAAGTCTTCCCATCGGTACCAATTGTGCCCTGTTATTCGCAGACCTATTTCTGTCTTCAAATGAAGCAAAATTTGTCCAAAATCTTAAAAGTGAAAAGAGGAAAGCACTTACTGTGGCCTTCAAGTCGACAGTTAGATATATCGACGGGTTAAGTAATTGTCAAGTAACAATGGTGATTCCTTTGCTTACGTCGATAGATATATCCTGGTGAGCTTGAGATAAAAGATACCACAGAGTCAGGCACATATGTTTCATATTTGGATAATTTACTTGAAAGAGACGTTAAATGTAATCTAACAACCACGCTCTATGATAAACATGGGGACTTTAACTTTACAGTCGTCAACTTCCCTTACTAATATACATCCATCACCTGCATAAAGAGGTTATATATAAGCAGTCTCGTTTAAAGTCATCTTTTCGTAAGTTCTTTGGTCGATACAATGACCTTCTCAGCAAATACAATTTATCAAATGCTAACTGACGTTTTTCATACTTATTGTTAGTCCATTATTTATACACTGAATTGACGACGGATTCAATCATGAAAAGGAGCACACGGCGGATGTGACCGGTCGGCAGGGGATGCTCATTCCTCCATGGCACCTGATCCCATTTCTGATGTTTTGGAGGTCCGTGTTTGCTCTGCCCCTATTTTGTATTGTTTTATGGATTTTTTATCCGGAACACTGTTCGTTATCTCCATATGTTTCACTCCATATATTTCCATGGATCTCCGATACCTATAAATTTTCTGTATGTTTTAACCCTTTAAGATTACTATGAAACCATAACAATTTCGTATTACAAAAATCAAATTTAAAAAAATCTCTTTTGGCATATGAAGAGCGGCATTAATTAATTTCAACTCTCAAAGTAAAAAATACAAATAACACAAATCTTTTTTAAAAAAAATTCATGATTGCTCAACACAATTGACGAAAAAATCTGCAGATCTTTCGATTGATAATTGGACGTCCGTGAAATCTCGTGAAACTCAGTTAGTGTAACGCGAATATTAAGTGTTGAAAATTGAAGGATATCTGCTTTAATTGTGGACCCTCTTGAATATCGAGATGGTGATCAAATATGTGAGCCATATCCCAGGTGGACTGTCTATATAAGTTTATTCACGTGATGGTGGTCGGATAAATGACAGTGGGTGCATATGTCCATTAAAGAGAGCTATCACCAAGCTCTATTAATTCATTTTATATAGGAAGTCCGCCACCGACCGCATTGACGCGAGTCTATATTATTCCTCGAATAAAGCTTAGGATTGTCGAATGCTCTAAAAATAGAGCGTCGGTTTGGTAAACAGATTACCTGATTACCGTGATGGTGTATGCACCGACCAATCGTAACGGAGTTAAAAGTCGTCTGCTGCGATCGATGAGAAGACGAACTCTCTTATATATAACAATTCATGACCACAATTCTTCACTACCTAGTCTAAGTACCTTGGGGCGTAACGTTAGCGCGCAGCTACACTGCGCATATTGTCAAGATTCAGATACGTCAATAATTTTATTCTTATCCACAATAATTTATGCTGACTTTTTTGCAACAACGCATTTTATATAAATTAAATACATGAGAGCTGAGGGATCCTGACTTTTATTAAAAATTATCCTGTGGACGTTAATCATACCTAACCTGAATATATATTTTTCTTCTTTTAATTTCATTTTTGTCCCTTTCAAAAAGTCTTCATTTTACGTGTTACGTACATTACAAGATTAAACCGGATGGTTTAATATATATGGCTAAGCATTATGCATTGCAATATAATCCGCAACTCCACCATTCCCACTTCCTCACACGACGCAGTTGTGAAGAAAAAAAATGACGTATTCATCACGTGACTTTGTACTTCAAATGATATCAAAACGAGGCCGCTTTCATCATATTCGCTGACTCCACAATGGCGAAGAGACGCGCATGGGAGTGTTGTGACGAGTGATAAGGATTTTGCCCAGTGAGGTATGTTGTTGTCATTTTATTTTTTTTATATTGTAAACGTTAAATTGATTGAAGACAAAGAAAATATTATGTGTTTAGAGAATAGATGTGTAAACAGTGATCTCCTACGATGTTAATGTTGATGGTCAATATAACGTTAAATCAAAATGGCGACATTGGTTTCTGGTTTGTGCAAATTTTAGTTTTCTATATGTAACGGCATGTAAAATTTGGGCGGGGGGATGACGGGTGATTAATGAGATATTGCTATAAATCATACGCAGAAACCCAGCCTCGTTTTGGATTCGAAGCACGTGACTATTTCAGTTCCACACAACTAATAGTTTCCTTTCACGAAGCGTTGAACGGAAGCTCGATTATTTATTGCATAATGTTACTATTATCAATTGTTGACAAATATTGAGAAGGAAGATCATGAATGGTTTTTCATTCTTTAGTATTGAATAGAAACAAACAGCTATATGTAACTATGTTTTCAATCCTGGTCATCAGGTTTTTTCCTCCCACATGGAATAGATATGTTAATAACACCAATTTTTGTCTCGTGCCTCTTCTCTTCTTCAAATAATTTCCAATGTTCAAATGTGCATTCCGAAAATATGTGGACCATTTTGTGAAATGTTTGATAGGTATACAAGATGTTGGATTGTTATTTCTTCTAAAAATATATTTGATAATTCCAAGTTAAGCTGGGATCATTTTTGGAAATTGAGTCAATTACTGAGTTAGTTCTATCTTATTTTCAATTGTGAAGTAGTATACAGTTATGGAATGGGTACGAGAGAAATAGCAAATTTATGGTTCCCCAAGGGAGGAAACTATTTCCTACCGAGGGGAACCATAAATTTGCTATTTCCCGAGTTCCCATTCCATAACTGTTTTATTATACTGAAACAATCATAGGCCATTTAGTTTTTTTACCAGATACCCCAACGTTAAAAAAAAACAAAAAGTAGAGGCATTATTACAAATGCATGCCGTTTAACACATTGTATGATAAGTAATACATCGTGTCCTAAAACAATTAAATTATTTTTAAAAGTATTTTCACTGACATTTCGAAGAATTATCGTTGTCTTCAATTTGCTAAAATTCAAGTATGATTTTGGCATCGCATGTCGAAATGTTTTGACGTCATAGTTACATTGCTAATAACATGATGTCACAGACTTGAGATTCCTTGAGCGCTCCACCTACTGAACACTTTGATTGGTTAAAATTACTAATAAATATTCATGAGGGAGTAGTCCCAGGGAGTAGCTCTGATTTTCCAGGGAGTAGTCTTCAGTTGAGGGTAGTAGTCTCTTCTCGGTGAAATAGACAGTTTTATGGTATTAATTTTATATAGAGTAATTACAGTAAAGGTATAATAATATAATTTAAGGTTTCAAAACAATATGTGCATGACCAGTTTCAGGGTTAGTCTGCCTTATGTTAAAAATTTGGTTCTTTGACCAGATGACCCAAGGCAAACAGTTTGGTTCTTGCCTTTGGCAAAATGCTTCTTATGCATGATTTGGACGCAATGAATGTTCAAAGCTCATAAAACTTTTCAAATGTATTTGTCTTATTTTTTCAGTATTTACAATATTTACCCTTTAAAACAAAACAAAGCTGGAAGTTTATTTTAAACATGTAAAATATGAAAAAGGAAAAGATAACAAAAAGTGAGCATGATCTCAGAAAGTTTTCAAACAGATTTGTGAACAAGGTGTAGTAAACACAGACCCCCCAGAAAGTACAGAAGTGGTCTCCGGTGTGTAGGAAAAGTAAGCATTGCAAGTCAGTCAGTCACATCTACAGCGCCACCTCAAAAGTATTCGCGGAAATACGAAATGGCGGACATTATAAACAAAGTCCGTCTCGAAAGTTTTGGGGCGAAATAATTATTAAAAAATTAGAAACACTTACTTTAATATTTTGTCAAGCAACCATTTCGATCGAATAACTGCCATAATTCTCCTTGGTGGTGAATAGTACAAGTTCTTGACATAATTTGGTTGATAGGAAGTCCATAGATCGTAAATGGCGTTGAAAAGTTCATCTGGAGTTTTTATGTTTCGGGCAGTGTTTTGAAGATAATTTTTTATGCGAAGCCATATATTTTCTATTATGTTTGAATCTGGTGACTGGACAGGCCATGTCAAACAGTTTATATTATTGTCACGTTTATATTCTTCAATAATTCGTGTGCGATGCACAGGGGCATTATCGTCCTGAAACCGGTAAGTTCTGTTAGAGAAATGACGGGCTAAAACAGACCAGAGATTGTTTTCCAGGATTTCTTTGTACTTTTATACAGCATTTATATTTCTATCAACATTGCTCAAAGTTCCGATGCCATGCCATGTTATACAACTCCATATCATTATTGACACTCGCTTCTTAGGTCGAGGACACATGCACTGCGGACGGTAAGCCTCATTTGCAGATTGGCATACATATACACGATTATTTTGTCCTATCACGATCTGTGATTCATCACTGAATATAATTTGCTTCCATTCGTTCTTAACTGTCCATCTCCTTCCGCAAGACACCACGAAAGTCGTTTTCTTTTGTTTACACTCCTCACGACCATTTTCTTCCTCACAACTCCCCTGAAAACCTTCTTCCTATGTAAAATTCGTTGGACAGTCTTATGGTGAACGTGTACTGCTCCCCCTGTATTAAAATCCGCAGCAATATCTCGCAACAGTCTCTCACGTTTACCTCTTATGAGTCTCAAAAGTCTACTCTCTCCCCGCTTTGTAACTTTTGGAGGCCTGCCAGTTCGAGGCGTATTTTCAACATTTCTGTTGTTAATAAATCTTTTCCATATAGATCGAATTGTTGACTCAGATAAATTCAACAATCTCTCAATTTCAAAGTTTCTGTGTCTCTCTTGTTTTAAATCAACGACCAGTTTTTTAACCTCATTGCTAATTTCTTTTGACTTGTGTCCCATGTTGGAAATTAATCATGGATAAAAATAGCAGACAAAAACGGTGATACGTCATTAGATTAGGTCATTGGTCATGTGATAAGAATACGCGGGATAACTCTAAATTTAATCAACAATCGACGAATAATGGGGTAAGAATCATTTTTTACTTGAAACTTTAAAATAAAAAATCTGCCATTATGTTTTTTCGCGAATACTTTTGAGACGGCGCTGTACCATAAGCCTTGTGTATAAATTAGGTTGTCAAATGTATAAAAACAAAGGTAGAACAATTGGTTAAATCATTGCGGCCATGATACAACCCAACAATAGTCGCCCATGTGGCACAGTGGTTATAGCGTGTGCTATAGAGTCACGAAGTAAGGAGTTGATCCTTATGTCACCGGTTCAAATCCCAATGTAGGCAGTGATTGGGAAGGGCTTGCACCATGCTCCATAGTCGCATTGAAGTGAAAAATGGTGCACTAAATCAATCGATGTTGGCGCCAAGGTACGCATTCAATTTTTAGTGATCTTATTTGGAGACATTTTGACTGAGTAAGACTTTCTTACTTGTTCTACTAAAGTTTTAATGTAGTCAATTTTAAAACAACAAATCTCATTGGTGGAAGCCCATCAAAAACTGCTTCCGTTTTAATGAAGCACTTAGATATGGTACATTACTACATTCATTTGTAGGGTAGGAAGGTGCTCATTCCAAATTTTGACGTTATTTAACAGAGCTCCAGATAAGATGTGTATTTGCAGAAATATACATTGAATTTTACAAAATGCGCATTGAAAATTAAAATAGGGTGTACATTTACGCATTAGCTATCATTGATAATCATTACACCACGAAAGTACTGTGTACATCAGGTTGAAGAATACAGGTACGACTTACTTAATGATAAGAATTAAGGACTCGGTGTTTGATTTTTCTCAATACAAAGTATAGATTTAAAAGCCTTTTAGTGAGCAGGAATATTCTAGTAATGGCAACAGCAATCTACATTTCGGGAGGAAGAATCAGAGATTTAAATTAAAATCAATTTTCATAAATAGAAAGACAATGCATAACTTTTAAGCTCACCTGAGCCAAAGGCTGATCAAAATTTGTCTGTTCTCTGTCGTCGGCGTTGTCATTGTCATCGTCGTTAACTTTTCTTATTTTCGACTTCTTCTCAAGAACCACTGGGCCAATTTCAACCAAACTTGGCAGAAAGTATCCTTAGGTGAAGGGGATTCAAGTTTGTTCAAATGAAGGGCCATGCCCTCTTCCAAGGGGAGATGATTATGAATTAGTGAAAAATTAATGGCATTTTTAAAAAATCTTCTTCTCAGGAACCACTGGGCCAAGAAAGATGAAACTCGTTTGGAAGCATCCTCAGGTAGTGTAGATTCAAATTTGTTCAAATCATGACCCCCGGGGGTAGGGTGGGGCCACAATGGCCTATCAAAGTTTTACATAGAAGTATATAAGGAAAATCTTTAAAAAATCATGACCCCCGGGGGAGAGGTGGGGCCACAATGGCCGATCAAAGTTTTACATAGGAGTATATAAGGAAAATCTTTAAAAATCTTCTTTTCAAGAACCACTGGTCCAGGAAAGATGAAACTCATGTGGAAGCATCCTCAGGTAGTGTTAGATTCAACTTTGTTTAAATCATGACCCCGGGGGTCACAATGGCCGATCAAAGTTTTACATAGGAATATATAGGAAAAATCTTTAAAAATCTTCTTCTCAAGAACCACTGGGCCAGGAAAGATGAAACTCATGTGGAAGCATCCTCATGTAGTGTAGATTCAAGTTTGTTCAAATCATGACCCCTGGGGTAGGGTGGGGCCACATTGGCTGATCAAAGTTTTACATAGGACTATATAGGAAAAATCTTTATAAAAATAGTCTTCATAGGTACATGTACTTCAAAGCAATGACTAGTGAGAGTATAGGAAGAAAAGTTTTTTAAAAAATCTTTTTATCAAGAACAGCAACGTCATATGCTGTATTAATATGAAGGCATTCTAAAGTAGTATTAAATTCAACCCCTCCCCCTCCCCCCCTTCAGTAAACTTTTCAGTTCTTATCTGATTTGTGTTTTTTCGTAGACGATTTGCTCAGGTGAGCGATGTGGCCCCTGGGCCTCTTGTTTATTATGGGTTCATAGCCTCTAGCCAATTTTTCATTTCTCTCAACTTGCCATATTAGCAAACAGTGTTTGAAATAACCATGCGCCCGACCGCCCAAGACGCACAAATTTCGTCACGGGCGAACAGATTTGCATGTATTGACGCCCGGCTGGACATGTAAAATTTTTCTTTAAATTGAAATTTAGATATTTGATAAACCTCTCTCAAATCAACTCATATTACTGGCTTCAAAGAGTAACAAGCAGTAATATCATAATATCGCGAGCACCTCGCAGTTATCTATAACTTACTACCGCTCTTTTGCGGGGGAGTCGAGAAAGCTCTAAATCTCGTGAGATTACTGGGACACGTGGCATTGTTTACAGTAGTGACAATCGAATGATTCGAACAATTTTACGCCGAAAGTTCAATGTATTCCAAGAATTGAACTCCAAATAGTAGATTGTCAAATAAGTGTAGAAAATTTTATCAGCTTTACAATGTGATGATTTTCAATAAATATTTAATGAGAAGAGCCCGCTTAGTTTAAAATATCGTAAAAATGTAACATTTTAGGATTAGCTTTTCTCACAAATTAATTAGGATGGGTCAGCGATTGTTTAGCAAGGTATTCCACCAGGAATTTTTTTTTACTTATATGTCCTTATAAATTCTACAATGATCGATCTTGCATTGTATTCAGTAGCACATTTGCCCCATCAAACAGACGTTTCCTACCTCCATTGCGAAAGAGTTCTGCTAAATTAAGTAATCTCGATATCAAGTAATCCAATATATAGTGAGCTGGTCCCATTCACATTACCATGATTACTGTTAAAACGAACTTTTAAAAGACAAATGCTTTTTTCGGGCTAGTACATTTTTGGCAGGGCTGACAACTTCCACTAGCAATCAGCCCTGCATGTCTAGCTAATTTTACAGTGAGTTTCAAACACTGTTAGCAAATCTTTTCTCTCAGTTTACTCTTGGTACGATATCTTAAATGAAGGACAAGTTTTTTGTGTCTCTGACTCTATGGTACCTTGACCTACTGTATAATCTTCCTTGTCAAAAAAGAATGCTTCCCAATTTTAGCAAAAAGTCTTGTTGGTATTTTCAAAATTTATTTAAATGTAGGAACTGACCTATGTAGTTTTTTCCCTCTTCAAAAACACATTTTTCGATTACATGTTAAGCTCATAGTGTTAAATCTAGACCCTAAAAAGGGCATGGTAATCAAGGAATCAAAAGGGCACTTTGCGTCGCGACAGGATCTAACAAGGGCACTTTTAAAACAAATGTGAATGTCTTTAAAATTATATTAAACATTTATTAATTTTTACATCCTCTAACATGTTTAATTACTGTTAATATCCTTTCATATTGAAATCTTTATTTAAATAAGCAATTTAAAGATAAATTCATATCTGTATTCCATTCATTTAAAAAAAAAATATATCAACACAATTAGCAAATCTGGGCTGACATGACAATTATTGATAAAAAAAGAATATAAAAAAGGTATTTACCGTAATTTACGGAATATAGGTCGATACTTTTTTTCTCAGAACCGCTGGGGTCGACCAATATTCAGAATTCGACCTATTTTAGGCTCAGGTTTACGAAAAATGCCCCCAAATCGGTAAAATTTACGTCAATTTCAAAGCAAATTTGTGCCACTTTCGTAACTTTTTTGATTATTTTTCGCAAAAAAATTAATGCCCCGGTAAAAAATAAAATATTTATTCTATAGCTTTCTTACAAAATAAGTTCCATTAATTATCCATTGATGACAAAGGAAAACAACATTGCTTCATCTATTAAATAATTCCTCAACGTATTATCCATTAACATCATGCGGTATCCATCTTGTGAAGTTAGGAAGTCGCGATCGTGTACTAAAAGTAAAACCGCAACCGTATCAAAATTGAAAATACGGAAATTTTTCACGATCACAACTGTAGTGTTTTTATCATTTATTAGTAGCGATAAATTGAAATCGTATATTAAATTTTTTTTATTGTCTTGTGTTTATTTAAATGTAAAATGAGTGAAATAATTTGTTGCCATCCAATTCCTAAATTTAATTACCCCCCCAAAAACGCGAGTCATTACTGTTTTTTTTTTTTATTTTAATCATAATACCGGTCAAACGAACTTATCTTGAATTGAATTACCGGTATACATAGATTGGCTTCTAACAGAATTTTAATTGTCTGACAGATAAGGCTTAGCAAAAAAATATGTTTGTTTCCGCTTTCCCGACCGACCCTAATTTATAGTGCCGAACCTAAATATTTTTTTAATGCTTTTGTCCCATGATGTGCAAGATTTCAACAAGGGAATTATAGCCTCTAACTTTGCAAGCTTTTCAAGACAGAAAGAAGTTTGGGTCACCTTTCTATTATAAGTTAAGTCACAGTAATGCTTGAAAACACCATTTCTTTTGTCATTAATGTTACTTCTATACACGTTTTGATTAAAGAAACAAAAAAAAATTTTTTTTTTTTTAAAAATTGCCTACCTACCTACCCTATATTTTTTCAGCCTGAAAGCGGAAACAAACATTTTTTTTCTAGGCCTAAAGGGATTTACACTGTGTACGCAAAGGTGTAAACACGTGTTGGTTTAAATGCCTGCGGGGCAGGCTTAACAAACCATGTGCAGTAATAGGGTATTAGTGTTACACATCATTGAACAAACAAAGCTGTGAAATTCATGTTGACAGTCAAACTGTGAATGTACTCTCAATTAAATTTATAAATTAAACTTATAGAGTGTTAATATGATTTCAATTCTTTACTGTTGCTTGATATATACATTCAATGGTCATTTGCGTGATTTAGCAAATCCCTGCAGAAGAAAAATAAAAATGGCGGATATCGAAGTAATTGGTGTCCACTGGTAAATAATGTCTGAATAAAATTTATTAGGAATGTGTCCAAGTTGTTCTGAAATCGGAATTACTATTCTTTGGTCTCCGGTATTTCCCGAATTATAGCTGTAAAATAATAACGCATTCACGTGTTATTTATGCCTCTGATTTAACAACAGTGTGAAACTACGGAGGCATTGAACAGGCAAGTTAGAGAAAAATAAGTAGTAACACAATTCAAAGGAAGTTTTAACTACATTTTTTTAAAAAACTTTATTTAATTGCTGTACTCATTAAAATACCTGTTTATTTTCTTCATATTACGTTCATGTCACGGAATAACCCCGGTAATTTTAGAGGTTTACCTGTTCTGATACATTGTATCTGCGTAAGAATCTTTAGAAAACGGGAAACAAATCCTCGTCCTATATAGTAAGTTAGACCTATCTTTGGATTTTTCAAAAATTTAGGCTGAAAATGAGCCTTTCGACCTATATACCCCATTGACCTATAATCCCAAAATAACGGTACATCCAATTTCTTTAATCAAAAAATTAGTAAGGTTACAATTGAGAAAGTAATGGTATTAATCTAGCTGAAACATGTGCAAAAATTATTAAAGTTTGGAGATATGATTTTTTTTACCTGCTTGGAATGTGTTATTTGTGTACTACATGTAGTACAGTCAATTTAAACATTAAGGCCAAAAAAAATTAATCAATAGTTTCTCAGGCACCGCCGCATCAGTTAAAAAACGACCGCAGTGATAAATTTTATTGACATATTGAAAAGGGAAATAACTCAATTTTCTATTTTTCCAAGTTGAAAAAGAAAATCGAGTTATTCCCCTTTTCATAAATGCTAACATAGACATTTTTATTAGAAAAACAATACATTTCTTCTAAATTTTCAGTATTTTATGAATTAACTTTTAAATAAATGTTTGGAGTAACATTATTTAAAGTTGAATACATATTATAACCAATTTCAGAGAAAAAAAAGTAAAAATTGGTAGATATGATCATTTTATTGAACAAAAGGCTTAAGAAAGGTGTTAAACCTGCTAACAAAAAAAAAAAAGCATGCCTGCCGCATTGAATTTTGATTTTTTTGGCCTGAGAAACTATTAATTAATTTTTTTTGGCCTAAATGAAAATACTTTTTTTCCAGGGAAGGAGGGAGGGGCATTTTGGAAAATACATTTAGAGACCATTCTCTTTACTTGGAAAATATTCTACCAACATGATCATGTGAAAACTGATCTTACTCCCCCCCCCCCCCCCAAAAAAAATGAAAGCTATGTATAATTTTTTTTAACTCTGGCTTAAATTAGAAACAATGACCTTCAGCTTATCAAATCTATCAGTTCATTCAAAGAAACTAACTTAGTTTGTTGCTTTTAAAGCCTTTTTATCGCACAGTTTTTGGTGCAATGTAAGTTGATTTTATTCAGATAAAATATCAGTTTTTTCTTCAACTATGTGTTTTATTCTACTTTCGGTTTAAAAAAACGATCCTGATTTTAATTAGTTAATAATTTACAAGTTAATTTATCTTTGGTCTTGAGCTAATTCTTGCATAATCAATGCAATCAAATGAGATTCTCCAGTTATTAATAAATCCTCTACCCTGACAGCCTGAGGCATGTTAAAATTAGCCAGGTGGCTGTGTGCGTGCGTTCAAGCGTGAAGTGATTTCCTGTCATGAATTCACACCTCGGAAAACAAAGGGATTATCAGCATGCACTGAATAAACAGAACAGCTAAGGAATATTGCCTAAACTGGGCATATTTATTAATTTTTGGTTAGGAAATAAGGGCATGGCGCTGGAAAAAAAGGGCATGGCGCTGAGGAAAAGGGGCATGGTGCCGCACTATGCTAGGTTGCTTTAGATTTAACACTAGCTCAAAATCAAAATAAAGGTTACAACATTTATAAATAAACAAAATACTCTTCAATCATTTTGCTGAAAATCAAAATCTGCATTGATTTGAAAATCAGGGATTAAATACACTTTGGGGTAAAAAATTATCTGGAGCTCTGAATTTAAAACGGAATACTGGTGTATAATATTCAGTGCAAATTCCTTTAAATTTGCTACTGACATTGCATATGTTAAAATCAGATTCAGTCAATTCAAAATGTGTTTTCTTTCATATTTGTTTGTCATTCTGTTATTTCTTGAAATGCCCCCTCAGATAATATTGATGGCCCATTCATTTTCAAAATAGCCCATAACAAAATGTTGACAGTTGCGCCATAGTCCCATTGACCTTTTTTGCCTTTTCCCAATCACTGTGTGGAAGGTGGAGATTGGTCCTTCAGATGAGACCATATAAACCAAGGTCCCATGTCTCAGTAGGTGCTGGCATGAAAAAGATCCCTCCCTACTCAATGGCTCTCAGTGCGGAGTATAGGGCAAAATTTGTAGCTCTCCAACGGCAAATAATGGCATCTCAATATGAATGTGAAGAAATCTCAAAAGGGACATTGAGCAACACACAATCTACCAGTGTATTTTGAACTGGACAGGTTTAAATGTGATTTTCCATTTAAAAACATATGACAGTGAGATATGCCATCAACTTCTGTTATACCAAGTTTACATTACCACTTTCGAGTTTAGACTGCCATGCTTGGATTTGTAATATGCAATTAGTCAACATCACATAGACGCTTTTAAATGAAAACTGTTCAATCGATCTAGCATTTAGGTGATTCTTTCCCATTCTGTACATATTACTCAAACATACAAACACCTTAATTCGAATGAATATAAGGAAGTAAGAATTATGATCTATATCAGTTGAAAAAATTCTTCGGACCAAACAGATTTATTTAAGTCTTTCAGCAATGCTTAACAAAGCTGATTTAATTTTTGAAGAAGTGTAGATTACAAATTATAAATTTAATAATTATAATTTGACTGTTGTATATCATCGTTGTCGTTGTCTTAAACTTTTCACACTTTCATCTTCTCAAGAACCATTTGTACAATTTCAACCAAACTTGCCAAAAGTATCCTTAGGTGAAGGGGATTCAAGTTTGTTCAAATGAAGGGCCACACCCTAAGTGTTGTACTGATAATCAGAAAACATCGATTGTCAACAAAAAAATGATACCAATGATCGTTTTCAATTTTTTTATAATCGATCATCGGAAACGTATGTTTTAATAATTAAAATTACATTCAAGAATTATCCATCTCTGGTTTTAAATTTATTTCTTCTTAATGAAGGAATGGCGTCTGTTTCTGATACTAGCCAACTAGCACGAAGCAGAGGTGCTTAGGAACTGCAAGTAAATTTTAGATGAAACTTGTGTGGAAGCATCTTCATCTAGTGTAGATTCATATATATTGAAATCATGACCTGCCAGGGTAGGATGGGGCCATTGGGTATCAAAGTTTATAGGAATTCATTTGAAAAACCTTCAAAACCCTTTTTCTAAAGAACCGCTGGGCCAGGAAAGATGAAACTCGTGTAGAAGCATCCTCTGGTAGTGTTGATTCAAGTTTGTTCAAATCATGACCCCTGGGGGAAGGTTGGGGCCACAATGAGGGATCAAAGTTTAACATAGGAATACATAGGAAAATCTTTAAAAATCTTCTTCTCAAGAACAGCAAAGTCATGATTGGTCATAGTTATATGGAAGCATCCTTAGGTAGTGTAGATTCAAGTTTGTTCAAATGATGACCCCTTGGGGCAAGGGTGGTGCCATTATGGGTGATCAAAGTAGGATTACATAAAGGTCTTTAACGTTCTTCTTCGTGAGAACAGCACAGCTGTAATTGGTCAAAGTTATATGATAGGGGTGAAACGAAACACCTTCTTCACGGTTCGATAAGTATCATAAAATTTGATCTTGGTTCGGTTATTTTCGATACAATACATTTTGATAGAAGTTATCAAATCCAACCATTAACTGTTTTATGCTTCCTTTTACTTAATCTAGTCAAATAATTTATGTGCAAAATAAATAGAAAAAATCAATTTAATTAATTTGACTGTTAAAAATTATTTTACGAACTAAAAGTCAACAAAAATTAACGGTTTTATATTTATTATATGGAGGAACATGTTTATACCCTTTGCCAAACCCGACTGAATGATGATCCTGACCGAAAAACGAACCGAAAATAGATCGAGATTTTGTACCGTGTATCAAACCGAGAAAAAATACTGTGGTGAATCAATACCACGATGAACCATTTCACTCCTATTATATGAAAGCATTCAGGGGTAGTGTAGGTTAAAGTTTGTTCAGAACATCACCCCTCTGGAGGTAGAGTGAAGCCACAACGGGTGATCAAGTTATTATATAGGAATGCATGGGAAAAATCGTTAATATTATTCACAAAGCCATGATTGATCATCAATTAAATAGCATAAAAAAAGTTAGTGTAGATTTAATTTTGTTCCAATCATGACGGATCATGAGAATAGAAGAGCCACTAAAGTGGTTCATAACAGAGCAATACAAAGGCTATATCAATAGATATAATAGGTGAGCGATGTGGGCCCTGGGCCTTTTGTTTAAAATCATGACCCCAGGGGAAGGGAGGAGCAATTATAGGAAATCAAAGTTTAAAAAAGAAATATATAGGGAAAAATGTTTAAAAATCTTCTCAAAAACAGCAAAGCCATGATTTTTTAAATATCTATATGAAAGCATCATCTGATAGTGTAGATTCAAGGTTGTTCAAATCATATCTGTTGGGGGTAGGGTGGGGACACAATATGGGATAAATTTTTACATAATGGGAATTTATATTAAAATTTCTCTAAGAATTTTCTGGGGAACATCAAATCCATGCTTAGTGATTTCTTATATGGAACTAATGGAAGCATTCTCAGGCTGTTTAGATTCAGGTTTGTTCAAATCATTACCCCAGGCTTAAGGTGTGGCCACAATGAAGGATCAAAGTTTTACATAAGAATATTTAGGAAAAAACCTTCTCCAGAACAGAAAAGTTACATTAAGTCTAATTGACATGTTAGCAACAGCATGTAGTGAAGATTCAAATTATTTCAAATTTTGACCTTAGGAAGGGGGGGGGGCATGATATGGGAGATCATTTTTTTTTTTTTTTTTACAAAGTAGTAAGTAGGAAAAAATCTTTAGAAATCTTCTTTTCAGGAACAGTAAAGATATACATGTATGCTATATTGATATAGTGGCATTCTCAAGTAGCATACCCCCCCCCCCCTTCTTAAACTTTTCAATACTGAGGTGATTTGCGTTTTTACCTAGCCCATGTGCTCAGGTGAGCGATGTGGCCCATAAACCTCTTGTTATATGTACAGTCCCATGCCATAAATGAGTTCACAAAATGGCCGATTCGCATAATTGAATTTTGATATGAAAAAATTTGGGTTTTTAGCTCACCTGAGCCGAAGGCTCAAGTGAGCTTTTCTGATCACATTTTGTCCGTCGTCCGTCCGTCTGTCTGTCTGTCTGTCCGTCTGTAAACTTTTCACATTTTCGTCTTCTTCTCAAGAACCACTGGGCCAATTTTGACCAAACTTGGTACAAAGCATCCTTATATGAAGGGGAATTTAAATTGTGAAAATGAAGGGCCAAGTCCCCTCACAAGGGGAGATAATCAAGAAAAGACAAAAATAGGGTGGGGTCATTAAAAAATCTTCTTCTCAAGAACCACTGGTCCAGAAAAGCTGAAACTTATGTGGAAGCATCCTGGGGTAGTGTAGGTTCTAAATTGTTCAAATCATGACCCCCGGGGGTAGGGCCAGGCCACAATGGGGAATCAAAGTTTTACTTAGATATATATATTAGGAAAAATCTTTGAAAATCTTCTTCTCAAGAACCACTGGGCCAAAAAAACTGAAACTTATGTGGAAGCATCCTGGGGTAGTGTAGATTCTTATTTGTTCAAATCATGACCCCCGGGAGTAGGGCGGGGCTACAATGGGGAATCAAAATTTTACATAGAAATATATAGGAAAAATCTTTGAAAATCTTCTTCTCAAGAACCAATATGCCAGAAAAGCTGAAACTTATGTGGAAGGATCCTGGGGTAGTTTAGATTCTAAATTATTCTAATCATGACCCCCAGGGGTAGGGCAGGGCCACAATGGGGAATCAAATTTTTACAATGGGGAATCAAAGCATCCTGGGGTAGTGTAGATTTCAAATTGTCTAAATTATTATCAGTGGGGTAGGGTGGGGTCACAATATGTATTACAATGGGGAAATCTGGTAAAGAACGGAATGGTCAAAGCTTCTCAGGTGAGCGATGTGGCCCATGGGCCTCTTGTTTTTTGTATTTTTAGCTCACCTGAGCCAAAGGCTCAAATAAGTTTTTCTGATCACATTTTGTCTGTCGTCCATCCATCTGTAAAATTGTCACATTTTAGACTTCTTCTCTAGAACCACTGGACCAATTTTAGCCAAACTTGGTACAAACTACAAAGCATCCTTGTGTGAAGGTGAGTTTAAATTATTAAAATGAAGTGTCAAGTCCCCTCACAAGGGGAGATAATCAAGAAAAGACGTAAGTAGGGTGGGGTCATTAAAAATCTTTTCAAGAACAATTGGGCAAGAAAAGCTGAAACTCATGTGGAAGCATCCTGGGGTAGTGTAGCTTCTAAATTGTTCAAACCATGACCTTCGAGGGTAAGACAGGGCCGCAGTAGGAAATCCAAGTTTTGCATTTAAATATATAGGAGAAATGTTTAAAAATCTGATGATGAAGAACCACTAGGCCAGAAAAGCTGAAACTTATGTGGAAGCATTCTTTGGTTTTGTAGATTCTAAATTGTTCAAACCATGATCCCCCAGGGATTGGGCAGGGCCGCAATAAAGAATCCCAAGTTTTATATTGAAATATATAGGAAAAATCTTGGTCAGAAAAGCTGAAACTTATATGGAAGTATCCTGGATCAATGTAGATTTTAAATTGTTCAAACCATGACCCTCGTGTGTAGGGCGAGGACGCAATAGGGAATCCAAGTTTTACATTGAAATATGTAGGAAAACTCTTTAAAAATCTTCTTCTGAAGAACCACTGGGCCAAAAAAACTGAAACTTATGTGCATCCCAGGGTAGTGTAGATTCTAAATTATCCAAATCAAGGTCCCTGGGGGTAGGGTTTTGCCACAATAGGTATTACAGGGGGGGATTCTGATAAAGAACAGCATGACCAAATTTACTAAGAGCGATTTGGGCCCTTGGGCCTCTTATTTTTCAGTAGAAAATAAAATCTATCTTACTTGGTTAATACTTTGTGATATGTTCCTGAGAACATAATATTGTCTGAATCCTTTTTGTATGAGTGTGAAAAATGTGATTTCTGGTTACAGGATTGAATATGGATGGACCACAGGATGAAGTAGATGGTCAAGATCATGACAGCTCAGTCAGTGAAGACAGAAATTGTCAAAGTTCTGTAAGCAAGGAGGCAACTGATGCAACACTCGCTGAGAGTAAAACTGATGGGAATCTTGATCGATCGAGTAAAAGAAACATATTTGAAGCTTTTAAATGCATAGAAAAAGATGAAAAAATAGATGGTGTAAATGATGAAGAACATACTGCTGATATGGAGTCAAATGAGGTGAGAAAAGATGAAACACATATCCTGGGAAATTCCCCAAAAACTAGTGAAGAAACTGTGAGGGACATTCAAAACCAAGAGGGTCAGCCATTAGATTCAGCATTTGATAGAGATACTGAAGAAAAAGAGGCAGAAAATTCTTTGTCATCTGAAAAAGCCATAGGTATTCAGAACTCAACTTCATCAGACAAAGTCACAGAAGAACATGTAGACACTTTGAAAGACAGTGATTCTGAAATTAATCCACCTGATCAGGACATGGACCCAGCTTTAAGTGCAGGTGATAGAACTCTTTGCCAGGGAAGTAAACAAGATGCAGAAGAAGATGCAAAGAAAGAAAAGAATGATGATGAAAGTTCCAGTGATTTGGGGTTGAATTTCCCTGAAACTGATGAAAGTTCAACTAACATGCCTGTCAACGCTTCTGAGAGAGATGAAGTTGGGGAAAGTGATGAGAAATTGGTAACTTCTGAAGAAAAATCTGTTGAAATGGTGAAGCATAACTGTGAGGAGAGGGTTCTTTTGTCAGAGAATAACATTGATGATGAAAATAAAGGTGTTCAAGGTAAGTTGTATGATAGATTTTGTTCTTGAAGTCTGTATTTTGAATAGAATAGATGAAAATAGTGAGCAAAATTGTTTTTAGCTCACCTGAGCCGAAGGCTCAAGTGAGCTTTTCTGATCACATTTTGTCCGGCGTCCGTCTGTCTGTAAACTTTTCACATTTTCGAATTCTTCTCAAGAACCACTGGGCCAATTTCAACCAAACAAACTGCAAAGCATCCTTAGGTGAAGGGGATTCAAGTTTGTTTAAATGAAGGGCCACACCCTCATTCAATGGGAGATAATTGGGAATTAATGAAAATTTGGTGGTATGTTTTAAAAATCTTCTTCTCAAGAACCACTGTGCCAGGAAAGATAAACTTATGGGGAAGCATCCTAAGGTAATGTAGATTCAAGTTTGTTCAAATCATGACCCCCGGGGCTAGGGCGGGGCCACATTGGCCAACCAAAGTTTTACATAGAAATATATAGGAAAATTCTTCAAAAATCTTCTTCTCAAGAATAACAAAGCCATGATTGATCATATTTATATGGAAGCATCCTCAGGTAGTGTAGATTCAAGTTTGTTCAAATCATGACCCCTGGGAGTAGGGCAGGGCCACAATGGTCAACCAAAATTTTACATAGAAATATATAGGAAAATTCTTTAAAAATCATCTTCTCAAGAATAGCAAAACCATAACAGTTCAAAGGTTTACTTTTGGATTTCAACTTTTCAATAATAAACCAATTTCTACTTTTTCCGAGCCACAGTGCTCAGGTGAGCGATGTGGCCCATGGGCCTATTGTTAGAAATTGTGCTAGTTTGCAAATCTGTTAAAAATGTATTGTATGATATATAGGTAACACTTTAACACTTTACAGAAATACAGGAGAGAAAAGTATTTTTTTTTATTCCAGCACCTCATTATAATAAATTTAAATGTGAGCAGCAAATGACACTGACTAAAATGTGTAGTTATCAATGTGCCCAAGTTTTTTAATGGAAGTTCGTTGATTGAAAGTTAAAAGTTTAAATGATTATACAATTTGTTTATATTCAATGTTTTCCCAAAGAACCCGTTACTGGCAAAAATAACCATTTAAATTGACAAAAATGCCAATATTTGTTGTAGTGTCCACAGAGACTTTGTTCATAAACCTCAGCCTCTAGCCTGTTACAACTGATCTCTAACCCTTTACTTTGAAATAAAGGGAAAACACTGGATATTGAAACTGCAACTTGTTTTGTGGCTCCAATACAAACAGACTTCTCTCTCTCTCTGAATCTTTGCTTATTCTTAATCAGTCAGGGGCATAACTTGAACAAGTTATTTAAAAAAAATAACTCAAATGAGTTACTTTTTTATCACAATGAGTTACCTCTCTTTGCTATGACCTACTTTTTACCAGCATTTAAGTAACTTAAAAACATGCTATCTTTCCAAAATAGCTTCAATAAATCAATAACTTTTGAAGTTATTTTTTGTCATTGACCTCCCTAACTTCACACCCCGTGCACCAAAGGTTTTTGCTTGGGCACCAAGACAAAAACAATTGTACAATAAATTTAAACCTTGCTCAATACATAACAAATGTTCAGTCTTGGGAAAATTGGGAAAAATTTTTATTTAATGATAAAAATTGGACATATAAACCACGTAGATAAAACCACAAAATAAAAAGTAAAATGCTGTTTATCTCCACGTCCTTACAAATTCTCCATTGGAGTTGATGCACTCCATCTAGTATTAGGCCAAAACAAAAAATACTCGTGTTACCAGCTACCCGACCTGCCCTATTTTTTAGCACCTGACCCTAAAGTTTTTTTTAAGTTTTGGGAAAAAAAATGGAAATTTCAGGAATTTCATGTTCAAAAAGTGAAAAAAAAAATAATCAGGTGGTATTTTATAAAACTGTATGTAAAGATGTGATAATATCTGATTTTAAAATATAATGTTGACCTATTATACATGTTTTATTTGGTTTTGTATTAGTTCATATCCAAAAAATACCTCTGGAAAAAATAAAATAAAATAAAAAAATAAAATAATTTTCCTACCTACCTACCCTATTTTTTTCAGGCTGGTAGCAGGAAACAAGACTATCATTTTTTTTGGCCTTACACAATGGAATCCCAAAATGCAATGCATATATTGGCAGAAAACACAAAACTCCCAAGAAATCAATGTTCAAGTACGATATAAGAATAACTTATTTAAGTTATTATTAAAAAAAAGTTTTGTGTGTGTAAAATAACTTATTATGCCCCCCTTCGAAGAAGGCAGGGCATATTGCTTTGCTGCTGTCTGTCGGTCGGTCTGTCAGTCCATTTAGTTTCCGTTCATTTTCTTTGCTACTGTTGCACATACTGAAATTAAATTTGGTATACAGATATATCACATGAATATATATGTCAATTTCTGTTTTGGGTACGATCGCACCATTTTTGACAGAGTTATGCCCCTTGGACGTAAAAAAAATTTCAACTATTTGCAGTTTCCGTTCATTTTCTTCGCAACCGTTTTACATAATGAAATGAAATTTGATATACAGATATATCACATGAATATCTAGGTCACGTTTTGTTTTGGGTACAATTGCGCCATTTTTGACCGAGTTATGCCCCTTAGACTTAGAAAAATTTCAATTATTTGCAGTTTCCGTTCATTTTCTTCGCAACCGTTTGACATACTAAAATGAAATTTAGCGTACAGATTTATCAGATGAATATCTAGGTCAAGTTCTGTTTTGGGTATGATTGCGCCATTTTTGACAGAGTTATGCCCCTTGGACTTAGAAAAAATTCCAATTCTTTGCAGTTTCCTTTCATTTTCTTTGCAGAGGTTCCACATATTGAAATGAAATGTGGTATACAGATTTATCAGATAAATATCTTGGTCAAGTTCTGTTTTGGTTACAATCGCGCAATTTTTGACAGAGTTATGCCCTTTAGACTTGGAAAAGTTCCAATTTGGGGGAGGGGGCATAAGTGTTTTACAAACATCTCTTGTTTCAGTTATTTTTCTGATAAATTGTTTGAGTTATGCCCCCAACTGTTAATTTCATCTGCAATAAAGACCATCTGTAGTATAGTTCCAGGGAATAGCAATATTGAATTGTTATATCAAAATTTAATATTTTATTTAAAACTTTTAAGGGAATAAAATCACGAATTAGAACAACTGACTGTAGGTAAATGACAAATATTTCTTCAATTATAAACATTTCTGATTGTTTCATAAAAAAAAATTGTGGTTGTTATTTTTTTCATAAATAAAGACACACACAATTTTCCTTCAGAAAAACAAATAAACAATGAAGAGAAAGAGAATACACACTCAGCAGAAGAAAAAGAAAAGATGTTAGACCAGGTTAGTAAATTATCAGTTCTCTCATTTAATCTTAGAACTGAATGATTTTAACTTTTAGTCATTGTTTTACTGCAATAATTTTCCAATGCTATTATTAGCAGAGTCAGAAAAAATGAATAAATGTAAAGAATGCCTTCAAGGTGCTAATCTTCAGAATAGCCACTGGGCTGCCTATCAAGTTTGAATAAATCATATCCTTATGAATTTATGTTTGTTCTAGACACAACAAGAGGAAGAACAAAAAGTTGAAAAACCAGAAAATCAGAACACCAATCTGGAGTTAGAGGGTGAAGATTCACAGGGTCTTGTTATAGATATTGAAGAAAATGATGAATCAGAAGCCCCCAGAACAGAAAATAATGAGTCAGAAGCCCCCAGAACAGAAAATAATGAATCGGAAGCCCCCAGAACAGAAAACAATGAACCAACTCAGAAAGAAAGAAATGCCAGTGCAGAAGAAAATAATGCAAACAAGGGAACTATTGAAATGGCTGGGAAGCTTGATGAAAATAACAAAGTCATATCTGTTGATGAAATTGAAGAGAAGCAAGAAGTTGATGAGAAAGGCAAAGATGAAGAAGTTGATCACAAAGACAAGAATGAAGAAGTTGATTACAAAGACAAGAATGACAGTACTGACACACAGAAAGAGTCCACTGATGATGTTGAAGAAATACAAACACTTTTGCAAGAATTTGTTAATTCATCAAGTAAATCTAAGGTATTACCAGACAGTGCCAAAATTAGCATGGAGCAAACAGATACTTTGTCTGATTCCTCACAAAAGAGAACAACAGAAGATGCATGGTCTACTGTTGGACTAGTTAGATGTCCCCACTGTCTTTTCACTACTGACCAGAAAGACTTGCTCGACACTCATATGTCATCATGCAATAAACAGAAAACAAAGAGGGAAGAAATTCATCTTATGTATTCAACGGATGGGAAATATGGATGTAAAAATTGTCTGTTTGTTTCACCACAAAGAAAAAAATTTGAGGAACATGTGGCTTTCCATATTCTTGCAGACCCATATATCTGCCTTTCATGCATGACAACCTATGATTCAAAAAGAGATATAGAAAAGCATGTGAAAAAATCACACTCAAATAAAATGGTCAAGTGTGGCCTAAGAGGATCAAAGAAAATCAACAAAATCATAGAGGAACTTTACACTAAAAAGGAAATCACCTTTTTAGGAAGACAGCTTAACAAGAAAATGTTATTGTCCATGATTGATCAAAAAGAAGAATCTTCCCAAATATCTGTCAATAAAAAATCAATAGCTGTAAGCCAATTGCCAAAAACCATTGAGGAATTAGAAAACAAGATTACCAAAGAAAGATCCAATCCCACAACAATCCTCTCTGTTCCTAATGTGTTGAAAGTTAATCAGCTTCCAAGCATTACTTCTCGAAAACCAGTTTTGTCTGCAAACACAACTACTTCTGCAATATCCAAACCAAAAGCTGTATCAATGACCAGTGCAAGTTTTCCAGTGAACGTGAGTTCAGTACCTCAGGCAGTTATTGCTCAACCAATGCCAGCAGTTGGAGGACCAGTTTTATGTAATGTTGTCAGAAGCCAGCCTCAACCAGTGATATTTGTTCCAGTTAATTCAGTACAAGTTCCAATTCATCGACAACTACAGCCAGGAACTGTAATGACAGGTCCATACTCACTTCAGTCAGGCAAGGGACAAATTGGTTCCAGGTTAATCCCTGTAAGCAGATCCCAAGTTGGCCAGTTTGTAAATATCAGTCCTGTTCCACCAAGTGCTAATGCTGTTATATCAAACAACCAAACACAAAGATTGATTGTGGTTCCTAGTACTAAACCCCCAGCTGAAAGTGTTCAACAAGCTAATAGCTTTGTTCAGTATAACCATGGACAAAAAAGTCTTCCAACCAAATTTGATATACCATCTTGCGATTCAAATTCAAACAAGAAGCAATTGGATTCCACCTCTGCAGGGTTTAATGATGATTCAGCATCTTTAAAATTATCAATTAAAGTTGATGGCAATTTGAATAAACCAGAGAATCAACTGCTGTTCAAAAAATCAGGAAATATGTGCTCATGTAAAACTTGTGACTTTAAATCCGATTTGGAAGAAAACTTCTTGAGACACATATGGATACACATTCACCCAACTATGTGTAAGTTGAGAGAACATTTAGAATATAAACCCACCATATCATGCAAGTTGGTGTCTAAAATTATGGACGGTTTGAAATGTGCTGCTGCAGCAGCTGAGGCACAAAGAAAGCTATCCTCAGATGCCAAGAAAATAATACAGGCCCCAGAACAAATCGTTCTAAGCTCTGATGAGGAGGAGGACAGTCATGCAAAAGAACTTCTTCCATTTGCAGAACCAACATCAAGTATTGACAATGCTGATTTAAATAATGGTGAAAATGATCTTCAAATTAGAATAACCAGTACATTTAGCTTGAGTGAACCTGCATCCAATTCATCAGACATTGAAAATGAAGATGCGGATAATATTGATCAAACAATGAAGCATGCAGATGACGGAAACAAAATATCAGAGATAACGTCTGAAAAAGAAATGTTCAGAGATTTATCTCCAGACAGAGAATCATCAGATGAAGTAGGTGCAATTAAAGATTATGAAGTAGAAAAGACAAAAACTATGGACCATGATGATGCAGGCAGAGAAGGATATGAGGATGGATCAGATAGAGATAAAGAGACAACTGAAAGAGAATCATGTGAGAAGAACAAAATGGAATCAAACCTCTTAGAAGAGAGCTGCAATTCTTTAGTAAATGAAAATCAAAATCAGACCATTGTATCAACCTGTTTAAAAGATGAACTTGATAAAGAAGCTAAGACAGAGGAAAACAGGGGAAGTTTTTCAGCTATGAAATTTTATCAATGTGGATTTGAGGGCTGTGGATTTGCAGGATTAACCTCAACAGACTTTAGAGAACATACTCTAAACATGCATTCAGGGGCTAAAGAATTCAAATGTGCACACTGTGGGCACAAAAGCTACACAGATGAATGTCATTTCCGACACATTTTTTGCCATGCCAAGAATCAGTCAGGACTGCTGTTTAAATGTGGAAATGGTTGCAAGTATGCTTCCAATATTTTAAAACACTTCAGGGAGCATTTAGAAAAAGCTCATTCAACACTGAAGTCTTTTGTGTGTTCCTCATGCAAGGAAGTATTCAACAGCATTGATGAACTTATTGGCCATTGTGAAGCTAATAAACTTCAGTTTGTCTTGTGTCCCTATTGTACCACACGAGATCCAAATAGAAGAATCATCATGAAGCATATTTCTACTATTCACCCAGGAAAACCCAGGCAAATTACTGTTACTGCGCAACTTATCTGTCAAGAAAGGGAATTAAATTCTTACATTGCACCAAAACCAATTTCTCCAGAACCTAGACCCATATCACCAGTGCCAAATAACGAAGACCACAAGGAGAAATCACCAAAACCTTTCTCTGAAGATCAACCCATAAAAATTGAAAGAAGAGAAAGTTCAGATGAAAATGAAGCATCAAAACCACATGAAAGCCAACAAGATGTAGAAGCTTTTGCCAGTATGGATACTGTTGGAGCAATTGAAGAAAAACAGCCAGTTGAAAAGACGGGGGTAAAATTAGGAATTGGATCATTGCTACGATGCAGCAAATGTTCTTACTTGGCTGGAAGCAGTTCGCTTCTTAGGAGACACAGACTTCAGCACATCAGACCAAGTGACAGAAGCAGGCCATTTTGTTGTACAGTATGCCCATCTTCAAGTGACTCCATTGTGAAATTTGAAAGACATATCAATCTTCATGAAGGTCATCATGAAATTACCATTTATATGTGTGAGCTGTGTAATTACCAAACTAATATTAGAGAAAAAATTGGAAACCATCTGCAAAAGAGCCACAGAGGGGCAAATTGGCTTCAGGATTTCAAAACAAGACTGTTTCAGACCACTGTTAATGTGTATACTTGTGAAATATGTGAAAATATTTACAAGTCAAAGAGAGAATATGTAGCACATGTATCAAGGCACAAGTCAGGAAAATTAAGGGGTTCAAACGTGGATGCATCCATTGACAAACATCACTGTGATTGCTGTTCATTCAGTTGTGATGACATACATACTTTTATCCAGCACACAAGTATTCATTTGATGGTGACTAAGTCATCACCTTCAGGGGAAGTCAAACAAAAACCAAGATCAGAATTCACCGGTCCAAGAAAACCATACTACATTCCGCCAGGAAATGTCTTCAAAGATTTTGTTCGATGTTGTGAGTGTCCATTTAAAACCAAAACAAGACTGGATTTACTTAGACATGTGAAAAGTCATCCAAATTTGGAACCAAAGATGAAAAAGGCTATTAGGAAAGAAGCAAATCCTCAAGAAAGATCCACAAGAGAATTAATAAAATTTCAATTTGGAAAACGAAAGAATGGTTCTGAGAATGAAACTAATAAGCGATTGAGAACAATGGATTCCAGTAGTGAGAGTGATGAAGATGTTGATGTTGAATCTGACTTTGTTGTGCCTAGGAGAAAGCAAGTTGCAGTAAAGTCAACAAGTGGAGCAAGTTTAAAGCAATCAAATATGTTCTTCTTAGGTGGAGATCTACTGCACAAGAAACTTCAGCCTTGCTTTTCTAAGGAAGAAGATGAACCTATGTTTCAGTGTATTATGTGCAGCGATGTTTTTGAAGATAAATACACTCTCCACAAGCACATCCTAGAGCACATGAATGTTTCATTTTACAAGTGCAATTATTGTGAACATGGGGAACTTGAAAATTCGGCAATGGTTACACACATTCAAAAAACACATCGAAAGCCTATTCAACACTCGAAGGTGAAGCTAGAGGATATTGAAGATGAAATAAACAGGGCAATCCACAGTATGAAAGCAAAAGAATATTGGGGAGAGAATGAATCAATTCCAGATGAGAAACCTATTCTAAACATTCCAATTATTTCCCCTCCAGCAAATCAAGAGTCAGATGAATCTGCAAGCAGACAAGAAGCTGAATCTACAAGTGTTTCTTCTCCAATTATTTTGAAACAGCCAGTGTTGAATGAAAAACCGCCACCAACACCTGACAAGAATAAACTCCCAGAATGTATTATTTCTTTTGGAAATAATTTTAAGTGTATTGTTTGTAATCAACAGGCTGTCCAGTCATACATCTTGGTCAGGCATGCAATGACACATTGCTCAAGGAAAAGATTTCTTTGTCCATACTGTGATGAGAAAAAATCGCATTACAAATCAGATATTTGCAAACACATACATATGAAACATAGAGGAGAGGAAGTAAGAGTGATTTATGACAAGACTGATGTGGAGTTGGATGCTCAATACATTGCGCCAAACTTGATGCAACAAATTATGGACAGTCCTGATGAAAATCCAACAGCTACTTCAGCTGAGGAGGAAGATATCAAAGTAGAAATCAAATCTGAGGCAGATACCAAGGAAATGGAGAGCAATGACAGAAAAGGGAAAAAAGTTGTGGTAGGATTTAGATCAGTTTACAAATGTTTGCTTTGTAAGCTGACATTTAAAGGAAAAGGAAAAATATATAAACATATGCGTGAAACCAAGTGCAAGAGACCTATATGGAGGTGTTCAGTTTGTAAAACAAGAAAATTTAAAAGTGACAAAGAAAAAGTGATAAAAGACCATATTAAAGAAAATCATAAGCTCAATGGAGATGCAAAACCTGTTTTGTGTGCTCTTAATGGCAAGATTAGAAAACATACGATGCCAGTAACTGTCTTGAAACAAGAACAAGAAATTAAGAAAGTTCAAAATACAGAGGAACTAGCAAGTGAAGAGACGGTGAAGGAAAAAGAATCTGAAGAGGCCATAGCAACAGTCATAAAAAAGGGAGATTCATGGAAATGTTCAAAATGCAGTTACACAACAAATGCAAGAGCTAACTGTGTGCGTCATACATATACACATGCCTTGTTCAAAAAGTTTGGATGTCCAGTATGTTCATTTAGAGCAAAATGTAGTCGAAATGTGAAAAATCACATGCAGAATTGTCATCCTGGAGAGAGAATTCGTTTCAAGATATACACGGAAACTAGCAATTCACCAAAGAAATCTTGCAATCCTGATGAAAAGAAACCAAAGGAGAAAGTGATTTGGACACCCCCACAGCCAGTATCCTACCAATGCCAAGAGTGTGGATTCATGTCAGAACGGAAATCTAGTTTATCTAAACACATTAATGCAAAATGTTTCACTCCTCTCAAAGGATGTTCCGAGTGCGATTTTACTAGTATAAATGAAGACAACATTGCAGAGCATGTGAAAAATGCACACAAAGCAGCAAAGGTTACTGATTTACCTTTAAGTGGGAAAATTTTAACTGTTTTTTCCAATGAAAATGAAAATTTACCAGAATCAACCAAGAAGGACGATGAAGAGACTAGGAAGAAGAAAGGTCGCTTCCATTTAAGAGTGAAAACATTAAGCAAATCACCAATGTCTAAACCTTTGTCAAGTGAAATGAAAATGTGGAGTGAAGAAAACGAGCAACAGAGTATGAACTGTCCAGTTTGTAATGAACATTTTTATGACCTCAGAGCATTCAGAGACCACTTTGTGAACCAACACAAAGAAAACAAACTTTTATGTGGTGAATGTGAGGAGTATGCAGCACATCTACCTTCCCTGTTGTTTCGCCATGCACGTCTCTTTCACAGCCATACAAAGGTTCAAGATTTGAAGTTGAAGGCAATATCTCAAAAGGCTATTCAGGAAAAAGGATTGGATAAACGTCCATGCATTTTGTATAGATGTCCAAAATGTGGAAAAATATCAGAGAGGGGCCCGTTAAGAAAACATATGTACACCCATTACAATTACAATCCATATCAGTGTAACCATTGTGACATGAAATGCAAAATGCCAAAGAATATCAGAGTGCACCTTAGCAAAATCCACCCTGATAAAGATACCACGGAATTTACATTCCGCAAAAATGAGAAGGTTGAAAAAGAGATAACAAACTTGTTAGATTTAAACAGATATCAAACATTGACAAGGAAAACAAAAATGAATACTTCAATGTCGAAAAAAGGAGAATCTACATCATCACAACCAATTCCAAAGCTGAAAATAAAGAAGGAAGTATTGGAGAACCAAGAGGAAGATATGGAAGAAGAAGAGGGTGATGAAGAAGGTGAGGAGGAAGAGTCTTCAGAAGAAGAGGATGAACCAAGAGGAGACTTGAAACACATGTTCAGCCCTTGTCATAATTACAAGGTGGAATTTGACAACCGAAGACAGAAGACTATTTACAAGTGTAGCATATGTCCATACCAGAGTACTGTTAACAAAACTATTGTTACCCATTTTTACCACCACGTTCCTCATGTCTTCAAATGTCCATACTGTGATTTTCAGTGCTATCCCAGGTGAGTTCTACTGTAGTTTTTTTTGAGAGGGGGCATAAATGATTATTTCAATTTGTTAAAAAAAAATGGATAAATATCTATTTTTGCTTTTTTGTAATGAAAATTTGAACTTTTATTTACAGATCAAAGATTGCAAATCACATAGTAAAACTGCATCCAGGCAAATCAGTTCATGTGGTGGATTTAAGACAAAGGATGGGAAATTTTAAGTTTAGAAATTATGAAAAAATTGCATCTGTAGCTAAGACTAGAATGAAGGAACAAACTAAACAATTGAAAATGAAATCTGACAAATCATCACAAAGTATCAAAGAAGCCCACGCAACAAACTCACGGAAGAGAAAGGAAAGAGACGAGGATAGTGGTGGTGCAGGTAAATTATGATACTTAGTAGTTACTCTGAATCACATTTTATTATTTGCGAGAACTTAATTTTTTTGTGTAATTACTCTAGACAGTTTGCTTGCAAAAATTTCATTCTCTGAAATAAGGAGTTCATGGCAATCTCGCGAAAAGAAGGTGTCTTGAATATTTAGTAATCTACAATAATTGGATAGAAGAACATTCTATATGAAGCATAAATATTAAAAAATTCTTTTTCCTTTCAGGGAAGTTCAAAGACACAGGAAAGCTGATGTACAACTGTAACTTTTGTGATCACCGAGCAAGTGGCCTTTATCACTATCGGCAACATTTGGCAACTCATGATGGTTTTATGCATCTTGTTCCTGGGACTCAGATAGAGTCAAGATTAAAATGTGGCTACTGCTCATACCTAGCAGTAGATGATGAGGATTTCAATGCACATGTGGATTATCATTTTGCCACACGGCCTTTCTCTTGTCCTTATTGCACATTTTCCCAGTATACTGCCAGTGCAATAACAAATCATATAAAGAGATCACATCCAGGAAAAGAAATAGATGTTGTCAAAGAGAGTGATAGTAGTTGTCTCAATAGCCAAGAAATGGAAACTAAAGCTATGTTAGTAAATATGGAACCTAAAGTCAAACTCACAGATATTTTTGCTATGAATCCAGAAGAGTTTGAGAAACTTCTGAATGATTTTTCCGTTTGTGTGATTGACCTAAATTACATTCCGGATGAAAAGTTTCATGCCGTGTCAAAAACATTAGGGTTAGAGAATGAAGAAAATGATGAGGAAAATGCACCCTTAGCTAAAAGGATGAAGAAAGAACCAGAGTGTGATGAGGATAATGGAAATGCTAAATTAGATGAGTCTGGTGATTTGGAAACGATGATAGCAAGTGGTGAAATCAAAATTGAAGAAAATCAGAAATATGATGATGTAAGTGACTGTGAATTAGATGTTCCTGATGATATATCTTATGAAGATTTGAGTGATGATTAAGTATTGTCATATAATTCTTGAAAGTATAGATGTTGCATCATGGATTTTGTACAGTTGCTCACAACGTGATTTTATTTTGATACAGATATTATATGAAAGAACAATATATGGGTTAGTGTTATAAAGAACTACCGCTATTACTGAGAAATCCATACAAATTTCCTGCAAATCGTGTTTATTTTATATTAAATTTTGATTGTGTGCATTTTATTTTATGAAAATTTGTTAGTGCCTAAATTGTGTAATAGAAAAACCGGCTTCTTGTTGGTTACATCAAGGTCATGAAATGAGCAATTGATAAACCCCAGCATGATTTACTCTTTTAAGTATTAATTAATCTAGAATTGCTAAATGCTTGAAAAATTAATTTGTTTTATATTGTTTAGTGACTTTGTTATGTATAGAGATACATACATTTTATAAGCAACATGTTTTATAATTGTGATTAGTACTGGTAGTGTTGAGGCATTTTAAGTATGTATATAGTTAGTGTATCAATTCCTAATTTCTCGAGCTCTGTTTTATGAATTTTTATCAAGAAATCCCAAAAGCTAATGATAACTCTCTTTTTTTCAATGCAATTGTACATCTTGTGTAGATTGAGAATCAGTTATAGAACTATAAGTTGTATGGATTAAAATGTTGAACCAGATTATTCATTATTTTGCTGCACATCAATAGTGTATCGCTGTATGTATACAATGTGGACTGGTTGCATGAATTCAGAGGCTTTTGTAATTATGTTCTGATACTGTATGTGCGTATCTTGATTTATTGTATCATCAATAAATAATTAAAAAAAGATTACTTTTGTGTATTTTCCTCTTGGTTTCCACTTTTTTGTTGTTGTTAAAACTTTGCAGATCCGCATTCTAAATCAAACTTTAATGTTATTGATAATGAAATTTATATACTTGGTGTAGGTTTACCCATATTCAAAAGTTATATCTATCTCTCGATACTACTCGCTCTTGAACAGAGTACTCGGAGTAGGATACGGTCGAACCAGTTTTATAAATGAAATTGGCAGTAAACAGGAAATTGCTTTAACTGTTTTAAATACAAGCTACTGTAAAAATTTGTTTCCTGATTGTTTTCGAAAGACTTCCCCATTATTTAAAAAGGAGAGGGGGATAAAATCACACTTTATATTATCTTCTTTATCAATTTAAGTCGAAGGTTGGAGATAAGTATTGATTATATTTCTTAGGTTAATTTCCTAATACGCAGGCTTAAATAAGGTGAATTTCCTAATACGCAGGCTTAAAAAGTTTTATCTACTGCGATAACATACATTTGATTACTTTATATCGCTCTTGTTTCTCGCATCGAATTATATGAAAAGCAAAGTACAGCCATACTTATGTGTTCGGAACCTTAATTTTTTTTTCGATGTTCTGCAATAATTAGAAAATTAAAGGAGACTTACCTGTAAGGTGAACTTTAATTAAAATTCTCCGAAACACCAAGGAACGTTGGGTATTACGTGAGATATGCAAGCCTACTCCCAGATCAGTATTTAACTCAATATGTGAATATTCTTGATAATAAGCAATTTTACAGATGCTACATTTTTATCTATTATTATAAAATTTATCACCCTAAAAAGTGATGTAATACCCAACGTTCCTTGGTGTTTCGGAGAATTTTAATTAAATATATACCTTACAGGTAAGTCTCCTTTAATTTTCTAATTCTCCTTCACCACCAAGTCACGTGGGTATCACGTGAGATGTTTAAAGCAAATATTCACATATTGAAAATAGGAATTATACAAAGTAGAGGAATTCCTATAACTTTCAAAAATTTATTGAATATTCATATTATCTAAGCTACATGTTGAAGACAAAATTGCCGATTGAAAATTTTTATCATTATGTAAAACAGTTTTGTCATAAAATTTTGCAAATGTATTCTCATTAGACCATCCAACATGTGATAAGATATTGTCAACTGAAATCCCTGAAGAACGTGCGGCGGCGCTTGCAGCAGCGCGAGTGCTATGTCCAGAAAACTTGCTGGTATCAATGCCAGATTTAGATAACAGAGTTCTTATCCAGCGAGAAATACTGTCCTTCGATGCCTCTCAAAACGGCTTTTGGGTTGTCAAAAGAAGTTTTCTATTTCCATTGCCTTTATATTTTTCCGTCTTTGTTATATACACTTTAATACATGACACAACACAAAGCATCTTATCCGGAAAAGCTAACACTGTAATTGGTTTTATATGATAAGATGGCCTAGATTGTTTTACAAGATTATTTACACAAAACACAATTCTATCTTCATAAACATGCATATTATCTAAATCTAAAAGTGACAAAGTTTGTGCTCTCTGTCCTGTTACTAACGCTAATAGCATGACAAGCTTCAATGTCAAATCAAACACTGATAAAAGTTCATTTTCACCCATACTGCGAATAAACGATAAGACTGTGCTCACATCCCAAGTCTCTGTATACCGCGGTAATTTAGGACGGTCGAAAAGACTCCTCTCATGAAACGTCTAATTAGTGGATCAGAACCAATAGCCACATCATTAACAGGTGGTAATAAACAACAAAGAAAACTCCTGGCGGAATTTATCGTACTATATGAATATCCTTTATCAAAAAGTTCGGTAAGAAAATCCAAGACAACTGTTATTGAAAAAGTATCAGATACCTGGATAGATTTGCGATTTAGAAATTCTAGCCACTTTTTCATATGCGAATCATACTGTTTTTTAGTTGACGCTCTCCAAGAGTTCATAAATCGGAATTGCTTTCTCTGAAATACCTTTGGATTGATACATTTTCCAGATATGTGACATGCCAGAAGACGCAGCTTTGGGTATAGTTTGTGAACTTCTTGAGGACGATGAGGTAATACCAATGTGTCCCGGGACTGAGGAAGAATAAGAGGTGCATCGACACACAGTTTCATCAGGAATGGATACCAACTCGCTGTTGGCCAATCTGGAACAATAATAATTGCAGCTGGTACTTGTTCTTCCACAATCTTTTTCAGAATCCGCTGGATCAAACTAAATGGAGAAAAAATATACACACATGAATACAAATTCCAGGTACATGTGAAAGCATCAGTAGCACTAGCACTCGGATCAGGATGCCATGATATGTAATTAGTTAACTGATTATTCACTCGAGATGCAAATAAGTCGACAACTGGTCGAGAAAAGATACTGGTTATCTTCAAAAACAATTTTCTTTTTAACATCCATTCCGTGTCATCGCGAATTTTACGGCTTTCCAAATCGGCTACAGCATTTAATGAGCCCTTGATATTTACAGCGGTAAGGAACACATTATAACGATAAGCCAAAAGCCAAATGTCCCTCGTTAATTGGTTACAAATCACGGACTGAGTTGATCCAAAATGATTTATGCAGGCTACGGCCGTGGAATTATCAATGTGCAGTTTCAAATGCTTATCTCTAATTTTATTCTTGAAGGACCGGAGAGCTAAATACACGGCAAGCAGTTCTAAATAATAAATATGAGGATAATTAGAGCTGTCAATCTCCCCAAACCAGGGTCCCCCATTCGTACATCACCTGAAAACTGCTCCCCAGCCAACAGTAAGAGAACATCGGTAAACATTTCCAGAGAAGGTGAATCTCTTCGAATATATATACATTCTATGTTTTCATACCACCACTTCAGATCACTAACAGAACTATCAGATATGCACATGACCGAACCAAAATTTGCTAACAATTGCAAACATTTTATGTGTTAATAAACGTGGAATTCTAACGTTACAGCTTTCTCATAGCCATACTACATGCATCAGGCGATTTACTTTCATTCTAATAACAGCGTGCCACTTTGTTTAATGGAGCGTGTTAAAGTTTTACATGTAGATCACAATATTTCTTATCGATTGGATGTTGGATTTCAATGAAAAGAATACTACTTCGCATATGAAAAGAGGAACCAACAATGGCTTTGACTGACCACGTGTTGTTCCCCAAACAAATGCCGTCCTCGTATACAGTACGTGATTAGTCAGTATTACATGTATTAGGGTATTGCTAGATTCTCTTCTTAAGATGCAAAGTAGTAAATCATATCTTTGAAATCAAACATCCAATCAATAATGCGTAATGTGGTGATCCACGTTTGAAACTTTTTGCACGCTTGATCTAACAAAGTGACACGCTGTTAATGGAATGATTCCTTTCTAATACTATGAGTGAATACAATTGTCAGGTGTTTTCCTGGCCAAAACACAAACTTTTAAGGAATAACTGTCTTATTTTTCGATTTCATGATGTGAACAATCGATTGGCTTGCTTGACAATTTGCATAAACGCCGAAGGCGTTTGTGCATAAAATTATCAAGCAAGCCAATCGATTGATCATCGTCATGAAATTAGAAAATCCGACAGTTATTCCTTATATTTACATGGTCTTGATTCCGCCAATCCGCGTCTCCAAGCCCTGCTTCTGTCAAGCTATTTGTCCCGCCCTGCACGTGATTTTTTTTTAACCGCACCTATTGAACCAATACATTGATGGGGAAATTAAGTACACTTACTATTTGTAATTTTATCTCGGACAAAGAAGATGGAAATTTAATTTTGAAATGATTCCAACTCTCCCCAAATTTTACGGTTATTCATAAACCTGAACGCGTTAACAACTACATCACATACTCCTGTTGTCAATGTTTTGTGTCAGTGTAATTTAAATAAACGAGTTTTTGAAATGTAAATTAATAATCAGAAACGTTTGATTTTTATATAGAATTTTCTACTTATTATGCAGAATTTCAACTTTAAAAACAATTTGTCAACCAAACCTTATTACTTTTATAAAAATATAACTTTTCCGTGAATAGCGTGAACTTTGAAAATTGAAGAAAACAAACTTGTCTCGGAGTTTGAGATTATCCTCGTCTTGTTCACCATTTCTCTAATACATTTCATCTGAATCACGTATGCTCGACCTCAAAACCTTAAGAAACTAAAGTTAGCTGCTGAACTAAACCAAAGCAAAGGGGCATTTACAAATGTCGGATCAGACACCAGATTAGTCCAAAAAATGGAAACACGGGTATGGTGATTAGAAACCTCTGTGAGTTACTAAGAGGTGTTGTATATATTATTCAAAAGAAATAGGGATATTTACTTTACAAGGACAATGAAACGCAGATCATGTGGTCAGGAATGAAATGAAACATATGTAGGTAACAGGGGCGGATCCAGCAATTTTTGAAAGGGGGGTTCCAGGGTTGTGTCCCTCTAACCCCCCCCCCCCTCTTACACACTCTCAAGCAAAGATTCACACACACATGTCGAAAGATCTTAAGTTGTGGTAAATAATATCTTTGTTTACATCCCTTTTTTTCTTTGAATGGGTACCTCTAATCAGAGTAAAAAAAACTCATTCCAAAACTTCTGAAGCCTTGAATGGATCTGCAGTATTTCCAAATTAGAGTATTAGAATTTGAAAATTTTTTGGGGGGTAAGATGCGGATGGTGTTTAAAACAAAGAGTTGCATGTTAGTTCCTTCAAAAGATATGATAACAAAGGGTACATATAGAGCCAACACAGCCAAAGATCGCAGGAATCTTATCAAATTAAACCTCGCATGTTACATATCATATATAAGATATATAAAAATAAGTAGAATATTTTCTACCATTCTCTCATAAAATTAAGTAATAGTGAAGGTGAATGGAGAGAACTAAATGTGTGGAATCTATCTATTCAATACATAAGTTAGACGTACAAATATTTTTTCTCAAAGAACGTCTTCTCTCTCTCTCCACATGGCAAAAATAAAGGGGGGGGGGGGTTCCAACCCCCGGAACCCCCCTCTGGATCCGCCAATGGGTAACGAATAGTATTCAAGATCAAAAGTCCATAAAACAATACAAAATAGGATCAGAGCAAACACGGACCTCCAAAACATCAGAGGTGGGATCAGGTACCATAGATGAGTGAGCATTCCCTGTCGACCGGTCACACCCGCCGTGTGCTCCTTGTTATGATCATGAAACAAATGACAGAAAAACGTTAAGGAAATGTCAATTTATTCGAAACTCTGTGCATACAGTATGAAAAGGACAGATTCTCCAGAATATTGTTTATTGTTGAACGTCTCTCGAGAATTTTTCACTCATATGGAGACGCCACCACTTGCCGGTGGAGAGCTGCAAATTTTGTCCTATATTCGGCACACAGAGCCATTGAGTAGGGAGGGATCTTTTTCGTGGCAGCACCTACTGTGACATGGGACCTCGGTTTATACGGTCTCATCCGAAGGGCCGGTCTCCACGTCCCACAGTGGGATTCGAACCCGCGACGTAAGGATCAACTCCTTACTTTGCGACTCTAGAGCAGATCCCTCTCTGCTCAATGGCCCTGAGTGTCGAGTATAGGACAAAATTTGCAGCTCTCCTCCGGCTAGTGGTGGCCATTCCATCCGGAACTAGTGCTAATTGTAACGGGGACCGTTCAGATGACAAACGCTCCCCAACTCCCTTTTGGTGCCATACTGGAGGCTTCACAGGACAAACTCTATGCATTTAAGACTTTAACAACGTTTACCCAGAAGGGTACCAAGTTCATTCAAATTTTAGCATTGCACGCGTGCACATGTGAATGCACGTGCGTAATGACCATATCATCTTGTCTACACAATCTATATACTTTAATAAACTAAATATTAAAGTATTTAATCCAAAAGTATTAAAAAATACGCTCATTCAATTGTATTTTTGATTTTACTCATTTCACGTGCGCGCACGTGCACACATGAGCATGGTGACATTTCTTGTAGAAAGTCCATTACATCTATTCCTTTTGCTAATCCGTTTGGTTGAAAACCAAGGGAGTTATAGCTGATTAATGTTTCAGCCAATCAGATTGCAGCGTACGTACACGCACATGTATTGATGTGCATCTTGATCATATCTTCTTGTAGAAGTCCTTTATATCTATCTATGTTCAAAATCTCATCCTGTTTGCTTGAAAAGAAAGGGAGTTATAGCTATTTAAAAGTTCAGCCAATCAGATTGCAGCGCACGTACACGCAGTGCATGGATGTGCATGGTGACCATATCTTCTTGTAGAAGTCTATTATATCTATCTATGTTCCAAATCCCATCCCGTTTGGTTGAAAAGCAAGGGAGTTATAGCTATTTAAAGTTTCAGCCAATCAGATTGCAGCACACGTGCATGCTCGTGTTTTCATGACAATTGTTATATATCATGTTGTAGGATATCCTAGTGCATGGCTATGTTGAAAATTTCAAAGGATTTCCTCAAAAAACAAGAAAGATATTGAGACTTTAGTTTCAGCCAATCAGAGCGAAGCACACGTGCATGCGCGTGAGATCTTGCTATTTTGACCATGTCATCTTGTCTATGCTACTTCTATATCCTTATATTATGAGTTTCAAAGCATTTCATCAAAAAGGTAAAAAATTACGCCTATATCAATTAAATCGGTCATTTCACGTGTTGCTCGTGCTCGCTCTTGCAAGCACGTGCACACAAAATGGCATGTTGACCATGTCATCTTATCTACATTTATAATATGTCTATATATTCTAAATATCAAAGCATTACATCGAAAAATGTAAAAGTTATGACAATTTTAAGTATATTGGTCATTTCACGTGTTGCACGTGCGCGCTCTTGCAAGCACGTGCGCGCAAAATGACCTTCGTTCCGCAAAAATAACATGCCTACTTACCCTAAAAAGGTTTCCCCTTAATCGGATGTGTACTTTACAAGATCATTCGCGGACAAAATTTTGAAGAAAAATAATAATAAGAAGAAACAGAGTAAAAAAAGATTCCCCAACTTCGTTTGGGGAACATAATAAGTGTCGACACTATCACAGCCACAAAGCAAATTTACCAACATTATGAAAGTCAATAGTGGTATCCCCCTCGATCGAGGAGTTCGGCTTTGCTTACTCCTAAAGAGACGTCCCGGGACATTTTGGGGAAGGTTATTCTATTCCTTTTGCAATGCTGCAGCAAGTTCTTAGACATTGGCAGGTTGACGTCGGAGTAGCCGCTGTCTAAGCATGTCCCAGACATGCTTGATGAGGGAAAGGTATGGACTGGGTGTAGGATGTGGTAATGTGGTGATATTCTGCTGTTGGAGATACTAGTAATCTGTAACGATGCTGGCCCTATGACATGCACCTGACATTGTCATCTTGAAAAATAAAACGGCAGACATATAACGACGTGCAAACTGCACAACAGGGATGGGATGCCAAGATTTTGTCCCAGTAGTACTGCCCTGTGACACGTCCAGCAACAACGTACAAGTCTGTTCTGCCGGCAGCACTGATGCCTCCTCTTGCAATTACAGATCAACCCCAAACCGATCATATCTAATGGCTTTCACGTCCGTTATGTCGGTGCCAAACCCTCCTGTGTCTGTCCAGGAATTCGAAGTTCACAGTGAACCTCGACTCACCTGAGAATATTACGTGGTTCCATCGTCGATTATCCCAGCGTTGGTTGTGATGACACCATTGGAGTCGGGCCCTAATGTGACGATCCCTCAAACACGGAATGACACGAGAACATCGGGTGTGTAAGTGAAATCTGTGCAGTCAATACCTGATGGTCTGGCCACTCATTACCAAGCCAGTATCCATTTGATTGATTGATTGTATATTGTTTAACGTCCCTCTCGAGAATTTTTCACTCATATGGAGACGTCACCGTATGCCGGTGAAGGGCTTCACATTTTGACCTTTACTCGGCACTCAGGGCCATTGAGCAGTGAGGGATCTTTATCGTGCCAACGCCTGACGCGACACGGGGCCTCGGTTTTTGTCTCATCCGAAGGACCCGTAACTTTCACTTCAAAGTGCCGAGCGCATGGCGAAGGAACAGTTGCTACCAATTTTAACGACTAGGTCAGTCGCGGCCGAGATACGAATTCACGACCTCCCGATCACGGAGGGAGCGCTCTACCGACTGAGCTACCGTGAACGGTAGTATCCATTTGAAGTTAAGTCCTTATCTGCTTTGCTGTTACCAGACGATTTCTCAAGGCAATAGTGCTGGTGAATCTGTAGTGAGCCTGAGTCAGTGCCCTTGGTAGTCCGGATCGTGGTCAATCCTGAACAGACCCTGTAACACAATGTGTGGACCATAATCCGATGATTTAAGACTGGGAATATTCATTGCCCATCCCACAGCGACTTGTCTTGTGCCAATCTGAAGCATGTCAAGGGCACGTAGCCTCTCATCATGTGCTTAGATGGTCTCTGTTTAATTGAAGACTTCAACAGCTGATAGTTTAATGTATTTTAGCTCACCTGAGCCGAAAGCTCAAGTAAGCTTTTCTGATCACATTTTGTCCGTAGTCTATCCGTCTGTAAACTTTTCACATTTTCGAATTATTCTCAAGAAGCACTGGGCCAATTTTGACCAAACTTTGTACAAAGCATCCTTGGGTAAAAGGGAATTTGAATTGTAAAAATGAAGAGCCAAGGGCTCAACTAGGATATATGGATAAGTAGTCCCGGTAAAAATATTTTCATACGCCAAATTTGAATTGATGCGCCTTGCTTTATAATCGGATTCATGCGCCAGATTCGAATTAATGCGCGTTGTTGGTTAATAAAAAGGAAATTAGAAGAATTTTTTCCAGCAGAAGACGGGTTGACGGGTCGAATGGTAGACAGATTGACGGGTTGACAAGTCGACTGGTAGACTGGTTGACGGGTTGACGGGTTGACAAGTCGACTGGTAGACAGGTCGACGGGTGGACGGGTAGACAGGTCGGCGGGTAGACTGGTCTACGGGTTGAAAGGTCGACAGGTTGACAGGTAGACATTTGGACAGCTTGGCGGGTAGACAGGTCGACGGGTAGACAGGTAGTGGGTTGACAAGGCGACTGGTTGACAGGTAGACAGGTCGATGGGTTGACGGGTCGACTGGTAGACAGATGGACGGGTTGACCCCAAGGTGGGATAGAGGAATAGCCCTAATCTATCATGTTTTAACTAAAATCTCTCAGGTGGGAAAAATTTTTAATCTCTCAGGTGGGTTCGAGAACTAACCCTAATCTCTCAAGTGGGTTCTGGAACTAACCCTTATCTCTCAGGTGGGTTCTGGAACTAACTCTAATCTCTCAGGTGGATTCTGGAACTAACCCTAATCTCTCAGGTGGATTCGAGAACTAACCTTAATCTCTCATGTGGATTCGAGAACTAACCTTAATCTCTTAAGTGGGTTTGAAACTAACCCTAATCTCTCAGAGGGTTCGAGTACTAAACCTAATCTTTCAGCCTGGTTTGAATACTAATCCTTGTCTCTCAAGTGGATTTGAAAACTAACCCTAATATCTCAGGTGGGTTTGAAAATTAATAAGATGTGTCAACTGTCGACCTGTCGACCTTTGTGGTGACACTGTTGATTAGTAAGAGGTGTCAACTGTCGACCTGTCGACCTTTGTGATGACACTGTTGATTAGTAAGAGGTGTCAACTGTCGACCTGTCGACTTTTGTGATGACACTGATGATTAGAAAGAGGTGTCAACTGTCGATCTGTCGACCTTTTGGTGACACTGTTGATTAGAAAGAGGTGTCAACTGTCGACCTGTCGACTTTTGTGATGACACTGATGATTAGTAAGAGGTGTCAACTGTCGATCTGTCGACCTTTGTGGTGACACTGTTGATTAGTAAGAGGTGTCAAATGTCGACTTGTCGACCTTTGTGATGACACTGTTGATTAGTAAGAGGTGTCAACTGTCGACATGTCGACCTTTGTGATGATACTGTTGATTAGTAAGAGGTGTCAACTGTCGACCTGTCGACCTTTGTGGTGACACTGTTGATTAGAAAGAGGTGTAATCGACCCTTTTGATGTCAATGTAGGTTTAATGTGGAAATGTCAAACATTTTTTGTAAAGGGGACTTCTTATAGATTATTTTTAAAAGGATTTATTTCTTGCTTTATATTTTCTACTATAAAATAACTATTTCTTATTAAATTTTAAATTTGAAAGATGTTAATCGGTTTTAGGAATCACTTATCCATATATATACGAATCCCCCAGGGGAGATTATCAAGACAAAAATAGGGTGGGGTCATTAAAAAAATTTCAAGAACCATGTACAGAAAAGTAAACTTATGTGGAAGCATTCTAAATTGTTTAAATCATGACCTCAAGGGTTTGGGCGGGGCCACAGTGGGGAATTCAAGTTTTACATAGAAATATGTAGGAAAAATCTTTTTCTCAAGAACCACTGAGCCAGAAAAGCTGAAACTTATGTGGAAGTATCTTGGGGAAGTGTAAATTTAAAACTGTAAAAATGATGACCCCCTGGGGTAGGGCGGGGCCTAAATAGGGAATCACAGTTTAACATAGAAATACAGTGGACCTTGAGATTGATGTATATCCGGATATAGTATCCGGACAAGATTTTTCATAAAAACGAAATTTTTAAATGTTATTTTGTCTTGTTTAACTGGTGATTCAGATATCCAAATTTATATATCCGGACAAATTGACATGGGAACCAAAGCGTTGGATTGGAAATTCTATAGGAAAAATCTTTGAAAATCTTTTTCTCAAGTACCACTGAGCCAGAAAAGCTAAAATTTGTTTGGAAGCATCCTGGGGTAGTGTAGATTCTAAATTGTTCAAATCATGACCCCCGGGTAGGGCCACAATAGGGAATCAAAGTTTAACATAGATATAAACTGGAAAAATCTTTGAAAATCTTCTTCTCAAGAGTCACTGGGCCAGAAAAGCTGAAACTTATGTGGAAGCACCAAGGGATAGTGTAGATTCTAAATTGTTCAAATCATGACCTCAAAGGTTTTGGCGGGGCCACAATGGGGAATTCAAGTTTTACATTGAAATATATAGAACAAATCTTTAAAAATCTTTTTCTCAAGAACCACTGGGCCAGGATACCTGAAACTTATGTGAAAGCATCCTGGGGTAGTGTAGATTTTAAATTGTTCAGATGATGACTCCCGGGGGCAGGGCGGGGCCACAATAGGGAATCAAACTTTAACATAGAAATATATGGGAGAAATCTTTAAAAATCTTCTCCTCAAGAATCACAGAGCCAAAAAAGCTGAAAGTTATGTGGAAGCATCCTGGGGTAGTGTAGATACTAAATTGTTCTAATAATGACCCCAGGGGGTGGTTGGGGCCACAATACGGAATCACAGTTTAACATGGAAATATATTAGGAAAATTTGAAAATCGTTTTCTCAAGAACCGCTGAGCCAGAAAAACTGAAACTTATGTGGAGGTATCTTGGTGTAGTGTAAATTTAAAATTGTAAAAATGATGCCCCCCTGGGGTAGGGCGGGGCCACAATAGGGAATCAAAGTTTAACGTAGAAATATATTGGAAAAATCTTTGAAAATCTTCTTCTCAAGAGTCACTGGGCCAGAAAAGCTGAAACGTATGTGGAAGCACCAAGGGATAGTGTAGATTCTAAATTGTTCTGAAAATCATGACCTCAAAGGTTTTGGCGGGGCCACAATGGGGAATTCAAGTTTTACATAGAAATGAGGGAAGTTGACGATGAAAAAATTGAAATCATTTCGTTTGTTAAACAATTTAGTTGTTAGTTGGTCTTTATAAAACGGCACAATGCCACAATTTCATCAAAAAAGATATGCAAAACAAAGAGAATGATTCTTCCCTAGTCAAACGTTTGGTCAAAGAGAAGGTCAGTGGTTAAGAATTTGTGTGAAGTTCTTTATGGTTCTTTTATGTTTGAATAATGTTTCCACTGAGAGTGACATTCTTTACAGATGGGCCGTCAACGTATAGAGCACTCGCTCATGGATCGGAAGGTCGTGTAGACGAATCATGGCTCCAACTAGGCTAAGTCGCATAGGTACATTTTGTAGCAACTGTTCCTTCGCCATGCGCTCGACATTTTGAAGTCATTCGGATTTAATATCTAAAAATCGAAGCACCGTGTCGCGGTAGGCATTGGCACGATAAATGTAAGAACCACCTCTGCTCAATGGCTCTTAGTGACAAGAAAAGGACTAAATTTGAAGCCCTTCTTTGGTATATGCATGGTTATGTCTCTATATAATAAAGTGAAAAACCCTCGAACAGGACGTAAAACACCATACAATCAATCTTTCGAACGATTTGTAGGGGAAGGTTAAGAGAATTTCAGCTCGCATGATATTATACAAAGTAGCCAACGACGGACAAAAATTAGTTAACAGAATAGCTTTATATTTTAGAGGCTAATTTAGCGCGCAAGAATATACCTACCGCGAAGACATGGATAAGACAATGCATGATATACATGTATAGCGTTAATTCATGATCATACCAACAACAACACCTTGTTATAACGCTAACTTTTGAATTCGATAATTTGTAGTTTTTAGAGATTGTTATAATATGTGAGAACATCTTGGCGTATGCAATGATGAATATGGCGATAACGAACAGTATTCAATATCAAAGTCCATAAAACAATACAAAAATAGAAGCAGAACAAACACGGACCTCCAAAACAGCAGAGGTGGGATCAGGTGCCATGGAGGAGTGAGAATCCTCTGCCGACCGGTAACACCCGCCTCGTATGCGCCTTGTCATTATCGGGAAATAACGGAAAATCCGTCGTCAGTTCTGTGTATAAATAATGGACTAACAATAAGTATGAAAACGTCAGTCAGCATTTGACTCAATGATAAATTGTATTTGGTGACAAAGTCATTGTATCGACCATAGAACTTACGAAATGATGACTTTAAACGAGACTGTTAATATTTTTGATTCATCAACTAGTTTGTCAATAATTTACCTCGTTTTAGAAATTGTTCATACGTAGAGTATTCTCTTGCGTATCGAATCAACTGAGAGATATAAACTCCGTATGCAGGTGATGAAGGTATATTCCACATCAGTAAGGGAAGTTGACGATAGAAAAGTTAAAGCCATCACGTTTATCATAGATATTGGTTGTTAGATTATCATTAACGTCTTTTCAAGTAAAATATCCAAGTATGAAACAGATGTGTCAGACTCTGTGGTATCTTTCATCGCATCTCAAGCTCACCAGGATATATCGTATCGGTATAGGAATGAAAATTATCATTGTTAATTGTCAATACGTCGTCGATATATCTAAATGTCGATTTGAAGGCCACAGCAAGTGTTTCCTTCTTTGCATGCATAAGGTTTTGCATAAATTCAGCTTCATATGAATACAAAAATAGGTCTGCTAATAACGGAGCGTATTTTGTACCCATGGTAATTCTAGATTGTTGGAAGACCTGGTCTCCAAAAACAACATAGATATTGTCAATCAGAAACTCAGGCATCTTTTTGATGTCATCTTCAGAGTACTTGTGTGTGCAATCAGAATGTGTTTTAACAGAATAATTTTGCACATGACCAATGACCAGGTAAGTAAATTTACGAGTTCCATTTTTATTGAAAAAGCAGCTGTCAATGATATCAAAAAGCCTGGACTTTAATTTATCGTTGGGGAATGGTTGTGTATAAAGTTGAAAAGTTGTAAGTTTTTAAACTTTTGAATTTTGTAAAATCTTGTGATTTCAAATTGTCAAAAGTTCTTTGGAATTTTTGAGTATCCACATCTGATTCGCACCACCTCTTGAATATATTGTTGCACAGTACTCTTGAAGTTTTTCCTTCACTACTGTCAATATTTCTGTGAGGAGTAAAGAAGGAGGCTTGGTTGAACATTTACTGGAACCTGCAATGTGTCTTTGTTTATAATTTAAGGATTTTTATGAAGTTTCGGAATTCAATATATGTATTGTAGTTCAAATTCATTTTTATCCGTTTTCGTCCGTCGTCGTCCGTCGTGCGTCGTGTGTTAACATGTGAACATTTTCAGCTTCTTCTCTGAAACCGCTGAACCAATTTCAATCAATTTTTTTAAACAGCATCTACGGGTGAAGGGGAACAAAATATGTGAATTTCATGGTCCCTGCCACCCAGGGGCCTGAGGGGTTGGGCCAAAACCACTAAAATTAATGAAATCTTTAAAAATCTTCTCCTTTACTCCTGGACATCAAGCAAGCAAACTGTAAGCATGAATGTAATGTCTATTGAGTCCTCTGCCAAAATTATGAAATTCATGAAATTCATGGCCCCAGGGTCAGGGGTTCTAGTGCTAGGGCGGGGTTCTATTGATTATATAGTGAAAATAAATTATTTCTTTGAAAGTCTTCTTCTCTGCTCCTGGGTATTAAATAAACTAACCAAGTACATAGTTATGATGAGCAAGAGTGCCTCTTCCAAAATTGTGAATTTTATGGCCCTAGGGTCAGGGGTTCTGGTATTAGGGTGGGGCTCCTATGGTGAAAATGCATTATTTCTCCAAACATGTTCTTCTCTGCTCCTGGGTATTAAATAAACTTACTAAGTACCTAGTTATGATGAGCAAGAGTGCCTCTTCTAAAATTGTGAATTTTATGGCCCCAGGGTCAGGGGTTCTGGTGTTAGGGTTAGGTTCTATTGATGATATAGTGAAAATGCATTAAGTTGAAATTTTAGCGAGGATTTAATGTTGGCATTATAAGCGAGGGTACTGACATCGCTAAAATTGAATATCGCTAAAAATTAATTGCGTGTTATTTGTAATAGCTTCTTTAGTTAACATTTTAAAATCGCTAAAATTACTTCTCGCTAAAAATAAAATACCAGACTTAAGGTAGAAATTGCTAAAATTGCGTCTCGCTAAAATTTCAACTTATACGGTATTAAATAAACTAACTAAGTACATAGTTAGGATGCAGTGGCGGATTTAAGGGGGGGGGCGCACCCGCCCCCCCTAAAATTGTCAAATTAACGTAAATCACAGTTTCGTCTAGAAAATGTAAATATGTATACTTGGTAGACCTCATTTTTACCCTACAAAATCGCTAGAAAATTGCGGGGGCTCGCTGGGCCCCCAAAATTTGCCCTTATACTGGGGGTATTAAATAAACCCCCTGCCTTTTTTTAACTAACTTCAATTCCATAGTTGGGATGAGCAAGAGTGCCTCTTCCAAAATTATAAAATTCATGGCCCCAGGGTCAGGGGTTCTAGTGCTAGGGCGGGGTTCTATTGATTATATTGTGAAAATACATTAATTCTTTGAAAATCTTCTTCTCTGCTCCTGGGTATTAAATAAACTAACTATGTACATAGTTATGATGAGCAAGCGTGCCTCTTCCACAATTGTGAATTTCATGGCCCCAGGTTCTGGGATTCTGGTGTTAGGGCGGGGCTCTGTTGATGATATAGTGAAAATGCATTAATTCTTTGAAAATTTTCTCCTCTGCACCTGGGTATTAAATGAATTAACTATGTGCATAGTTATGATTAGTAAGAGTGTTTCTTCCACAATTGTGAATTTTATGGCCCAAGGATCAGGGGTTCCGGTGTTAGGGCGGGGCTCTATTGATGATATAGTGAAAATGCATTAATTCTTTGAAAATCTTCTCCTCTGCTCTTGGGTATTAAATAAACTTACTAAGTACATAGTTATGATGAGCAAGAGTGCCTCTTTCAAAATTGTGAATTTCATGGCCCCTGTTTCAGAGGTTTTGGTGTAAGGGGGGGGGGGGGGCTCTTTTGATTATATAGTAAAAATACATTAATTCTTTGAAAATCTTTTCCTTTGCTACTGGGTATTATGTTAATGATCCAAGTACGAATATATATTTATGATGAAAATATGTGCATCTAGCAAAATGGTTAATTTCATGCCCCCTGGGTCAGAGGTATCGGAGCTGGGGGGAGGGTTACATAGTCTGAAAATAAATTAATGCTTTGAAATCTGCTCTTTGGTATTAATCAACCATTTTAAATTTATGATTTAAAATTTCCAAAACTTTGAAATATGTGGCTCAAGGGTCAGTGGTTCCTTTGGGGTGGGGTGCACAACTGGTTATAAGTGGAAGTGCATTTTCTCTTTGTTACTCTGATCTACCTCTGGGTATTAAAAGTAAATAACGTAAGCATGCCAAGTTTAAAATCATGATAAGCAATGGTGCCTCTTTCAAAATTGTGAATTTCATGGCCTCTGGTTTAAAACACGAACCAAATTCAATTGTTTGAAAGCTGTTACATGATACTCAGGCATCCTTGGAGAACTACGGAAGATCAGTTGAAAATGGCAACAAATACGGTACATTTTGTTCATTATCGAATATTTTCGAAATGGACCATATATTTCCCTATGCCGAATGTATGCGTTGTTTAACGTTCCTTCCGAGAATGTTTCACTCATATAGGGACGCCACCATAAAGGTGAAGGGTTTCAAATAAATTGAGAACTTTGTTCGATGCTTAACATGCTTAGGGCCGAGCGATATGGCACGCCAAATTCACAAAAATGAGCTAAACATAGTTTCACAAATGATAAACTAGGTTTATCGAATGTAAACTATAGTTAACGATTCGTTAAGTATAGTTTTCATCTGTAAAACTATATTTAACGGTTGTTAACTATAGTTTACGAATGCTAATCTAAGTTTATCTGTCTGTAATAAAACGTTAACAATAGATTTTGTTGTTGAACATAGATTAACGTCTGTAAACTATTATTTACGATCGTTAACTATAGTTAAGAGTTTTAAACCATAGTTTACAATCGTGAAACTGTATTTATCAGATAATCTATGTTTTGCAATCGCAAATGATTGCTTTCGGTATTAAGTATACCGGGTAGTTTACAGTTGTGAAACATAGATTATCGCGTTAACTATGGTTTACAGATGTAAAATATAGATTAACGTTGTTAACTATAGTTTACAGTCCGTAAACTATAGTTTACGTGCGATAAACCTAGTTTTGCTCATTTTTGTGAATTTGGCGTGCCATAGAGCGAGGGATCTTGATTGTGTTCACGGCTTTCAGCTCAGGTGAGCTAAAACTAATACAAACATAGTTATGATGAGGAAAGGTGTCTCTTCCAAACTTGTGAAATTTATGGTCCCTGGGACAGGGGAACTAGGGCAAGGGTGGGACTATATAGAGTATATAGTCAAAATGCACTAATTCTGTGAAAATCTTCTCTGCTCCTGTGTACTAAACAAACTTACTATATACATAGTTATGATGAGCAAAGGTGTCTTTTCCAAAAATTGTGAATTCCATGGCCCCAGGGTCAGGGGTTGTGATGATAGTGTGGGGTTCTATATTGATTATATAGTGAAAATGCCATAATTCTGGGTATAAAGCAGATGAATTACTTTTATAGTCTATTAGATATGATAAGCAAGGGTGCGCCTCTTCCGAAATTGTGAATTTCATGCCACTGTAGTGTTTAGGCAGGACTGTATAAATTTGAAAGCAAAATTGCATTGTTTGATGATCTTCTCTGCTTCTTGGTATTAAACAAACTAACTACATACATATAGCTATAATGAGCAAGAATGTCTCTTTCAAAATTGTGAATTTCATGGCCCCAGGGTTAGGGTGGGCTATATAAATTATTCTGTGAAAATGGATCAATTCTATGAAAACCATCTCCTCTGCTTCCGGGAATTAAGCAGATGAACTACCTATATAGTCATAATGAGCAAGGGGGCCTCTTCCACAATTGTGAATTTCGAGACCATGCAGGTCAGGGGTACCATAGAGGGGGAGGGGGCTCTAATTACGTATATACTGAAAATGAATAAATACTTTTAAATCCACTCCTTGGTATTAATCAAATATTTATGATGAGCTAGGGTTCCTTTTCCAAAAACCCCAGGGTGAGGGGTTCCTGTGGAGTAGGGGCACTACTAATTTTTGCTGATTATTACCGATTTCTTGAAATGCAGTTTTTTTTGCTCCCCTACACTGCTTAGGGGTATTAAGTAAACAAACTAAGCATGCTAAGTGTATAGTTATGATGGACAATGGTGCTTCTTTCAAAATAGTGAATGCCATGTCCTCTGGTTAAAAGCATGAAACATTTTCAATTGTTGGAAATTTAAGTAATTTTATGATGCTCAAGTAACCTATATTGCCTGTGAGCCTCTTGTTTTTCTTTCCATAAATTACATAATTATAAGAAGTCATATATCTTATCAAAATAGCTAGTAGATTCTTCTTGAAAAACCTTTGTTTTTGACTTAAAAGATGGTATACTAGGCGCGGATCCAGGAAATAAGTTAGAGGGGGCGCCAAAAGTAGGCACGGGATCAGGCCTGGGGGCCATAAAACTTAGACAAGCTCACTTTTCATCTCAGTCTCACTTTTCCCAAAGGAATAAATAGTGGAAAAGTGAGACTGAGATCAAAAGTGAGCTTGTCTAAGTTTTATGGTCCCCAGGCCTGGGGCTGCCTTGAGGCCCCCAGTGGGTACAGCACATTTTTTCTACATCAGGTTAATATTTAATATGAAAAAATCACAAATCAAAGCATCAATATTTTTAACAGTTTTATTTTTTGTAGATATTAAGACATTTACACCAGATTTATAAAAAAAAAAATTATGATAACATACATATGGATATTTAGGAATCCCTAAATCAAAGGAATTTTGGAAATAGACAATTTGTCCCTGGTTTAAACAAGAGGCCCATGGGCCACATTGCTCACCTGATCACTGTGGCTGGGAAAAAGTAGAAATTGGTTTATTATTGAATAGTTATTATCCAAAAGTAGTCCCATGACCAATCATGCTTTGCTATTCTTGATAGGATGATTTTTAAAGAATTTTCCTATATATTTCTATGTAAAACTTTGGTCGGCCATTGTGGCCTCGCCCTACCCTCGGGGGTCATGATTTGAACAAACTTGAATCTACACTACCTGATGATGCTTCCATATAAATATGATCAAATATGGCTTTGTTATTCTTGAGAAGAAGATTTTTAAAAAATTTTCCTATATATTTCTATGTAAAACTTTGGTCGGCCATTGTGGCCCCGCCCTACCCCCGAGGGTCATGATTTGAACAAATTTGAATCTACACTACCTGAGGATGTTTCCCCATAAGTTTCATTTTTCCTGGCACAGTGGTTCTTGAGAAGAAGATTTTTAAAAGATACCACCAAATTTTCATTAATCCCCAATTATCTCCCCTTGAATGAGGGCGTGGCCCTTCATTTGAACAAACTTGAATCCCCTTCACCCAAGGATGCTTTGTGGCAAGTTTGGTTGAAATTGGCCCAGCAGTTCTTGAGAAGAAGTCGAAAATGTGAAAAGTTTACAACAACGACAATGACGATGACAACAACAACAGACAACGGACAAATTGTGATCAGAAAAGCTCACTTGAGCCTTTGGTTCAGGTGAGCTAAAAAGAAGTAAATGAGACATACATTTTTGAAAATGAAATGGAGGTTAAATTTTCCTTGAAGTTTACAATTAAGCTTTTGGTCCACCCTTTTTAACCTTAAAATCTGAATACTGTTACCAATGCATGTGAATATGTTGATCTATGTTCTGTTCTTTACCAAAGATGTCATTGTATAAACTTACTGACAACATAAAAACAACAAACTGCAGGATCATGTTTCTTGTTCAGCTTTAACAACAACAAAAAAATCCATGTTTTCACAATTGTACACCTTATCTGAATTCTTACTACAATTTCAGAGAATTTTTTCAAGCTCCAGTTCTTTTAAATCTAGAAATATGTCTATATTAGACATGAATATTATTGATGGGATTGTTAAGATAAAAAAGGTGGTTAATTCTCCCCAAATAATGTATCCATGCATAAGCTTACTGGTATATTAAAAAATTATCTGAAGAGTTTCTTTGAAACTGAGCTGAATATAAAATGAAGAAAAGTAAGGTCAAGATCCAAGAAAAAGTTAAAAAAAACAAAAAAACAACAGATGCAATGGAATACCAGTAGCTTTCATCATTATGTATAAGCATATGATTTGAATAGTTTCATTGAAAATTTAGCAAAACAAATTTTAAGTCAAAATAAAGTAAAAAAAATGCTGATGCTATTTAATTGGTTAGCTTTCATCCACATGTATTAGCATTTAAAGATAAAAAAAATCTTGAATGCTTTCTTTGAAAGTTAGCTAAACACAAATCTGAAGTCAAAGTAAAAGGAAAGGTCAATTTTAGTCAAAAATGCCGCAGCAGTTGAATACATCTTTTTAATATGTATCAACACGTACATTTTGATTAAAATATCTTGAATAATTACTTGAATAATAACTTTGAAACTTAGTTAATCACAAATTAAAGAAAAGTTTAGGTCATAAGAAAGGTCAAGGAAAAAAAATATTGAAATTGAGCTGAATGCCAAGTGTGACAGAAGGACAGAAGGAGGGAAGGCAGATAAAACATACACTATATATGCCTTGGCCATATTCATGGTGAGGAGGGCAAAAACATTCTTAAACTTAACAAAATGAAAAGAGGGTAAACATTCTTTATAAATAAAAATATTGCCTATGGTAACTGTTAAGCAGCACTGAAATATTAATACAAAGCACAACAATAACCAAAATAAAGCTAGTAAATAAGGACAGTTCATGCAAAAAGCCATCTTATAAACATACAATAGCTAAGTAAAATGGGAAAGGCTTATACTGTGTAAAACTCCCAACACATCCTGCACCAAAATTCTCAAACAAAATTAATATTCCCTCATTCAAATGAATAAAAAGAAAAAATAGGACCATACCAAAAGTTTGTTTTTTTGCTTTGCTTGAAACGCAAAGAAAATAACATTGTATATCAAATTAGTTGAAAACTCTTTTCTGAAACTGTACATTATAAAATGTTGATCTACAACTTTGAACAAAATTCTTACCATTTTGTGGTGCAACTTCACTGTTTCTTTCTTAACTGCATTATCAAAACCTATTTCTTCACATTTTCCATATTTTGGACCTAAGATATCATATGGCAAAAACCCCAAAATTAAATAATTAAAAAATGGCACTAAATCTGAACATTCATGGCTTATTTAGAAAACCAAAAACTGCACCAACACAAAATGTATGTTTTATCATCACATAGTGAAGAACAATGGATGACTATAAAAAGTGTTTCACCTTGTATAAGCCTAGATCTTCTCAAGAAGTATGTATTGCATGCCACAAGTACTTTTAATTGTGATTTAAGGATGTACTCAAATTTAAAGGGTTTTAATTGTATTTTCAATTCAATCAAACAGCATAAAAATATCTTTTAAGGACTTTTGTGATAAAAATAAAAAGGAGTTCATACTTGTAAAAATATATCTATTAGTCAGCTAAGTTGTGTAAATTCTGGGTTCGTCTCTTTGTGAATAAAAATAAGGATTTTAACTGTCTCTCTTTAATTAGTATGCATACAAATCTGTAAAATCTGCTAATAAATTCCTAGTATTAATAGACAAAGTATGAACTTATATCATTGACTCATTGATTTAAAAATGTATGCCTTTGTTAACTGTGTACCAGGTACTTTTTTTTTTTTTGTATTTTTGAATCGGATACAGTTAATAGTTATATGACACATGGTGCCGCTAGTGTGCATATGTTGCAGAGAAAAAAAAACAACTTAGTTTCCTATGAGCAGTGGGAAAATACATAAATAAAGCATGCACAAATAATATCTTCATTCAATGGTGTTGTGTAATGATCGACCTCAAGAAACAAAATGACTAAAAAAAACAACAAAAACAGAAACAAAGTTACAAAATCACATTAGACTGGTTGTAGATTGCTCCCAAATCGCTCAATAAAGTCAGAAAACTGCTGCTGCGTTAACATGTCCATATTCAGAGTTCGAACTCCGTACTTGTTTAGAAACGAGTCCACGTCGTCAAGGCTGCCGTGAAACGTGTCCTCCAGATTAATCTGCGTGGAATTCAGTTTGTGCACCAGAGTTTTTAGTGGGTTATCAAATTTGATTTTCCTCTTCCTTCCTCGCTGGAATCGGTTGCTGCCATTGTCTATGATATCTGAGGAGTGAAGTTCATCGGTATCTGTTTCTCCTCCACTTGTTAAACTGTCACTTCGCTTCACCTGTCCATTCCCGCCTCCATCTGTCGTTGATGAACCCATATCACTGACTCCATTCCTTTCAGTCTCACTGACAGATTTATCCGTGTTTTTCGCACCACTACCCTCCGCCACAGGTTCTACCTCAGTCTTTACATCACCATTGTTGTCTTCAGAAACGTCCAGCTGAACTTCGTCAGCGCCATCACTGCGGAAGAATTTTTCCTCCTCGCTGACTTGGAATTCCATCAGGCAAGCTGGGTGGTTTGTATGCTTGTCATAGCAGTGCAGGCGCACTTGATGTCGGAGGGGGGCTGCATATACACAGTAAACACAGCTAAAACCTTGACTTAGTTGGTTCATATCCTTGGGCCGTACAACATACGAAGAGGGAGTAAATCCTAAAACAAAACAATACTGTGTGAAGACCAGGACATATAAACATATAAACAACTGATGTAAATATAGACTAAGGAAATAGGCAGAATTAACACTTCATCATAATAACATCCTTGTTTGGAGGATTCCCATGGGCTGCAGATATATAATCACTACTCAGCAGGATGTTTATATAGGTCATGGAATAAAATATGATTCAATACTGGTATATCTTATTAAAAATAATGTCAGAAAAAAGAATGATTACTTAGTGAGAATTTTTTTTCTACATCGTTGCAAAGCTTGGCAATTTCTTCATTATTTTTTTTTAAGTTCACTTTCTTGAGTAAAATCTAAATGCAAATGCTATAATTTTAAAATGCACTAGCCTCCTGACAACCCTGTTATACCTATCACGTTAACCTTCTCTGTCCTATTCCAGACACTTTCATTTACCTGTCCACATGTCACAATGTCACCTGAAGTCTGCCTATCAGGTGTTACAATAGTTCAGATCAGTTATAAACTTTTGTTCAAGTTTCATTAATACAACTGATTAAAACTCAAACAACCCCTGGGAGATACACTGTTAGACTCAGAAATTATAGTCACAGTTAAATGTTCACACAGACTAGACTGTCAAAGAAAACAGGTAATTTAGTTACTCATCAGGATTTTATATCATTAATTTTCCTGACAGGATACATATTTTATTCCTACAGGTTCAAGATGATAAAAAGAAAACTAAGAGTTAACTGTGTTTTAACTCAACATTGCTAATATTATTTAACATGGAAAGGTGTTATTTAAACCTTTTTTTTTGTAATGTGTTCTTTCATCAGCTGTTCATTTCCATCAAATGGGCATGGATGACCTTTGATTTTAAAAAAAACAAAACTTCCACTTCCCTTAACTTAAAATATTTTAATTGTGATAATGTAAAAGTTACATAATCAGGTGTTTCTTTCATGGTATTTATGTCCCCTGCTTTCACTGGCAGTGGAGGGTATTAATTTTGGTCTGTCTGTTCATCCATCTTTGTAGCTGTATTTCTGTCTGTTGTAACACTTTCGTTTCTGTGTGATTTCTCAAGAAGATTTCGAGCTTTTGCAAAGAAATTTTACATAACAATTCCCTATGGCCTATGGAAGAGCCCTATATATTTTGAGGTCAAAAGGTCATAGGTCAAGGTCATAAAATTAATAAATTCTGTCTATTTTAACACTTTTGTTTCTGTGTGATATCTCAAGATTGAAGCTTTTGAGCTTTTGCATTGAAATTTTATAATACAATTCCCTATGGTCTCAGGAAGACACCTATTTATTTTGAGGTCAAAGGTCAAGGTAATACATTCAATGAGTAAAACTTTCATTTCTAGGTAATATCTCAAGAAGCTTTTGAGTGTAAGCCATTAAATTTTTTACCATATGAAGTTGCTATGGCCCCTCCAGCCATTCTTAAATTGTCCTCCCCTCAATCCCATCCCAATATATCTGTGTAAGTTTTATGAACACTATAAGTCAAGTCTAAACTATGAGTCAAAGTTGAATCAGAGCATGCTATAGTGATGGATATATGTTTTCAGAAGAGTATCAAAATTGTTGGTCAACCAACATTCAATTTTTAAGACTTGAGATCATAACTTTTTCAGTATTTCTATGCACATTTTCAATGAGATATAAGAAGTTGAGCAAGTTTTCTTGTTAGCCTGAAGAGGAGAAAATTACATCTCTTTCTCCATCACAAAGTTTTGTACTTTTTGCATCACAGTGCCACTTTAGGAGTAGAAAATGTGACCATGGTGAAAAACATTATTCCAAGACAAATACGGGACAAACCTTATTTAAACGATAGTTCTATCACTCTATAGGCTGCATTGTTAAATTGTGCTATTTCAAAAACTATTTTTAAAAAAGATTTTTCTCTCCCCTTTACTTTTGAAAAAAATATTATCCCTCTCAGACTGGCTAATATTGTAGCCCCAATATATATCCTCAACAGTCAAGTCATAACTAAACCAAAACAACAGAGAAATGCTTCAACTAACATGTCATTTCATTTTTACTTTGAGGTTGGTCTAATGACCTGATAATGGCTTTATGTCTTTGTCCTCCTCCCTAGTTTTGCTCTTACCATCATGGTTAGTCCATGGTGTAAGACTTAACTAATAAGACAAAGATACTTCTTGTCTCATATCATGCATACTACATTTGTAGTTGTTTCTACTTATTCAAAGGACTTACAAGTTTTGTGGCAAACTTACTCAAACAAGAAGAAACAAAAAAACATGCTAGATCAATAAATGATACATAAAGTCAATAAGTCTTGATGTCTGTTACAAAATATATAGATTAACTCACCTAGACTGGGGGAGGACCTAGCCACCAAATGGCACTTCTTACGTCTCTTTTTGGTGACGAAGCTGTCCTCTGTGGAATCTGACTCGACCGAGTCACCCCCTGAAGTTCTGGACAAAGCTGCTACGTCCTTCAAGTTCTTCTTCAGAGGGCCCTTTTCTGAGGCTGCACTGCTGTAGTCTGAACCTTTGGGACTGCATGACCTTCTCTTCCAGGCTTTCTTTGGACTGAAAGACTCCACCGCACTGGAATCAAGAGATGTTTCATCTGGATCTTTGACCGTCATCTTTTTGCTGTAAGAACTTTCCTCTACAGATTCATCGTCGTCATCATCAAAGTCTGGTTTGTATGGATCTGCTCTGCTGAGGCTCTCCATCTTTTCATTCATATAATTTGCCTTTGTCGTTCTGTAGTCTAGTTCCATGTTTCTCTCTGCTAGATATCTATTGAGATTTATCAATGCCCTGGAAATCATAGGGTCTTCATCTTGGTGTAAATCAATGGAATGCTGCAATGTCACATATTTATCTGTGGAAGCAAACCCACAACGGCCACAGGACCAGTTACAGATCTTGTGTAAATGCATCATATGTAGCTCTATCCCTCTCAAAGTCCGCTTCTCAGCAAAGCAGATTGGACACGACACCCACTCATCTTTTGTATTTGTCTGTGAAGGAACATAAGCACTAGGGACTTTAGGTGAACTCTCTGTTTTGTTACTTGTAATCTCTTCCTCTTCATCAGAATCCTCCTGTTCTTTTAGTTCTAATATATTTGTGGCACCACATTTCTTCAGCTCACCTCTGGACATTGCTTTCACAGTTTCAATATCTGCAAAGGCACGCAACAGATATGGCGTGTCCTCTTTGTGAGCCTTTTTGGAGTGTTTCACTGCCTCTGGTTTATTGTATGTCACATGGCCACAACGCCCACATTGTAATTTCTTTAGTTTATGTTTCATTGCCAAATGCCGCTGGACACCAATAATGTTAGAACTATATCCACACAAAGGACATGTTGCTTTTGAGCTCAGTGGCCTCTTCACTTTCTTTTGCAATCTTTTTTGAAATGTAAGAGCTTTCGAAAAGTTATGCTTTTTCACTTCTTTTTTATCCTTCGAGAGAAATTCCACCAGTTCATGTCCAAGATTAAGGTTGTATGTAACACGTACTGGCTTGATGATTTTTACATTGTGCTCCGTGTTGCAATGCTCCATTATATCCTCTTTATTTTTGTTAATAAATGTACAGTACGGACACTTATGCATGAATACCTTGTGTATGCGTAAGAGATGCATTTGAATTCCTTTCCGAGTGAACTTCATATCACATTTGACACACCTGAAATCCTGGGCTCCTTTGACTGAGGGCTGAACCCTCTCCTCAGCCTCTTTCTCATCAGCCTCTTTTTCACTGCCCTCCGTCTGATCTTCTGATTGGCTGCTCTCCTCCTCCTCCTTGTTTTGGGTGTCTCCATCATCAACAACCTCCTCCACTTCCATAGTTTTGCAGAATGATCTTTTGATACCGGGAGAGGTACCAGGGTGATCTGCATAGCAATGTTTCAGACATTCCTGTTTTGACATGGACATGAAAAGACACAGATTACAGGTGTATTCACACATGTTGTGGACCCAGAAGGCATGCCTTTTGATTCCCATAGCACTGTCTGCAGACTGACCACAGTAGGGACATCTGTAGTACAGAGCTGAGGCTTTTGTGTCTGATTTGGTTGGAATGCTTGGTTTTGATGGCTTCAAAAATTCTTCTTCCATTAGAAGTCCTTTCTTCCTCCGTCTATAGAGGTCTGGACTAGGATCAAATGTGGTTTTAAACTTGCGTACTCGTGGAAGATCCAGTATGTTGCTTTCATCAACAATTTCATAATTCTGGACTCTATCTGTCTGTTTTTTCCTGCGTGCAAATTTCTTTTTTCTTTTATGAAAACTGAAACTTTTGGCTTTTTTTAGGTTTTTGTGCAGGAAGGAAGATTTCATATTTTTGTATTGTTTTTTCTGCTGCGTGCTTTCTGACTTTCTTGAATATTTTGAGTGGTTACGTCCACCTACACTGGTTTGGGAGTTGATCTTGGTTGCAGGCAAAGGTTCTATAATGTCACTCATTGCATCAGAATCATCTTCTTTCTCCTGAAAATTTTTAGATGCATCAATGGACATTTCCTCATTGTGTTGAGCAGAGGAAATTCCTTCTCTTTTTGAAAGGCTTGCATCAACATTCTTCTTTGATATATGATCACTTTTCGACTCAGAATCTTCAAAATTATTCTTTGTTTCCTCAGAGTTCTCCTTGGTGGAAGGACTTGACGTATCCTCTATATTAGTGGATTGGGGTAAACTTTTAGTTTTATTCTCCATCTCTCCAAGGATGTCTCTGATTTTCTTCTTTCCTGAATATGTTTTCTTCACCACTCCCACCTGCACATCAGGTGTAGAATCGTCAGTGCTCTCACCAGAAATTACTGTAGCTGCAACAGGACTGACTGGATCAGATCTTTTTGTAGTAAAACGAAATCTCCTTTGATCACCAAAAAGTTCCTTCGAGGATTTATCACTTTCTTCGTCAGACACCCATTTGTGATGTTTACATGCAATTACATTTCTTTCCAACTGTCTTTCAGCTTCACTATCTTTCTTGTACACAAAGTGCTGTCCAGCACATTCCTGGTGATTCCTCAAGTGGCTTGAGAAGCCATATTTGTTGCAGGAAGGGAATCCGCAGTTAGAGCACACATAGGGTTTATAGTTCAAATGAAGCATGTAATGCCTACGGAAATTTTGAGCAGATTTTGTAACAAAAGTACACTTATCACATTGAAAATAAAACATTTTCACCTTATTCACAAGAGAAATGTCAATGGAATCATCATCAACATAGGTGGATGCATCTGCTTTCTGCTGCACTGGACCAGTGTCTGGCTTTGTCCCTTCTGGTCTAGGTTGGGGGCTTGAGACAGTTACCTGAGATCTCTGTTGTACTGGATTTGTTGGGGAGCCAACCTGTTTAACTTGAGCTTGTTTAGCTAATAAAATATTTGGTGCTACAGTTGTGGTGGATACAAAGTGTTGTCCTACTGGGATGTTTGTCTGTGGTTGCATAGCACCGGTATTAGTTTGCATCTGGGTTGAAGGTGAAAATGCTGATATCTGTGAAGCTGGAAATTGTGGAGGGTGGTTGGTAACAGCTTGCTGACCAGTTACATTAGTTGCAGGCTGAGATGATGCCTGCATAGATGGTTGAGATACTGATGCCTGAATAAGTGCTGGAACACTTGTTATATGGGTTTCCTGTGTCCCTGGTTGTATAACACCTGGTACTTGTGGATGGAGCACTGGTCTAATGTTGGTACTTTGTACTAAAGGCACAATGCCAAGAGGAACTCCTGTGATAAATCTGTGATTGCCTTGTGGTAAGTGACCAGTATGGATGACATTCACAGTTTGGTTTGCCACAGGAAATCTGTTTGCCGATGTCTGAATATTCATACCAGCAGGGTAAACTGGGCCTATTCCTGGAGTGTACACAACATGAGTCAGTGGAGCACTTGAGCTGGCCACAGATGGGCGGACATTGAATTGCTGGAACTGCTGCATTGCCACTGTATTGAGATCTGCAGTATTTCTTGGGAACTGGCCCATCAAAGGAATACTGGCTGGATTAACCGCCACCCCAAGCGCTGGGATCATCAGTGGGGGAGGTGGAGCTGTAGAGGCACTAGTGGGTGATACTGTTGTAGTTGTAGAGGGCTGGGTCAGATTGAACTGAGAAAAATCACCTGTGTTTAAGGATTTGTCAACTTCACTTTCTCCTTTATTTAAGCGTTCTGTACTTTTTGCAGCTTCCTCACTGTTATCTTTTGTCTCAGTATCTGTTATGGTTGGTTGGTCATAATCTTTATTATTTTCTCCACCTTTGTTTTCAATTTCATCATTCTTTTCCACCAAATTCTCCTTCTCAACCGTATCTTTTTCAACTGTATTTATCTTTAGATTTGTTTCATCTTGTTCTATAACATTTTTCCCATCAACATTTTCTGTATTTTCTTTTTCAATTGCACTATCATTTACTAAGTTATCTTTTGGAGTGGAAACATCTTTTTCTGCATTCTCTTTCTCAACTGTTTCCACTTTTTCTGCTTTATTTTCTTCCAATGAACTTTCTGTTTGTTTTCCAATTTCTTTTGTCCTCTCTTCACCATCTTCAGTCCTTGCCCCCACTTCAGTATCCTCCCTCTGCTTTTCCTCTTCCTCCCTATTGATATCATTCTTTTCTGTTTGATTTTCCATTGACGCTTCCATTAAAACAGGTTCTTTTGCATCCTCTACATTAGATTCCCTTTCTTTTTCTATAGCTGGTACTTGATCTTCAACACCATGTCTTTTGTCTGCTTCTTCATCTGCCATTTGATCTGTACCTGCAGCAGGTTCCCCTTCATTCACTTGGGTACTAACTGTTGTGGAGACACCCTCCTCTCCAACCCTCCCCAGCCCTGTAGCTGCTGTTTCTCTCTCAGTGTCACTGGAGTCAGACAATCCCTCCTCACTTCCCGACTCAGAATTCTCTGACAGAGTCTCCTGAATTTTGTCTGTCTGCTCCTTCACAGGGCTGTTGGCTCTCTGGATGAGTTTTGATTTCAGGTTCCTTCTTACTGTCTGTGAGAAATCCACACTGGGCTCATCCATTTGCTCTATGATGTCATTGTTTTCATTCCTTACAACGACAGCAGGAATACTGCGGAGTTTTGTCTGTTTATCAGGAATGGCCTGTGTTACACTGGGTTCACCATTTTCACTCTCTTTAGCCCTTGAAGTCTCTTTTTCCTGGGCATCCATCTTGGCCAGTGATCTCCCCTCTACTGATGTAGTCAAGTAGTTCACTGAATGGTTTGCCTTCACCTGTAATGACACAAGTTTTATTCAAGTTTTAAAAACAACGAAAATGAGTCAGGATTAGTCATTCCTTATGCGGGAATTTTATCGACCTTGAGTTACTTCCCTTTACTACAATTGTAATAGAATCAACTTGGAGAAAAAACTTGCTTTTGTGTAGTTCTGCTTCTTAATACAATCAAACACAGTTATGAAATCTAAATTTTATATTAATTCAGTGTAATTGTATGGTAAATAAAGCCTTGTAAATCTAAATGCAAAGCCTATTACATTTGATCTCTTCCTTTACTTTGAGATATTGTACACCAAAAATTATTTGTCACCTCTTTTAGTTACAAAACAACTGTTTGAAATCAATCCACACCAATAAATTTTCAAGACCAAGGAAATGTTTCTCTACAAATGCTTTGCAAAAAAATGATTGGTTCACGTCAATTAATATTCACTAGATAAAGGAGATTGTGAAACTCGTGGATATTTCTCACACATGATTAATACTGTATAGGGGGAAAATAACTCGCGGTGTTAATATTCGCTATATTCACGGTGTTAACAAATCCGTGAATTCAAGAAACAGTGAATAAATTTTCAATAATCTCCATGTTTTATTTGGAAAATTGAGAATAGACTACGATAGATTTATATAGGTGTTCGTGCAGTCCATGGTCATTTCAGTAATTGCGAGTAGTACTGTCATTCAATTAATTTTAATTATCACGCTTTACTTTAATTCAAATCGGCAGATGATAATTTGTGCTTGTTCAAAAGCTGTTTAAATAGCCAACGCTACATGTTTCATCAATCTAAACACGTGGGCCATGGGTTTTGATTACCCGTGCGTAACTAATGTTACCACATGTATTTGTTACCCGCATTCTCATGCTTATTAGTTCATGTAGTTTTATCTACATTTTGGTTTTTAAAAATCATTCAAATAAATATCGAACTTACTGACGAAGGAAGTGTGGAAGGATATTATTTCGTAGAACGTAGAACTACATAAAAAGTTTTTTTTCGCTGCGTTGTATTGAAGATCTCGGGTGCACATGCACTCATCATAATATCAAAGTATAGGAAAGTCATTTAACTTTTAGGGACTATTAATAACTGCACTTGTGTTAATTAATTATTTATAAAATCTAACAATTTTGTAATAACTTACCCTGTTGTTCGTGAAATAAAGGCATAACACTGATTAATGTCGTTTACATGTAGCTATGGTATGGATTAAATGGAGACAAGGGAAGTAACTTTTATTACATGTACATACCAAATTCCGCGAATTCAAGAAACCGCGATCGTGTCAGATGAGAGAAAACCGTGAAAATTACAACCCGTGAAATTAATCCCCTATACAGTAGTTGGTTTACAGTAAAGGGTAAACAATGTAAATACAGGAACTTCATACTGAGTGTGATAATGAGGTGAATTTGATACAAATAAAAAGGTTTCTCCACTTTAATTAGTACAAAGAACATTGGAAGTGCTAAACTAAAAATTTACAACTACAAAAATTATTTTTTATCCACATGACAGCAGAAAAATGGCTTCAAGTCATTAATTTATTTATGACATGGTTTTATTTTTTGACACAACAGACCAAAAAAAATCTCTCAAACATAAAAAAATCATAAATTTTCCTTGATGTTTAAATAATATTAAAAGACTAGATATATAAAATTGTACACAACTTTTACCCTTAATATGACAAATCAATTCATGGAGAATGCTTAGAGCCCTGAAAGTTTAAGTACAAAATATCTCAAGGAGATCAATTTTTACATGTGTGGCAGTCAGCCGGGTTCGATCGCTGGTGGACAGTTAACTCGGTCAGTAGAGCACCTGACTGGAGATTCAGGGGGCCTGGGTTCAAATCCCTGTCTGGTCCTCTACCGTTAAATTTGGATTTTGGTGTCGTGCCATGCCCTGGAACTGACAGGTGAGAGGCCTGCAAGGGATGAACCTGGGTTGGGATCTTTGGGGGGCCCAAGACCTTTAAGCAGGCTTCGAAATTTACTATTTTCAACTTGCGAAATGTGAGTTAAAATATCCAATTTGCGAGTTAAAAATTTTGTAATGCGCAAAAATTTGTGAGCTGACTTTTTCATAGTAAATTTCACCCAGGAAAAAAATATCTGTTTCAGTCTTTCTCTCTTAGTTACTGCTTATATCTCCCATTTTGATTGATTGATTGATTGGATACTGTTTAACGTCCCTCTCCAGAATATTTCACTGATATGGAGACGTCACCATTGCCAGTGAAGGGCTGCAAATTTAGGCCTATGCTCGGCACTTACAGCCTTTGAGCATGGAGGGATCTTTATCATGCCACACCTGCTGTGACATGGGGCCTGCCAGGTTTATACGGTGGACGAGTAAACAGGTTAAAGTTTATGGTGCAGGATTCATTTCCAAGTAAGGACCGCCCCATTTAGTCGCCTTTTACGACAAGCAAGGGGGTACTGAGGACCTATTCTAACCCCGATTCCCACGGGACTCTCCCATTTTGAAATGAACAAGCATGTGAAATCTTTGAAGATCATGTCAACAATTAAGAAGTTTTTTAAAAGATGGATAGATGGAGGATTATTTTCAAAAAGCTTTCATTTTAAAATTGTGAGTTGTATTTTGAAATTTCGAGGTTTTTTTTTTTTTGATACTCGCAATTATTTGTAAGTTGTAATTTTAGGGAGTTTCTGACTGCCTTTAGGGGTGAAGAATATGGCTGTCAGCCTAGTTCAATTGCCAGTGCCCAGATGGCTTAGTCAGTAGAGCACCTGACTAAAGATTCAGGGGGCCCGGGTTCAAATCCTGGTCTGGTCCGCTACATTTTTCTCCTCTTCTGTTACACATGCAGCATTTTTTTTCCCTTATATAACTGGTACCGATAAACGGCACCGTTTCCTATGCCAAAAAACGATAATTTTTCCCAATTCTGTGACTAAAAATTCCCAATTCAACTGTGAAGCAAAAGATTACGACTAATTGTGACATCGCTTTTATTTTTTTTTCAAATGAAACATTTTTTGTACAAGCTTTGAATAATTGTTTATTTCCGCTGATATCGGTAGGATATCTGTTTATTGCCGCTGATAACAGGTAATCAACAAGGTGTTCATTACAGAGGCTTAAATCGAAAGTAGAGAAAGTCGTATTTTGGCGGGAGCAGTGGTTTAGACAGCGTAGTGTCATACATTTTGACAAATTGAAAGCATGATAATGTGAAAACAAGGGACGTTGATATAAAAACAATAAGTATTTGTTGTTTATTCTTTGAAACAAGCAGTAATAGGTAATTAAGTTGAAATAAATGCAAAATACGTTGCATTTGCATACATAACAGAAAATTCTCCTTTGTTTTTCTTCGATGCTATTTTTCCCAATTGAACCGGTACCGGACTCTTTCCCAATAGGTGGAAAAAAATCGCTGACATGCATTATGCACGCACTTATTCAAAGTTGAATACCATCATTGCACCGATGTACATATCAGTCTTCACGAAAACTTTTCTGAGACACTAGCCAGTAGGGCTAGTGGATTTGACAGTATTACTAGCCCAAAGAAATTTTTAATAGCCAACGAAAAAAAAGAAATGAAATTGCAGAATTTACTGTTGTATCACTTAAATTTCATACTGAATTCCTTTCCTTTTGTATTTCTTCTGCTAATAATTATTTTGTTTTTTCCCCTCATTTGAATCATAAATAAATCAGTTATCATTAATAAAGATTAAATTAATTTGAACAAACAAGTTTATTTTAGCTTTTTGATATGTACATGTATTGTACATTAGCCCCTTTTCTGGTCATTAGACTTCTCTCCCAAAGAAGTGACTTTTTTCATATAAAATTTTCAGATACATTGTTAATATAATTTGGATAACAATTAACATAGTTAACTCATGTAATCCTTTACTATTCAATTAAATGAGTAATCGAAATTAATTAAATGGGATTTCTGCATGTATTTACCCATAAACGATCGAACAGATGAAATTCGGATTAGAGAAAAATGACGATCGTTTTTATGGAAAAATAAACTATTAAGTAGTGCTACGTGAATTAGATGAGGGAGTTTTCTGAAGAATAGGACTACAGTGCTTTCATTTTATTTATTGGTTAAGATTTAAAAGCAAAAACTCATAAAGTACCTGCTTACTTTTCAATAGCCAGTCGGGCTACTTCTGAAACAATTTTTACTAGCCCAGACCAATTTTTACTAGCCTCGGGCGTCGGGCTAGTGAGTTTTCGTGAAGACTGCATATTTTGTACATTATGAAAAAGTAACATTTATAACTTTAACAAAAAGGTGTGATAAAGCAGCTAAATCAAGCTATTCTGAATAGTAACTTGTATAAACCCGATTAAATTACTGGTCTGATTTTTCAGGTTAGAGAAATGGGAAAGAAAATGCTTGGGTTGAGGTTTCTTTTATATAAGGACCGAAGTGGGAACAATCCTGTGCCGACCTGTTACACGTGACGATCTGAGGTGTCATTGTTTAGACATCCCCAATAAAGTCTTCCTTGAGAGAAAATTCGGGTATTTTACTATCGATTATTGATTTTCAGAACAAAATTTGTCTATATTTTGTTTTCACAATAAGTGCCGCTTCTGACAGTATGTTGGTGGAAATAATGGGCTCCCTTTGTAGTGTGTACATAATTGATGACGTGAAATATTCCGAGGTAAACAAACCATTTTGCAGGTTTTTAGAACAGTCACTCAACAATGAAAAATCAATGTCATATCACATGCACAAATTAAACAAGATAAAAAAATGTGAAATATACTTCTCTTACATTTTGAGTATTAGCTGCAGATCTATTTTTGCGTAGTGGTGGATGTTCGATTATTTTTGCTACAAAGCATGCAAAATTCAGAGTAAGCGTCTCTTTAACATTGTTGAAATGACCAGCTTCCCTTCTTAGTAAAACGCGCCTCTGTTAAGCGCTTTCATGACTCCAACATTTCAATGAGTAGACTAACTGGCAAATGGCAAGCACATAGGAGCACGTAGGCAGTTCTAAGAGACGTGGCAATAAAGTACGATATAGAAATATCCCTCTAAAAATATTAAATTAGAATTTTATTTTTGAAAAGAAGAAGGAAACGTGATTCATATTTTTTTACTTGTGTATATTTGTGATTATTCTTAAAAAATTATTAACGCCCGAGTCAGAGATTATGAAAATGTCTTTCTGTTTTGATTAATAAATTCATTGAAAAAATATAATGCATTTAAAAGGAAAATTACAATCAGTTCTTATATAATGAGGAAAAGATGTTCAAAGGAATTTGTCCCTGTCAAGAACCCAAATTTGGTTAAGGAAGTGATTTTATTAAAACAAAATTATATCACTAATTTTTATACAGAGGTAATGTTTATACCCTCTTTTTTTCTGTACATTCATACAATTGATAAGGCAGGGTCAGATAAATACCCTCAACACCGAATTCTTATCATATGTGTCTGTTTATGTATGCTGAGGTTCTCTACGGGTCATAGCGTCACCAATATTATACCCGAGGTCACGCCCACTGAATTCCCGTTTCCTGGTGATTGGGAAATAACTCGATTTTCTGTAGAGGTAAGCACATTTTAAATTTCATTATGATTTATAATAAATCAGTCAATGTTACTTGTAGATGTTTGATGCTAATTTCATGATGACAATATCGTGAAATGCATTTTTTTTTATTAAAATTTTTTCCATAACCATGTTGCATGGCATGTGCAACTAGAACTGAATTTCATCATGTTCACATTGATCTGTGTTCTAAAATGTTGAAAATAAAATAAATATGATATACTTAATTGTATATCTGTGCATTTTTAGCTGATGATAAATACATGTACATCAGTACATGTGTTAGTTCATTTACTGCAAGGGTATGAGATGTTCAAAGTGTATTTTAATTATTAATTTCATCATGTTTTAGTGGTAACCATTGCATATTATAATGGTATAGTATGTATAACTTTGTATTTTGGAATGTTTTATACACTAACCTGATGTATGAATATGATAGACATAAAATATCAACCTGACTAAAAAAGTACCTTTATGAATAAATATACATTGTATAAAAATCAGAAAAGTATATAATAAATGTATGAAAAAGACAAATACAGAAATTAAAGACATTTTTACTGTTCAACTTTTATACTAAGCAAATTACTTTCTTATTTCTTCTTATGATGAAATGTACAGCAAAAAGTACCACATTGCATGGTATCAGCTTACAAAAACCTTTGCTAATGTTTAAATATAGGCTCAAACAAATGTTACATGTTTATGTCAGCAATTTATAAACTATATAAACAGTCGATACTCTCAAGGTAAACCATTAGTAAATGGCCACAAAAGTGCGTAAATTGAGGGGATAGACATAGTAGAGGAAAATCCATTTCTAAAAATAGCCATGACAGACTAGGTAGTATTTCACAACGTTTCACAAGTTGAAGCTTACTGTTGAATTTTACCTGCATTTCACTTCTGGAGTTTTATTCAGGTATAATATCTTAATTTACTTTCTGATCAATTTATCTTTTATTTAAAAAGGGAAGCTATATAATATATAACTTGCATGGCAATTAAATCATGATTGCCAATTGCAGTGTTTTCCCTTTATTTCAAAGTAAAGGGTTTAATATCAAATGTTGCAAGCTAAGAGTTGATGTTTGTGAACAGAATCTCTGTCAACCTTGCAAAAATTTTGGATTTCCAAGTGGCTTTTTTTCAATTGAAGCAGTCAATTTGGCCGGTAGCCATTTTTTATGGAAAACACTGCAATATTGCCTCAATTTAAATAATTTAAAATTATTATCTGGCTGATATATAGTTTATTCCAGTCATCCAAACTGTATTTTGATATAATATGTCGAAGTATATCAGTGATAAATTGGTGATCATGCAGAGACAAACCCAATTTAGATAATGTATTAATTAAATCAATTAACATAATGTCTAACACCTATATTCATGATATTAGGCATGCAGTTATAGACTTATAATCACAGATTATTAAAAAAAGAGCTACAAACAACACTATAATATATTTTGTTTAAAAATGCAAGCTAGTTTTCTATTTCTCAAAAAGAAGTTTTTTTGCAATTTTTAATTCAGTTAGTATTTGCAGTTCCATTAAGTATAAGTATTTACATGTGTCATTACCTGCAAACGTGACCCATCTAGTATACTTCAGTAAATATTTAATATAAACTCCATTCAACAAATCTTTAAAATTTAGAGTGAGTTTATGATTTACTTGTGCCCTTGAACAAATGTTCGGAGTGGTAATATCCTTTAATCAATAGAAAAAAATCTGTAAATATAGAGTTAACTAGAAAATATTCTGAAATTATATTTTTTAAAAAAGAGAGAACCCCAAAAATTGCTTGTTGACGTAACCCAGACTTGCACGAATGACAAGTCATAACCTGATTAAGTTTAAATATCTTTGGTGTTTGTATTTAAGACCTTAGTACAACAAGTCTGGAATAATTTCTGAAATCAACAATTCTAGCTGCATTTATGTCGACAAGGATATTGTAACTAATTGATGGTTCGTTCAATTTTGTAAAAGCAGTACTTTTAATCAGAAGTACATGAATTTAAAAGTTGGTACATTGATTTATCAGAGTGACTGAACTGACTGAACGATTTAAGGGTATTTTTGTTGTTATTAAAGGTATAACTAAATAGGTTGGCAGAACCTACACATATATTTACCTATAACAATTTGACCGACATAACATACCTGCAGGTCATATATTATTTGGGAGTTTGCCAGTTTTGTGATCTCTGTCTTTAAGGATTTAGTGTGCTTTTTAAAATGAAGAAATAGACTGAAAATATTTATTAATGAGTTATCTACACCTAGTAAGTTCTCTCTGTGCAGGGTTTAGAATTATGTAATTTGAGCTATAATTATTGATCAAATTACATAATTCTAAACCCTATTAACATATAACTCTGATTTTCTCATGTTTCTTTTTATAGTACGCATACATGTTAACCTATTGTGATGAAAAATAGGGAGATTCAGACCTCAAAAGCGGTAGCATTGCGCGCGTGTTGTTTAACGCTTGGATTATCGATATCTTTCATGTAATATACATGTATATTATAAGCCTTAAATGAAATCAGGTACCTACACTAATTAATCTTAAATATCAACAGCAAAGAAGAAGACAGAAACACCTTAAGTTTGACATAAATTGTACAAATTCAAATATTTTTCATGCTCATCATTTTGCTTGGATTGGCTGCTTTACTTAGCCTTTTGAAGAGTGATCTTTGCCTAGAAGCAATAATTCTGAATGTTCATTCAGTTTTTAAACAAAACAAATGATGACATGGTTTAATCTGCATCTAAAACAAGTTCCTATCTTTCGTTTTATAACTTATAAATCAGATTTCCCGCGATGATCGAAAACGAAAGTAGAGATGTGCCACATGGCTTGGTCAATCGAGTGATTTCTATTGACTTTATTGATAAAGTTGTGAGCTTCTGTGCTTTTAAAGACAATGTCAAATGTTTTCATCTAATTCTTAAAAGCTGTATCTCCTTTTTCATGGCAGGGATGTTGATTAATTTATCGTAACCAATGTTCTACTCTAAATCCATCCATTACTTTAAAATGAAAATACAATAAACTACAAACACACCATTTGGATATAGCAACGACACTCAGTAGCTTTATTTGTACAGTGTACATAACATATGTAAAATATGAAAATCAATTTGTATACATGTGTATGTTGGATTGAATAAATCATGATAAAATTTAAACTTTATCGTGCTCTACGTGTCATCCTAAACTGGTATTTAAACCACTATTCACCTCTTATATTGCCTTGGTAACGAGACCGGTTCTAAAGAACCACGTGATATTCACCAGGTATTCGAATGAAAACCTTGTAATTCCGAAAAAGTAATTCATTATCACACCAAGTAGAAATTGATTTCCGTCTAATTCGTTCCTCAAACGAAAGAAATCATATTAATCACTGGTAGTCTTGTGTTGTTGTCGTTGTCAAATCCGTGCTTGAAATCTACGGTGCGTCGATTTACCCAAAAGGACCCAAAAGGACCCAAAAGAACCCAAAAGGACCCAAAAGGAACCTAAAAGGACCCAAAAGGAACCCAAAAGGACCCAAAAGGAAATAAAGAACGACCCAAAAGGACTTGAAATAAAGAGAATAAATGGATATATAATAAATACTTTCATATTTTATTAAAACTAAAACTACTTTTTTAGGGTAAGTTTGTGTTTGGGGTGGGGTTGGGAGGTACCCCCCACCCCCCACACCCATCCCCGATACCACATGCCTAGAACATGTCATTAAATAAAACTTTATTTCTTTATTTATTAAATATCATATAGTAAGATATGATAAAACAAAGGAGAAAGAGAATAATTACATTGTACTTTGTTAATTTCAGCTAAAAGAAATCAAAGCGTATCTGGCCCGATTTAGTGTTTGATGTGTAATAAAAGTCGTATGTTATTTCTTTGAGAAAGTTGCAACAATATAAATGTATGTTTGGCAAACTTTTAGGTAAACTTATAATATAATATTCATAATTTAATTCAAATTATTAATTTTCAATGTATATTAATATATTTATTTGAGTCCTATTGATTTCCTTTTGGGTTCCTTTTGGGTTCCTTTTGGGTCCTTTTGGGTCCTTTTGGGTAAATCGACGCACCCTGAAATCTATGTACAAAAAAAGCGTTTGTATGATTCCGAGTCAAATCACGCGATATTTAGCGAGATTTTATGAGAGTGGCTTCAAAAATGGATACCCAAGCGAACCAAAAATTTGTAGAAAAGCGGTAGATTTCTGAATTAAATCGGTAGGCGGGAGATGGAGTGAAAAAGCAGTAGACTCCCGCCTAAATCGGGAGAGTTAACATGTATGAGTACGGTGCATTCATTTTTTAATGTAAAAATAGAATTTATCTTAATTAGTAACATGACAGAAATTTTGTAATTTATTGTATAATTATTGTTCATTTTATTATATCGGTGTTGGTAGAAAAATGGGATGATCAGAATTTGTACTAAATATAGTCACAAATAGGAGACCATAGATTGAAGCAGGAAATTTGATCGCAGTTGATGTGATAGACGTGTTAATTTGAATTTCACAGCAGTTTCTCAAGCATAAACACCCAGCCAGTAAAAGTTTAAAAGTTTCAACTTCATAACTTTAGTTGATATCACCAAGAAGCTCTGATAATCTGATATAGGCTTTATTGTTAGTTTTATTAACAGACTCTTTTATTTTGCTTTCAGAGAGAAGATAAGACACAATGGCTAAGAACCCCAGTGACAGTATCTACCGCATCCCCCCGTACTACTTCCTCCATGTCTTGGACCAGAATCTCAATGTCACACGGCTGGAGATCGGGCCCCAGACCTTCATCAGACAGGACAATGAGAGGTATCACTGGAATTATTAATCAAAGGGCTGTCAGGCTTTACCCTGTCTTAAATTTCTCTTATAGAAAAAGTGGGAAGATACTCATGTAGCAAGAAATTGGGATTTGCAGAGCAGACTCGAATTTCTTTGAAATGTATTTAGTGATCATTTGATTCATAAGAAAGCTCGGTTTTGATCTGGAGGTTTAAATGAGCTCAGCACAATGCTAATCATCATAAACTAGGATAATTAGACAATTTTATGAGATGCATTTATTTGTAATTCTGCTTAGGGTTGTGTATTATAATTTTTATCAATTCTCTACAGGGTCGTGTATGGCCCAGAAAAGATGATCACAGTGCCACCTAGGCACTACTGCATCATCGAAAACCCAGTGGTCAAGGACAAAGAAGGAAAGGTCATCTATGATGAGAGTGGTCAGTCTAAACTCAGTCACGCTGACCTTGAAATTCGTCTCTCCCAAGAACCCTTCCCACTTTACCCAGGGGAGGTCCTGAAACAGGTCGTGACCCCATTGAAGGTCATTCCTGCCAACTCAGCCCTGAGACTGCGGGCTGTCCTCGACTTTGAGGATGCCTCTGGAGAAAAGCGAGTGGCTGGGGATGAGTGGCTCTTTGAGGGACCAGGGACCTACATCCCTCAGAAGGAGGTGGTCATTGAGGAGACCATCAGGGCAACAGTCATCCGTCCAAATCAGGCCATCCGCCTCCGAGCCAGGAAGGAGACGATTGACAGGGAAGGCAAGGCCAGGGTGACGGGGGAGGAGTGGATCCATAAAAAGACAGGAGCGTACCTCCCAGGAGCATACGAGGAAGTGGTAGACATCGTCAACGCTTACGTACTCACAGAGAAGGTATGTACAAGTCATTTACAAATTACAAAAAAAAAAAGAAACAAAAGATATAGAATAAAAGAGTAAATTTTTTTTTGTTATCTAATCATCTGGTAAATTACAAGAGGGGATTTTAGAGCAAAATTTGCTGAATCCAGGAAGAAATTTGAAAATAGCACATTGACAAAACACTAGGTGATATAATGAAAAAAGTACAAAAACACTAATATAATGAAAAAAGTACATCACACATAGTCCAACCTATGCCATCCCTTCTATGAGCCTTTAAGTCTTTGAATACAGAGAGCTATACCGTTATAAATAAAAATTGTAAACTGTAATTAAAGTTCATAATATTATATCAGAGGGTTTTAATGATAATTTGTAAAGATTAACAGACATCAAACTTTTAGGTTGAAAATCAGTTTTTGGACAATTATTTTTAAACAATTTTATTTTGTTTGAATTTCCAGAAAGCTCTGCACATGAGGTCCTTGAGGACATTTAAAGATGAGTTTGGAGTGGTGAGGAAGAATGGAGAGGAATGGCTGATCACAATGAAAGAATCAGAGACGCATATTCCTGGCGTCTACGAAGAGGTACGTAAATCCCATAAGGAAGTCCGACCAACTTTTATATCTGCCAAAATTAGCTTGGATCCCAAGTACTGAACCAGGAAGTATTGAGTTAAAAATACCAGACATGTCAATAACACAGGTGTCTGTTACAGCCTTGAAACTTAATTGTTCTGGCCAAATTTAGAATTTATATCAGATCTTGATGTTTACAGCAATTTTAAAATACGTACATTAAAAAACAACTGAATTTGGTGCTTTTTTTTACTTGCTTGTAAATAATTGTAAAGGATTTAAACTATCTAACAAAAATAAGGTGCCATTTCAGGAAGAATTCAATAGTATTATAAAAAAAATCTACAGTATTTATCAAGAATTACAGGGGAAACAACTCTACATTTCGTCAAAATTTCTTGAAGCTATTTAGTATACATGCTTCATTAAATGAAAATTCTATGAAAACATGAAATGAAATATCCAGTTTAAAATTCATATGCACATTGAAACCACATACTCCTGTAGCAAATTGTATTACAAAGCACATAAGTTGCATAATGAGAATTGTTCAAGCATGCAGGGATTATCATTTTTGTAGGGCATTGTATAACAAATTACAAAAGGTGTACATTACATATAAAATTTGCGCATTAGGTTGTGCTGTGACAATATGAAGGTCAACTTAATTATGTACACATTATCTAATTTGTGAAAAATACAGAAGCACTTTAACAGAATTCTTTCAAAGTAAAGTAAATCTGACTAAATTACAAGCAGGAATCACATCTTTTATTTTCAATAAAATCATAAGAAATGGATACCCTGAAGATTTAAGATTTCCTCATGCAAAGAAAAGAAAAAATATGTAATATTTAAAGGTGGGAAACTAATTTACCATATTTACTGGACTATAACTTTTATTTGTTTTTCTAGGTTGTTGGAGTTGTAAACATTACAACTCTGACCTCCCGACAGTACTGTGTTATCCTTGACCCCTGTGATGAGTCAGGTCACCCACAGCTGGGAAGGAAGAAGCTGGTCAAGGTGAGAGGTCATGAACCCATGTACAGGTTCAAGTAACTTAATCATGAGTAATGGAGTAAACGGGAAGCCAAAATCTTTCAGTATATAATTGTTACTGAAAAAATTGTATGTTATTATGGATTTTCCAGTAGCTATTTATTATAAAGATAAGAAAGTTTAATATAAATCATGGCCTCGTGTAAAATGTAAAACTCTTTTGCTTAGTGTGAAGTAGTCCCACCTGGTTGCCTTGTTAACAGATTTCTTTTTCTTCATCAAATATTTATGCTTTGTTTTACAGGGTGAGCGTTCCTTTTTCTTGCTGCCAGGTGAGAGACTGATGAAGGGAATCCAGAATGTGTACGTCCTCGGTGAAGACGAGGGGCTCATTCTTCGCGCCACAGAGTCCTTCAAAGACGCAGAAACAGTACGCATTACTATTAATAAAGAAACAATTAAATTATGTTCTTAGGTAAAATGAATTCCTTTTTCCCTTTCAGTAACTTCATTTTGGGATAGCAGCATAGATATTAAAGTAATACACGCTATTTAACTTTCGTCACTTAAATTACGGTTTGAAATTTATACATTTTGATTTATCAAAGTTATGAATATCCTGTAAATTACACAATTGAAAAATGAAGGTCTCATAAAGCTGGCAAGTTATATTTATTTATTATCCTGCAATTAATGTAATACATCGGTTTAAATAAATGCATCACATGACAGCGTCGCTACTTTTAGATCCATATACAAAGATTGCGTCATGAAAAGGAGGTAGGTCATTTGGGATACAATAACTTTTGACATAGATGGCAAACGTTTTGCTCTTAAAGATACATGTACTTATCTTTTAATGTAACCAGTGTTATCCATTTACTCTGTAATGACAGATATTTAAGGAATGTTTTTAAGTTTTGTGTGAAATTCAGTTATTGATGTGTAAATCACACAGACTTGTCACCTAGGCATATTTCATGAAGTTTGCTAAAATCACCAAAAATATACTCAACGTTTGAATTTTTTGCTGCCCTATATTGTTACATTTTTACTAACGTTTCTGTAGATCATTGTGACGTCACATTAGCGCACGTTTCTCCATGTATACTTCCGCGCTTGAGTATACACAAAAATGGTATTCAAATCAAGTTCACAATTGGCTTACTACCATAAATACACAGCAGATGTAAATACATGTATTAATATTTTAGTCCAAGTGCAACGTACCCCCTCGTCTATGATTTCCTGCGGATATGCATATTTACATACTCTTTACACACTTCCTTCAACGATATATATGAAAAGACTGAATTCTTATTTATAGATATAGCGTACTTATTTTGTAATTACTACGACTTATTTTGTCAAACTTTGTGGAAAGTATGAATTTTTTTTATCATATTTCATGTTTCTCAAGTTATTTAATCATTTTGTTTCATGCAACAAATTTGGCATTTATATAGCGTGTATTTCTTTAACTATTCTCTCGTACAAAATATTATAATCTTCTGAATCAAGAATTAACCATCTTGAAAATTTTAAAGTTAAACCTTAAATGTCTTAGTAACCCAAAAGGTGAATTTTATTTGGACCATTAAAACTGACGTTAATAATATTGTGTCTGTGGTGTATTGACAGAATGAGGAGCTTCGCCCCGGAGACAGGTGGATGATCCGCGGACCTAAGGAGTACGTCCCCCCGGTAGAAGTGGAGGTCCTGATGAAGAGGACGGCCATTCCCCTGGACGAGAACGAGGGTATCTATGTCAGAGACATCAAGTCCGGAAAGGTCAGCTATAATTGTGTGTTGTCTTTGGGTTAGGGTTTTATTCTTAAGTTTCATTATATTGGATTATAATTTAATTCTGGTTGTAATGCTGTATTTGATTGGATAAAAAAATTACTTTATATTGTATAAAATGGGTGCCAGCTTTGTCATAATTACTTGTGTCAAAAACGTATCAATCTGCCTGACATTGCATTCAAATTTTGTACAAATTGAAGTCATTTATTAAGAACAATCATCTTTTTTTCTTGCACGAAATGAATGAAAATTAAATTATATGGAATGAATTTAATAGTTACCCATTTTACACAGTATAAACTGGATTGGAACAGTTCATATCTAAATTTTTGAAATTTATTTACATGTCCTTAAATGCTTGTTCAATGCTTCAAGTAGATATTTGATATTTCAATATTTATATTGGGTGTGTGACAGGTGAGAGACGTAAAAGGAGAAACTTACATGCTGAGTCATGATGAAGAACTCTGGGAAAAGGAACTTCCTCCTGCTGTGGAGACTCTACTAATGGCAGGAAAAGACCCCCTGGCTGACCGCGGTGACCGCACTAAGGGAGGTGAGAAGGGGGAGAAACGAGACAAGACAAGGGTGGTAACCTTCAGAGTCCCCCATAATGCAGCAGTACAGATCTACGACTACAAAGAGAAGAAAGCCAGGTAACAAAATGTTCTGTCTTCTGTTCTTAGAGTAAAAGGACCGTTATTTTGAGCAACTAGAATTCAGAAATTCTCTTGATAGGTTCTCTTTAATACACTGTTAAAATATCATTCTTCATTATCATTATACTGGGTACATCCATGAAAAAGGATTTTCGAACCTGACTTAAAAAATATTTTAAGGACACACCATTCAAAATTTCATGAAAAAAGTTTATTTAAAATTGTAAAATACTTTTACTCATGAAAACAGTTTATTTAGAATTGTAAAATACTTACCGGTTTACCAAGTCTTGGAGAACATTTTACAATTGCCTCCTTGTTTTCTGTATAGAGTGATCTTCGGACCTGAGTTGGTGATGCTTGGTCCAGATGAACAGTTCACTCAGCTCTCCCTGTCTGGAGGGAAACCCAAGAAACCAAATGTCATCAAATCCCTGTGTCTTCTGCTGGGACCCGACTTCTGTACAGACATCATCACCGTGGAGACGGCTGACCATGCCAGGCTCTCCCTACAGCTGTCCTACAACTGGCACTTCGAGGTCAAGGACAAGAAAGATGTGATAGATGCTGCCAAGATTTTCAGTGTCCCTGACTTTGTGGGAGATGCTTGTAAGGCCATTGCTTCCAGGGTCAGAGGAGCTGTTGCTCAAGTTCAGTTTGATGATTTCCACAAGGTATGTTCTCCAAAGTTTATCAAGGTTTCTCAGCAGTTTGTGTAAATTTTTGGAGAAATTTATACTTTGCTAATTTGAAATATTTAATGAGCTGTATCTCTGTGTTATAGAATTCTGCTAGAATCATCAGGTCATCTGTGTTTGGGATTGATGACAAGGATAAGGTTCGAGATCAGTTCAAATTCCCCCAAAACAATCTTTGTGTTACAAGCATTGACATTCAGTCTGTTGAGCCTGTTGACCAGAGGACCAGGGATGCTCTGATGAAGTCTGTTCAGTTGGCTATCGAGATCACCACCAACTCACAGGAAGCCGCAGCTCGCCACGAAGCTGAGCGTCTGGAACAGGAGGCCAAAGGTCGTCTGGAGCGCCAGAAGATTACAGATGAGGCTGAAGCTGAGAAGGCAAGGAAGGAACTGCTTGAGCTCCAGGCCAATAGTGCTGCAGTAGAGAGCACAGGTCAGGCCAAGGCCGAGGCCCAGAGTAGAGCCGAGGCAGCAAGAATCGAGGGAGAGGCAGCAGTAGAACAGGCCAAACTCAAGGCACAGGCCATGAAGATTGAGGCTGTAAGTAACTGTCATCAACAAAATTCATTAAATGATTCAAAATTTTCCTTTATATTTGTAACTAAAAAGCATTTTACCTTAATTACCTCCTTCACATTTCAAAAGTGAAAAAAAGGCTTATATGTTTATTTAGTGTATACTGCCACCAAAATTAATTTCAAAATTATTTGTTCTCAGGAATCTGAACTGGAGAGACTTACAAGAGCTAGAGAGGCAGAGCTTAAGTTCCTTGCAGAGCAGAACGATTTGGAGCTCAGCAAATCTCGAGAGGTGTCTGAGATTGAGACGTCCAAATTCAAGAGTCAGGTGGATGCTATCGGAGCCCAGACTCTCCAGGCCATTGCCACCGCTGGACCAGAGATGCAGGTCAAACTGCTGTCTGCTCTTGGCCTGAAATCTACTCTGATTACAGACGGAAACAGCCCTATCAACCTCTTCAACACGGCTAATGGTATTGTGGGAGGAATGGTCCCAGCCAAAAGGTCGCGCCGCTCTCCACCAGAGTCTGATGATGAATAGACAAAGGACTGAGGATTTTTTAATGCAGTTCAGAGTGCAATGATTGAGTGTTGAAACATTGTGTTTATGTGTAGAAGTAGGTGTTATTCATTTCTGTAATGCATGACACATAAAACTTAATGTATATATACAAAGAAATTTAATATCATGGCAGCCTACTATTGTGTATTTTTGCTATGTTGGAACATCATCATTTTTATTTTTTCATTTGTGTACCTAATTTATAGTATTTTCATATTAATATAATATCCGTTAACTGTGATAATATGGAAACCAATTATACTTTTGTTGTTATTTGTGATAGGGTAACTTTTTTTGAGAGTTTGAATTTGATTTCTGCACATTTAATGTTTTGCAGACACTAGAATTTTACCATGTACACACTGTTTAAACGCAAGCTGTGTACAGAGTAAAATGCATTTTTTGTTAGATGCTGTCTTTGTAAATTCTATTTTCTTTCATTTTTATAGATATACACCTTTTTCTGTTGAAATTTGTACTAATTTATAAATGCCCTTAAAATTTATGTTGTATTTTGTTATTGTTTACTTTTTGAGAGTTTCAGAACCTGCCAATCGGGTGTTGAGTAAGAATTTTTTGCAGACAGACACGAAAAAATCTAGAAACTGTATACCCCCACAGGGCATAAAAACTAGATAGACATTCAACAAGAACCCCTTTCCTCATAGTGACTTTTAATGGGGTGGAGGTGGGGGCGGGGATGGTAATAAAATATTTTTTAACCATGAATAATTTCAAGTTCCATTTTCATGCCCCCCTTAATTAAAGATTGAACTTTGAGTTTGACCCACTTTTACAAAAAAAAAAAAAAAAAAAAAAAAAAAAACAAACTTTAACCTTCACCATAACTTTTGAACAGTTAGCACTGGGCCTTTCATATTTCTCAGGTATATTCCTTGTTACAAGACCTTCCTTTGGATGCCAACAATTTTGACCTTTGGACCTTGACCCTAAAGTTTGACCCACATGTAGTTAATCTATCATGAAAAATGGTTGAATTTTGTTGAAAATTCATCCTTTTTGACACTCTTGATTTCTGAGAAAAAAAATTTTTCAAATTTTATAAAATTTTCTGTCAGTTGATGCAAATTTCCCATTATAATGCTGCACAATAAACTTTAAAGTTATTCTTTTAATGCTAATTAATGGTTGATACTTTCACAAGAGTGAAGAAACATAAATAATAAGAGATAACAGAGCTCACCTCAACGAATGTTGTTTATAAGTAAGGTCTACGGCAAAGTCCCACAATTAACTAACATTCTAGAAGTTTACATCCCAAAATGCAAATTTTTTTAAATTTTGATCTGATAGGAATAGACATATCCAAAAACTTCAAACTAGTCACCCATCAAGAAAATTAATGTAATTCAAAAGTTTGAGAGTGTTCATCCCTTGATGCATCATCTATGCAAGTTTGATTTATATAGGCCTTATAGTTTATTGGTGATAGACCTGCGCCCATAACTTTTACCTGATCCATTATCTGGAAAATGTATGTCGGATCCAGCATCCAAAGCAAGCCCATTAGTGTGCATCCTTAGATGCATCATTTATGAAAGTTTGCTCAAACATAGGACATGATATACTTGCTTTAGAAGAACCTGCTCCAAAAACTCTAACCTGTTCACTCATCCATAAAATATAGGTTAGATTCGACATCCAAAGTAAGCCCATTTGTGTGTCTCCTTAGATGTTTCATCCATGCGAGTTGCTTAACATAGCATGGCTCATATACTGAGTAGTTATTTGGAACTGAGACCTGCATGAAAAAATAACCTTTTCACTCATCCAGAAATGAAGGTCAGATCCAGCATTTTCTATGACATCAGCAGTTTATGACTCCCAACCACATCTTGCACAGATGGGTTTATAGGACGTGCAGCAGTAAAACTGATAAGCCTAATCTTCAATATTGATTATTTTCTTTCATAAAAGGTACAATTCAGCTCATGGAAATGCAAGAATTTGCATCATGTCCTAGCTGCAGAACTGTAGCGTTATGTATTTATATATTAGTCTTTGACCATGATGCTACAGATCCCGCAATGCAAAAATTATGCAGTTTACGGAGACATTATCACAAACAGGCACGTAGCAACCGGGGGGCCAGAGGGGGCCTGGTCCCCCCACTTTTTTCGCCAACATTACCTTTACTATAGAATATGTCCTTTGAAAAGATGGTTGGCCCCCCACTTTTTATCACAGTATATTCATAGCAGGGAAATATAGAAAGGACTTGGAAGTTAAAGGAAGTTGGCCCTGCAAAAAGTTACCCCCCCCCCCCCCACCACCACCACCACCACCACCACGAAATAGGATTTTGGAGTTTGTGCAATTTTTCGTTTTTTTTTTTTTTTTTTTTTTTTTTTGCTTGTCAACTTTTTTTTTAGGTAACTAAAAAAAATTTTCTCAGGTTGGCCCCCCCCCCCACTTTCAAAATCGATGCTACGTGCCTGCCAAACAATGCGCAAAAAAACATGCAATGTAAATTGTACATTTTTTTTTCATTGCGGGATCTGTAGCGTTATGGTTAAAGACTAATACTAGTATATAAAACCATAACGCTACAGTTCTGCGGCTAATCCTGTCCCTGCTTGCAGGTCTTGAGACCCATACGTCCTCTGCCTGATTAAATACTGTGAAATCACTAATTTTCGTGAGGTATAATTTTCGTGGTTTTCAAGGTATGAAGAAATCCACGAATTTATGTCCACCACGAAATGCAATTTCTCACATGTATTACTACCGATCAATTCGATCTTCATCCACGAAATCAAATCCCCATGAACCATGCAATAAATACTCCTCAAACTACGAAAATCTGCCCCCTCGAAAATATGTGATTTTACAGTACACTCTCTTCAGATGGATCCGAACCTTCCCTGGATGTTTTACCCCCTAGATCATAAAATCCTCTAGTTGGATCAACCATTATTGCCTAACCAAACAGCGCTTTTACTGTAGTATGTGCCAGGCCCAGCACAATGAATTTTCGACCACTTCAGTCCACAGGTGCTTGAGGACAGGACCCCCCCCCCCTTTCGATATAGAACCTTGCGCCTTTTTTCTCAAAAATTATCTTTCAATGTCATATTATATTTGTGATTTAAAATCTATATCAACAATTCGAAAAATTACCTAAAACAAAGTTAACGTTTTATAATTCTACCCTACATTCGATGTATAAAAATCAACATATAGAGTGGGGTCAAAAATTTTATAAAATGTTAGTTTAAGCTTTTCTGAATAATCAGAATTGATAGGATAGATTATATCACAAATGTTTCATCAATATATAATTTATGTGAAAAAAAGTCTAGAAGGCCCGGGGGTCTATATTGCTTGGGAGGGGGGTGTCCTGTCCTCAAGCACCTATGTTTCAGTCAGATGTCGTACAGCAGCTCTCCACAATGATTAAACCATTCCTAAAGTCTGGAACAGCTTCCACACAGACTGAGCTGCATGGGAAATTCCTGCAACCGACCTATTACAGGAAACAGCAACTCCTTCCCCTTCTTCCTGCAGGCATCAATAGTTTTTTTCACCCTTCAAAACAATGTTGACAACACGCGACTTCTTGCTGCTGCTCCTTTTCCTGTTCTCTCTTTTTCCTTCGGTTTTCAAGTGATTGAAGGTCTTCACACCACTGCGTACCCAGGAGAATTTCACTTGTAGTTGAAAGTAAAAGAATATGAACATGGTGTTGTATTAAACAATATAAAAAGTAGATAATATTTGTTAGGAATAAAAATGGTTTGGACTCTAACTTGAAATTACACTTAATGCGAAATTGGACCCTTAGTAGTCTTCAAAAAAATTATTCACAATTGTTGCAGGGGCGTAGTATCCGGGGGGGCCAGGGGGGGGGGGCCTGGCCCCCCCACTTATTTTCCCAACCTTACTTACACTATAGGAAATGTTAATTCAAAGCCTGTTTGGCCCCCCCACTTTTAGAAATGTACCGAAAATGTAGTATACTAAAAGTAGTTGACACTGAAAAAGAGTTTACCTACCCCCCCCCCCCCCCCCGAAACAGGATTTTCGACTTCGGGCAACTTTTACCTTCTTTTTTTTTTTTTTTTTCTTTTGCTTGTCAACTTTTTCAGGTAAGTAAAAAAAATTTTTTCTCTGCCTGGCCCCCCCACTTTCAAAAACGATGCTACGCCACTGTGTTGCAACCCTCACGAAAAACTGTGCCTAGATTCCTTAACTGTAACATATCAAGTTTTCTTCTTTTTCCACAGAAAGCTGTACTTAATTTTAGACTGTTAGCGTGATGTTAATTCTTTTCTAGAATTCTCTCCATGCTCAGATATTCTCTTGTAAGTTTACAAAGGGCAAGTTGCAGTCCTCATCAGTCTCAATTCTTTTCTCGCACTTTTCTTAGCGCCTTAATTCTCTCCGTGCCAGGAGGTACACAAAGTCTGATAGTCTCATGAACACTTTTTTATATTGTTGTTGTACTCAACTTGTTTTGATTTCGACAAGTATATTTAACCAACACCACTTTTGCCGAAGAAATCATTTTATAACTCTCAAAATTCAATCTCAATGAATACTTGTCACACAAATGCTAAATTTTGTCATCATTCAAGAGTATTATTTCTTGAAGGTTTTCAACTGCTGCAGCACACAAAATTCATATCAAAGGAAATATCTCATACACGCGAATAGGATTTCCCGCCTCAATGTCATTAAAATTACAATCGGGTTCGATGATCAAGAAAATTGTACTCAGCTCATTTCCTGCCTTCATTTTCTGATTTTCGGAAACTCTGTGGTAACAGGAGTCTATTCTGATTAGAGTAAGTAATGCTGTTTAACCCTAATCAGTTATTGCTATTTTAATCAGTTAGGCCCTAATTCAATTGGTGAAGTTTTTGTTATAAAAATGAAATAATTAATATGCAAAACTTTAACTGTTAAAATTTTTACATTTTTCATAACATTTTGTATAATTTATGCACTCAATATGCACTGAAATTTTTAGACAATTAGCCCCTTCACGATAACTGCGGTACTAATCTTTTGCAGGGCAAATTCCTAACAATTGGTGAAGTTTTTGTTGATAGATAATTAAATGACGTACACAATTACTTTTACGTCATATTTCAACGAAATATATAATTTTGCCGGGTGCGTCGATTTACCCAAATGGACCCAAATGAACCCAAATGACGACCCAAATGGACCCAAATGGACTTAGTTGGCGACCCAAATGGACGAAATTATGATGAAATAGTAATTTAATGGCATTATCCTGTTATTGACTTCGCGAAGTCAATAAGTTTTACGTTGTTGACGTTAACGTCAAATTCATCCCAGGTCATTTTTATACTTCCAACATTCTCAGATTTTCATATCACTTATAACAGTTTCAATGCTGGTGTCGTAATGTTCACATTGTTTACAACTATTTTACCCACTGAAGTGAATCAAATAACAGGAGTAGATATATCGTTCGACAAGGGTATTTAAAGCCTTTGTATTTCACCATGAAGCGAATCACATAACGGGAGTAAATAGCGACGCAAGTAAAGCCCAGAACTAATTTGATTCGCGAATCAAATAACAGGAGTATATATAGAGAGACGGAGGTACTATTTAAAGTGTATGTATTTCACTGAAAGCGTATCAAATAACAGGAGTATATATAGAGAGACAGATATCATTCTAAAAGGTACAAGAAGGGGAAAATTTCCCCGGGAAAAGGGTTTCTTTGGGGGAGAGATAAAATAAAAATGGGGCTTGGTTTTTTTGGGGGGATCATTCTTAAAAATGCACGTTTTAATGAAAAGCGAATCAAATAACAGGAGTAAATAGCGACGCAAGTAAAGCCCAGAACTAATTTGATTCGCGAATCAAATAACAGGAGTATATATAGAGAGACGGAGGTACTATTTAAAGTGTATGTATTTCACTGAAAGCGTATCAAATAACAGGAGTATATATAGAGAGACGGATATCATTCTAAAAGGTACAAGAAGGGGAAGATTTCCCTGGGAAAAGGGTTTCTTTGGGGGAGAGATAAAATAAAATGGGGCTTGGTTTTTTTTTTTTGGGGGGGGGGATCTTTCTTAAAAATGCACGTTTTAATGAAAAACGAATCAAATAACAGGAGTAAATAGCGACGCATGTAAGCCTAGAACTAATTTGATTTGTTCCATTTATGCATTATTATTATTATAGAATAAACGGAATAAAGTCATAAAAGTAAGGTGCAAGAATTCATAATTTGGTTTATTCCATTTATGCATTATTATTATAAAAAATAAACGGATTAAAGCCATAAAATTAAAGTACAAGAAATCATAATTTGGTTTATTCCGTTCATGTATTTCTCCAAATATGTCGCCATAAGGAATAAACGGATTAAAGCCATAAAATTAAAGTACAAGAAATCATAATTTTGGTTTATTCCGTTTATGCATTTCTCCAAAATATGTCGCCATAAGGAATAAACGGGATAAAACCATAAAATTAAAGTACAAGAAATCATAATTTGGTTTATTCCGTTCATGTATTTCTCCAAATATGTCGCCATAAGGAATAAACGGATTAAAGCCATAAAATTAAAGTACAAGAAATCATAATTTTGGCTTATTCCTTTTATGCATTTCTCCAAAATATGTCGCCATAAGGAATAAACGGAATAAAGCCATAAAATTAAAGTACAAGAAATCATAATTTGGTTTATTCCGTTCATGTATTTCTCCAAATATGTCGCCATAAGGAATAAACGGATTAAAGCCATAAAAGTAAGGTGCAAGAAATCATAATTTGGTTTATTCCGTTTATGCATTTCTCCAAATATGTCGCCAAAAGGAATAAACAGAATAAAACCATAAAATTAAAGTACAATGTATCATTATTTGGTTTATTCCGTTTCTGTATTTCTCCAAAATATGCCGCCAAAAGGAATAAACGGAATAAAGCCATTAAATTAAGATGAAATAAATTTAATAGCAAACAGGTCATCATTGTCTTATGTAGTTATTGTCTATATTTAGGCAATTCTTACATCGGGGAAAAAAGTAAAATCACGTAAGAACCCAAAGGTTAGAATTTGACGTTAACGTCAACAACGTCAAACTTATTGACTTCGCGAAGTCATTAACAGGATAATGCCAATTTAATTATTTATAGTGATGTAGCATCGTTTTTGAAAGTGTGTGTGTGGGGGGGGGGGGGGGGGCTTTTCAATGAACATTTTTAGTAGTAAAAAGTTATCTCTGGAAAATAGGTGGGGGTGGCCCTCCTGTTGGTACGTACCTGATTTACTCAAAAAGATTAAAACTTTGTGAAACTTTCCGATTGGTAAACTCTTATATTTTAAAATAATTCGCTTAGATGTAATGAATAAAGTACACATTTTTGCCTATACAATATTTTGAATTTTTGTGATAAACATAAAACACATTCAGCAGCTTTTATTTTATTTATTCTGAATATTCAGCGATATTAATATCTAAATGCAAAAATAAATAATTTTATTTTAGGCCAAAAAAAATAATAGTCTTGTTACTTGCTACCAGCCTGAAAAAAATAGGGTCGGTAGGTAGGAAAATTATTTTATTTTTTAAATTTATTTTATTTTTTCCAAAGGTATTTTTTGGATTTGAACTACTATAAAACCAAATAAAACATGTCATAGCTAGGTCAATTTTATCTTTTGAAAAGAAATTTCATGTCTTTTGATGCACAACTCAAGTGGAATTTTACAAAAGAACATATTTTAAACATATATTTCATGAAATAGAATTTGAATATATACTTTTTTCACTTCTGGATCATAAAATTCCTGCAATTTTCATGTTTTTCCCCAAAAGCACAGGGTTCGACACTAACATTTTTACCTTGGTGGACCGCTGGTCCACTTGTCAAAAATTTTTGGTGGACCTTCTTAATATCTGGTGGACCTTTATAAATGTTTGAATTAATGAATGAATCATTACACAAGGCGTTAATTAAAACTAACTGTAATATATATATCGATTCCAGACAGACTTATAAAGTATAAATCTAACCAGTCAACAAAATCAAATTCATATTAAGGACTAGTCAGTTTTTTTTCAGAAATATTTTAAAACTTAAAAAAAAACTATTAATCTATAAACCAAAGAAATATTTAAATAATTATCATTAAGGTACAATGGTGAAAACCTTCATTTATTTCGCTTCTACAGGTAGATTGAATTTAAAACTCCAATTATTAATTAATTTGTTTAATTATTAAACAAGTGAATTTTTCATGTATCCATGGCTAGGTCATTTTTTTACTACGGAGCAAGACTGACATAGGTACATGTATCTGTATTAATAAATCATTTTCTAAATTTATTATTTATTCACATAAGTAGTGATATAATATGTATATCAAGAAAAGAAAATGAAACTGCAGGTAATAGTTTATTTAATGTAAATTATGACTGTTTGAACATCTATTTAAAAAAAACAATGCATAAGTGCAGCTGTCAATCAACTCTAATTATCTCCAACAGTGTGCGTTCAGGCGTGAAGCGATTTCCTGTTACCCAGTGAAATTTTCACACCTTTCTGTGCATTACGTAAACAGGGGAGAGACTGGCTAATTTGGCACGGATTTTTCATGTTTATTCACGGTCCGTGTTGAATGTCCTTGCATCTCAATATTATTGTTATTATTGGAATTATCAATTTTACATGTAAAATATATCAAGTTACTTGCCCCCCACCCCACCCCCACCTCATTACCTAAACATTATTTACATGTATATTTAATTCTTGTATAATAAAAGTATGGAGGAATTAATAATTTGAGTTACGGATTTCGATTTAAAGAAAAAGAAATCCTGAAATTTCACTGTCTTTAAATATGGTGTTTAAATTTTAAGTGGACCGACGGTCCACCTAGTCCTGAACATTTGGTGGACCTTCCAATTTTTTGGTGGACTCGGGCCGCCGGTCTACCGTTAGTGTCGAACCCTGAAAAGCAGAAAAAAACTTTAGGGTCGGGTGCAAAAAAATAGGGTAGGTCGGGTAGCAGGAAACAAGACTTTTTTTATTTTTGGCCTTAAATGTATAGATGCATTCTAGTTTTGAAATAAAGTCTACAGAAGTCCATTTGGGTCCATTTGGGTCGCCATTTAGGTCCATTTGGGTAAATCGACATGCCGAATTTTGCCCTGCAAAAGCGGCGCGTAGATTTACCCAAATGGAAACAAATGGACCCAAATGGAAACACAAATGGAAATCAAATGGAATATCAAACATGTATTATTGTATTTTAATACTTATTTAAAATGATGAAAATAATGAACTTACAGTTACAAATGGATTTTTTTTAAAATTATTAATCTCTAATATTGTATTTTGAAGCATGAAGTTTTGATAGTATTCTATATATCGGCAAAATTATTTGAGTTTCCATTTGGGTCCATTTGGGTTCCATTTGGGTCCATTTGGGTAAATCGACGCACCCCTGCAAAAGAGTAGTACCGCAGTTATCGTGAAAGGGTCTATAGCAAGTCTCGTCACAGGCATCTTTACAGGGGGTAGAATTTTTCGATATCTTGCTTATTGATAATCTCAGAGAAATCCGTAGTGTTGGAGACTAAAAATTTTGGTCTGGTGAGTGGTCTCTTTCCATAGAGACACCCAGGGACCTATGTACTAATAGTGTAAAGGTCCCTGAGACACCAGACCAAAATTTAGTCTCAACGGATTCGCTGAGAAAGTTTTTGAGCGACTGATTGATAAAAACTCAGGTGCCTGTGCTCGAATTTTTTCAAATATATGTCACAGATGGTGAAAAATCAGGTCTCAGCTGGGAATCGAACCTAGGGCCTCTGAGTGACCTATTTCTTAAAATTTTATCATTTACTTTGTCAATAGCATGGATATTTTATTAACTGCCTAAAATAATCTTAATGAAACCCTGTCAATTGACATGCCTTCAGTCTTTTAGATATGATGACACAAAGGTACCGGTAGATCTATAGGCTACTACGACAGCATTGGAAAGTTCATCAGGAAAGTGATAAGAACCCCTTCAGCCTATTTTTATGTAAAAATTACAATAATTTCTTTTGGAAATCAAAATTCTTGTTAACATTTTCAGTAGGGTGCAAGTGACTGAAGATGAAGACTGTTCCCAGATCTCTGCTCCTGCTGGGTGTGCTGACAGCCTTGACCCTGTTTATCTTTGCCTACCTCTCCAAGAAAGTCGACCATTTTCAACAACAAGAATTATTAAAGGAAGATATTTCATCAACAACTCATGATAGGTTTGACAAAATGACAAACACGACTAATCATGTGTTATCTGCTGCGATGAGGATCTCAGAGCGAGGACAGAAAGCATTGTTTGTGACTCTGATAAATGACGCCTTTCTTCCTTTCACCTTCAGCTGGCTGTGTAACACACAGGGGATGGGAATCCACAACCAGGTTCTCTTTATCACAGGAGATAAAGAAAGTGCAAGGAAAATCAATGAGAAATGGCCAGCGGTCACTGCAGTTTATCTGGACGGGGTTCACTCGGGGAACCAGGAGTACAGCCACGTGGGGTACGTGGAGATGATGGTTCGCAGGTCTGAGATTCTTCTGCAGATTCTGGAGAAAAATATTCCAATTTTTTTGTTCGAAGTAGACTGCATGTGGATTAGGAACCCTCTTAAAAATCTCCAGAGTTACTCTGATGTTGATATGGTTGTTAATGCAGTGTCTGAAAGAAGTAAGATAATTGCTGGAGGATTTCTGTATCTGCATCCAACTGAAGCCTCAAAACAAGTGTGGAGAGCACTGACCAAACAATTAACAGATCTAAGAAAGAAGATTAAAAACTCACCAGACACAAAGCTTATTAGTGAATCGGAGAATGACCAAATATACCTATCTCAACTTGTGTTTTCAAATTATGGAGGACTGAAGTTCAAAATTCTATCCACACAAGAATATGCCGATGGGAAATGGTACAAACTTTCAAAGGAAAAAAGAGAACAACTAAAACCTTATCTGATAAACAATAACTGGGTCATAGGGAATGCAGCCAAGATCAAAAGAGCAAAGGAATGGGGACATTGGTTTCTGAAGGACTCTGGGGAATGTGACCAGGACAGGGTCCAGAGGGTTGTAGGGCAGGGCCTTGTGTGAAACGAATGCATGGAAACTACATGTACTCTACAGTGATCCTTAGTTTATCAAAGAAATTTCTGTTTTTTGGAGGGGAGGGGGGTAAAAATTGTATGCTTCTTTTGTTTTCTACATTTATATTCTTAATTCATTTTTGGTATCAGTAAAATGACTTCATTATGAAGAATGCACTTCTTAAATACATTCTTAAATACATTAAAATGATTTGTTTGTTCTCTGTTTGTTCTCTTTCATTTCACAGAAAACATACACCATGCATGATGAAGTAAATAGTAAAAGTAAATTGTTAAAGTAAATAGCCTTGTATTTTTAAATCATCTCGTTTTATATACTTTTAAATCATCTAGTTTTATAAAAGATTTAATTACACTCTTTCTTCAAGTTAGTTCTTGTTAATGCAACTATTTCATATGAACTTTGATGAATTGTGGACTTGATCCTGTAACGCTTTATATTTTGTACCAACACTTTCCTATACTGTAGACGACTTTTCTCCACAGGGTCATAATTCCGCGGAATCTCGATTTCTGTTCAATTGAAGAAGAAAATTTCGCGGAATTCCTAAAATCTCATTGTAAGCCTTACATGGAGATTAAGTACAATGGGGCAGTTTTCAGTGGAAAATTTGTTACTGGGTACATAGAATAAATTAATACCATGCGGAAAAAAGTTCTTCAACATTATTTTCTTCTTACAAAAGTAGAATCCACAGTGCAGGAATTATATGCAGGGACCCCCCCTTTATTTCTTCTCTTTTTTACCTTTTGCAAATGGCCAAATTCAAAACTAACACAACTGTAACAAAATTCATAGAAGCCTTTGAGTGGTAAAAGTAACATGGAGTAAAAAATAACCTTGTATTCAGGTCTTCCATAGCAAGAAATATGCAAAGTGTGGTGTACATCAATTCTAACTGGGAAGGGGGGGGGGGGTGTAATAAAAAATGTTCTGGATAAAATATAACATGAAAGAACAACTAAATGTACATGTAAAACCTGTGATTCTAATAATCTTTCTGTGAGCAGGAAAAAGTGAAGGAAAAACAGAAGTCTCAGATGAGACTGTAGCTCTATTGACTTATACTTTGTTTATTATCCCTCTTGAGAATTATTTACCCTTATTGCAACCACACCACTTGCCAGTGGAAAGCTGCAAATTTTGACCTATACTCAGCAATAAAGTGTCATTGCGCAGTAATAAAACATTTTGTGCCAGCACCTCTTGCAACATGGCACATCGATCTATATGGTTTCATCCGAAAAACCGGTCTCCACCTCCCCCAGTGGATTCAAACCCCTGATGTAAGGATCAACTCCTTACTCCCCGACTTGACAGCAGACACTCTTACTACTGCGTCACACAGGTTTGTACTCATAACAAAGGAAGAGAAAATTAGCACCTGGTTTTTCACTTTGCCACAGAATAAATGAAAATGATGTATCTTAGTGTATTCTACTAGTGTGCCTAGTTACATTGAAATCGGACCAAAACTGTAGGAGGAGTAGCATTTTTGAAAAATTGTTTACAGACAATGAGACAGATGGACCAGTAGAGAGCTAAAAAAAAAAAAGAAGACCTTTTAGCTTAGCAATGATTTATTTTGTACAAATAACAATAAAACAATGATTTTTTTTTTTTTTTTTTTACATTTGTGTCAAGATAAAAATGAGGCAATTGTTGGATAGAGTGGTTTAGACATAGATAGAAAAAAAAATTAATGAAATGTACATGTACTCTACATTAGTAAATAAAATTATACAGTGAACTCTCATTAATCTGAATCTCAATGATCTGAATGTTTTACTTTCCAGATAAAATTGGGGATGGTGATACACTTATATCTATTATTGATAACAGTTGGACTGTTCCAATATTTTGGGAGTTTGATTTGTATGGGATCTCAAGTGTTCAGATTAACGAGGCTGGACTGTATATTTAGAATGGGATTGGAAGTTTATGGCATTAGTTAAACAGGATGGAAAGCCCTAAAAATGTCACCGTGATAGAGTACATTGTGGCCTAAGTACAACATGATTAACAATAACAAAAAACTGGAATTAAAAATGCTGTCAACTGAACAATAACAAACAATAATTCTCCATGCTACATCTCTGTGATGACTTGAAATAAATGCATAATAATTAATTTTGCATGAAACTAGGATTGATAATTATACCACTTTTTCTTTTTCAAATTATAAAATAAATGCAAAAATACTTGTGTTAATCTTTGGCATAACTGATGATAAAAATAAGTAACATATCCATGCGCCACATGCACACCTGAGTCACATATTTGAAAACCCTTGTTGTGGGCTTGTGGCCCATCATCATCCCCTTACTGCCACACATTCTTGAGGTTATAAAGCCGATGTTTGAACAAATTACATCTAGATTATGCACTATACGTATAGATGCATTCACATCATAGACATGCTATGCTAAATGATTCTTCATGAACATCTATGCCCTTATTGTGGCTACTCCATGGCCTTGTTGGCCAAAATTTACAAATCCGATTTATTTTTGGCTAGAATATTTTCACACAAGGTTTGGGTAATCCAATCAATCTTGAGATTTTGACTGGATCTGTACTCCAGCATTAAACGATTGAATGTTTTTTTACGTTTATGTTTGGGAGTTACATTCAGACCTACATGGACAACTACACAGAACAAACTCTGATCAGAAAAGCTCACTTAGGGCTACAGCTTTTACGAGCTCATAAGTCAACATTTACTGGTTTCTGATCACAAGACATGGAAATACTAAATAACAAGTGCTTTCTGTCAAAACAAAAATATTATAACATCTTTTTGATACTGTTAAGGCTTAAAAAAAAAATAAGTTTGTTTCCTGTAACATTCCCAAAAAATCAAGGGTCGGTAGGTTGGAAATTCTTTTTTTTTTTTTTTTTTTTTTTTTTTGGTTGCTTATGAATGGTCAAACATCCCTGGACCGAAAATACAAGGTGATATATTTACAGTGGATACCCAATATGGCATCCAAAATGGCTGCCAAGCGGCAGAAAACGAACTTCAGAAAGTTGTAGGGGGAAACTGTTGTTACAATAATGATTACTCTTTATATTTAAGGTAAATGTACACTAAGTTGACATATTTTATGTCTCAAATTAAGCTACAGGCTATTTTTTGAATTGGCTCGCGTAGCGAGCTACTCCCTGTTGACATAGCCATTTCAGAACTGTAAATTTTTTCACGCATTCATCAAGGTGATCCATACGCCAAATATGATAGTTCTTGCAAAAAATGCTTTTGTTTGAGTGATTGTATAAACTTAGGAGGTAAAATTTGTATAAAATTTCATACTGTTACATTATTTATATCTTCATGCTTTTAAAGAAATTTTTGATTAAATATCTGTATGATGTACAATTACTGCGTATGAATATGTTCAAGCATGTTAGGCGGATCTAATCTTCCCATCTGAAGATTATTTATAATTGACCTAGAATACTCCCTAACACAAACACCTGCTGCTCCCATTAGCTGCAGCTAGTCTGCTTGAAAAATCTATTTTTAGAATCCAGATTTGCTGTGGGAATCTTTAAACTAATTACTTCATAATACTGACCACTTCAGCCAGTGTGCTTAAATTCATTATAGAATCCAGGTTTGCAGAGCTGATTTTCACAATAATATGTATGGAAGCCCATTAGTGCCAGCCTGTATATATAAAGGAAAAGCAATATACACTTTATTTTTGAACCGAACATAAAATATTCAATCTCTTAAGATGCAAAATAAACTGAATATAAGGTATGGTCTCTAGATGTATGAAAAAGCTAAATTAACTCTTGCGAGTCAACTCACAGGCCCTTCAGGCCTTTGATTTAAATTTAATAAATGGAATCAGCTGATTGATCAAACGAAGTTTTGCCATTTGTCAGAAAAAAAAAAATCCACCCGGGGATAATTTGAATGGGTCGGTCGGGTTACAGGAAACAAACATATTTTTTTTTAGGCCTAATGATTCATAAAACAATCTTCACTGATGCAGCTTAACAGTCATACTAAAATGGACAAACAGTAAGTTTTATCAGTACTGGCTTATAAAATATCCATCAATTTTTATGCAGATATTATATTAGCACATTTAGAAAGCTTTTAACTTTGTAACATATACATGAATCTTGGACAAAAGTCATTATTTTGGAGAAATCATTCATCGGTACCTCCTAGATCCAAACATGTGAAGAATTTACAATAACAATTAAAAAAAAGAAATTGAATCGTACAATGATTTCATCCTCCCTGCATAAGATTCATATCAATTACATTAAAATCTTGGACCATTTTAGCATGCAGTATTATTGGCACTAATTTTTTCACAATGTTGGATATTATTATACAAAGCAGTCTCTAATTAAAAATTTTTAAAAGCAGTAAATTTATCAGATCTCAAGAAAAGCTTTGTTCAAAACAATTCCTACTACTATCCAATCTTTATAATAAAAATGTTGATCTTTGATCAAGTGCTGACACAAAATAAATAAAATAAGTTATTAAATTATATTTGGTCATACATGCACATCTTTCAGACTGTTTTCTGCAGAAGTTAACCTTGGCTCTGTGTTGACACAAGACACACTTTGTCATTGTTCACTTCTGTATGGATGGGATCTTGTCAAATTGGCTCATTTTTTCTTTCTCTCTTCTGTACACCGTGGACAAAACCATTTTCCTTTAGGTTTCATGGTCAGCCCCACACACGCGAAGTGGAACCACTCAATGGGACACTGTAAATTATAGGATAAAAATTAACGTAAAGCATATCACCAGCATCTTGTAGAGCTTGCACTACATTTGTACAGGCTAAGAGACTGAGATGTGTCAGACAGATGTCTTATTGGTCCAGAAAAGCTAAAAGGTCTCATGTTGAGAAACTGACCAATCTAATCTCTCAAAAATACTTAAACAAAACTGCAGTTTACATCAGAATTCTATAAATTACTTTTTATTAATTAGAACTTTCCTTTTGTAAAATTACCTGAAAAAGTGCTTGCGAATTTTTATTTATCAAAAATAATACAACAATAACTAAAAATTCTTTAATATTATGTGTTCCTTAAAAATACCAAATGCCTGTATCTTGCAAAAATAAGGTTTTGGAATTTTTCCACCCCTTATCTTCAGTTTATGTATAAATGCATATGTATTAGATCGAAGTGACTACATTAGAATGAAGTTACGGACTTCGACATTCGCGGAACTTACGTCTGGATTATCACAGCCAATCATCTCGCCATATGAAACCTGGTGACAGAGACAGTAGGTCGGCTCATTGGGGTCAACAGGCATGTCAAGGACATCTGAGGGGTGGGTGATCGATAATGTCGACAAGATCGGTATGGACGACACAACCTCTTCTGGAGGGCTATAAATACCAGAGTAATTATAAATATTAATGGTTGTATTATTCAATTATGGTTTATAATAGTTTTTAAATGATTTTAAATAAGTAAAATTATTGAAAATAAAAATATACATGTTTAAAAGTATGTACATGTATTTAATTCCATGCAGTTAAAATCAGTTATATTACATGTATAATACAACTTTTCTTTCTCTATACAGTACCTCTGCTGGCCTTTCTTCTTTTTCTTCTTGGGAATCTCATCATCAAATTCTTCTTTCTTCCTTTTCTTTTTGTCTTTATCTTTGTCTAAACAAGAATACTATTGTTTTAGATTTTGAAGTATAACTTGTGTTTTTGATGATGGTATTTATCTATAAGTGATGTACAAGGATTTAGCATAGTGTGGATGTCGTCTGGGGCACATATAGGAGGGAAATAATAAGTTTAGCTTAGTTGGTTTAGCTAATTTCTCCTGTGGAGCCCAATTGCAGGGGTTTGAAAATAGCAAAAAAATTGAAAATTTTCAATGCTGTGTTTCCTCCTTCTAGCCTGAAAACAAATATGTATCATCATCTCTACTCCAGGTCATAATGTATATCAGTGGCGAGTCTAAGAGATAATGGGATGTACAGTTAATTATGCACATACTCTTCTTGCCCGAGTCTGAATCAGATTTGAGCTTGGAGGCTGATGTCTTGTCTTTCAAATCTGCCTCAAACCTTGCCAAGTCAGCATCTAACTTTCGTATATGTTTATCAACCTGCAAAAAAATTGTAAACTGTTAACGAGTTTAAAAAAAGGTCTAAAGTCATAAATTGGTTACACATTCTAATTACTCTACTAATCATTTAGTTATCATGACAACGTCTGATCTAAAAGATGAACAAGAGATGTTTGTAAAACACTTATGCCCCCTTCCCCCAAATAATTGGAATTTTTCTAAGTCCAAGGGGCATAACTCTGTCCAAAATGGCTTGATCATACTCAAAACAAAACTTGACATAGATATTCTTATGATAAATCTGTACACCAAATTTCATTTCAATATGAGTAATCTCTGCGAAGAAAATGAACTGAAACTGCTAATTATTGGATTTTTTTAAGTCCAAGGGGCATAACTCTGTCCAAAATGGCCCAATTGTACCCAAAACAAAACTTAGCCTAGATATTCTTATGATAAATCTGTATACCAAATTTCATTTCAATTGGTGCAACCTCTCCGAAGAAAATGAACAGAAACTGAGGGTGGACCGAGCAACAGACAGCAGCAAAGCAATATGCCCTCCCTTCTTCGAAGGGGAGAATAAAAATAAACACATGCAAAAGAATATATGAAGCTAATAAAAAGGTTCAGAAAAATAATTAAGACTAGTTTTACTGAAAGTATTTTTACCATTTCATATGTCTGCATTGCTAACTGTACTTTGTCGTCCCCGTACTCTCTGCTCTTGGAGAATTTGTTTTCTATTGTTGAGAGTTTTTGGGTTCGTTTCTCTGGAGACATTCCTCTGACATTCTTTAAATAGTCCTCAGAGAGATGGTCTATGTCCTTAAGGAGGTCTAAAAAGAAAAACTAAGGTGATAAAAAAACTTGCTGAGAGTTCTGAATGGGACTACATGCAATTATTTATCAAGAAGTTTACTAGGAAAGACCTTCATAAGATTCTGTTCTTAGTCTAAAAATTCTTGGGAATCTCATGAAACAAAATTATTCAAAACATAACAAAACTACGAAAAGTTAATAAGGACATTTACACAGACACGCAGGCAAAATTAAAATAGTACTCCCCCCTCTCCTTCGCAGCAGGGGTATTATTAAGCATATAATGTACAGTTAGATGCATACTATCTTCGGTCACTTTGATATTTACATTAGTTGGTGTTGTTCCTACTGGTCCTGATACTGTTATCATTTTATTAAAACAATTCATGGAAAACATCAGCATTAATATTTACTGACACAGACCTACATAGCATACTAAACAAAGCCAACTTTACAGAGATCCAAGCCTGGGTTGATATTATCAATATTTTTATATATTGTCCCAGGTCTATAAAATAGGTCCATCGGACTACAGTAAAATAAACAGACCTTGACTGTCAAATTTTTGATAAAAAATCTAAGTGCATGGCTCCAGTACCGGTCCATCATGCAGTCTGCTGCACTAGAAAGAATGCTCTATTTTTAAAATGATAAATGTTTCATAGATCCAGTTTAAGGATAATGTGACTTCTGTGTAATGGCAACGTAGCAAAATAGACACAGACCATATCTCAAACTCAGTGCATTTACTATAAAACATCCAGAGTTTGGAATTCTGAATGTCAACTTGGCATGAAGAGAGTATAAAACATTGAGAAAAAGTGTTGAGTTCTTTAAAAGGTATCTATAATATCTCAAGAAGGTTTTTAATGATTAATTTCAGGGTTGTTCCTAAGAATTAACACAGATGGGGACATTTTGGGAAGTAGAAGGGGGATCTGGGAGTTAAGGAGGAATACCAAAATAACTGGAGAGTTACATCATAACAGACAGGAAAGTTCACAGCCCCAAGTTTTAGGGACAACCCTGTAATTTGATTGTTACTTTCAAAGCAACCCCATTCATTTTCTCGAATATTGTTTCGGAACGATTCTGCAATTCTCTGCTACATTGCAAGTATATGGGAGGCATACTAACTGTGTAGGGCCTCTCCCTAGACAAGGTTAGATATTTCTTACTAACTGCAATACTGCTATGTAAAACAAAGTCAAGTCATGGTCACTGGTGACTGAGTGGTGAGGTCAGGCCCCCAAACACACTAGCCAACTACGTTCAGAAATATAAATCAGTTTAAAATTATACCCTGTGTACGTTGATCCAGATCTCTCATCAGGTTAAAATTTCTTTGCAACTCTGTTGGCAATGTCTCTAGACCTATATAAAAATACATTAAGTGATTGAGATTCAACAAAATATTAATATTACATTTTGAGATATTCCCTTTAAAAAGTTTTTTGAAATTTGACAGTTCATGTACTTTAAGATTCAAGAACTAAAATGAACTTAAATTAAACTTTCCTCTTTTCTTACACAGATGATTTCTTCATATATCTAAAAAATCTCTTTTTCACAAAGATAATGTCACTTAATGATTAAAAGTTCGATAATTTAGCCATTTCTGGCGCAATTTCTTTAAAATCTCTTTGAACAACTTTCAAAGAAAATTGAGTAATCCATTTGCATTTCTATACGTAGAACAGAAGGTGTATTAATCATAAGAACTTTAAACTAAAAATGTTTTGAACAGTTCTTCTTAAAAATGCAATTCTTACTGTCCAGATAGTGCTCCAAATACATTGCAGTCGCCATGTTTGCAGTGCTCTAATTATAACTAGGTCATGTGACTAATTTTGTTGCGGCTTCAAATAGCACAAAAATTGACAATCGGATATTTTATTTTCTAAACAATGACTGAATGGAGATTATATCGAGAAAAAAAAACTTGACTAAAAAAAATAAATAGGGATCTTCCTTAAGCAAGAGCTAGGGATCGAGTTAATCTTTATATTAAATTTCACTTTTAAAAAAACAACTCAAAGGTTTCTCGAGATATCGCACGGAATCGAACTTGTTAAAACAGGCAGAATGTATGAAATTATGACCTTGACCTATGACTCCGATTGGGGGTGTTTCTTGGGCAAAAGATAATTTTCAGTAGACCCAAATTAACAAGAGTTATTTCCCGTCGGCCGCCATATTGGGGGGGGGGGGTTAACATGCTCATATTCCTTCATAATTCAACCAACTTTAACTTTTTGTACTGGCAATTGTTGGCTACTAGGAAGCATTGTTTTTCTGAACAAAAATATTATACATTTGTCAGAGCCTTCTTTATTTCATAATGTTTATTCCTTAAAGATGTTCCCCCAAATATTGCTGCTACATCCTCTTATATTTAGTAGGACAAAGAGGGAAAATTACCTGGTTGACCACCAAGATGGCGGCCAACGGGAAATAACTCTCACTAATAGTCTTCTGAAAACTATCTTTAGGGTGTCGTGTAAAATTTCATTGCAAACTGAGCTCAGAAGATTCTCGAATTATCACACGAAAACGAAAGTGTTCCAGAGAGCCAAAAATATAGACGGACGGTGAAAGCGGGGGAACAAAATTGAAATGCATGGGTTCAAGAAAAATGCAATTTTTTAAATTCAATTTTAATATCTACATGGCTTAAAATGTAAAATGGACCTTCAATCAATAATTAAAGCAAAATACTTAATGAACAGTGATGAAATTATGTTGTATAAAGATTTTCATATGATCTGCAGTCTATATTTCTCTTCATTAGCATATTAATTACATAATCATTTACCGTTATGAAGAATTTTCAAAAAAGGGGGTATAAATTGTATATAAATTTTGATTTTTTTTTTTTTTTTTTTACCTTACAGGGCCAATCTCAGAATCGTAACAAAGGCGAAAAATGATATTGATATCGAAATATAAAAAATATGGGCAAGGAAATCTTGTATTTTTGATAAGTTTTTGTGTATTGGGGGGGGGGGGGCTACACCGGATATCCATTCGTCAGGTGCCTGTGGTAAAATGTAGAGAATGCATGCATGGATCGATTAAAAATTGGGTAGGCCTAATATATACATTGTGAAATTTAATTAATTTATTTTAGATAAAAGGACAGATTATACTTACTGTACAAAAATAACACAGAATCGTAACTAGTTTTCTTAATTTTACTTTAGATAAAGGACAGATTATACTTACTGTACAAAAATAACCCAGAATCATAACTCGTTTTCTGAAGGGTTTGGTTCTTGTCCGTTTTTATCCGAATATAAACCTTTCGAATATATCCCGACTGCGAAGGAAAACATCGCCGATGGCCGATGGCGATGGCTCTGAAGTTCCACAATCGTGTTGGAACGCTTGTCGCACTCAGTAACAACAACTGCACGGCTCAGAGGAACCACCCTACCCAGGAATTCAACAATGGGGTAGTTATGAGCGCGGAACCACTGCAGGACAATGTCCCTTTTGAAGTCAGAATTGACAGAAAGGTATTTTCGCTAAAAATTGTATTTATCCCATTCAGTGATTCATTTCTTCGTGGAATTTTTTTTTGCACCAAGAAGATATAGGTGATATAGAAGCAATACAATCGCTAAATGATTTCAGTCTTTAATGAGTTTACATTTGAATGTTAATTAGATATAGTTCGAATTTCCTCGTAATATGCAGGGATTGAATAATGTAGATCAAGCATTCTCGTAATGTTTTCAGTCATATGATAATTATAAACAGCGTCTTTCCTTAGGTCAACTCCTGGAGTGGTTCGATTGAGATTGGTGTGACAACATGTGACCCAAGCACGCTGAAGTTTCCTATCAGTGCTACTGGTTTTCGCGAGGGAACATGGGTGATGTCAGGGAGCTCTATTCTGAGAGATGGACATTCTGTCATTGAGGAATATGGAGCAGATCTAGATCAGCTCAATGAAGGTGCTGGATATGGAACATTCTTATTTAGTTACACTGTCATGTCTTACAACATGTGTCAAAAAGGTCTAATATTATGCCCTGTTCACACGATAAGTTTAATTCGCAGTAAATTAATGCGAAGTAAACTAATGCGAATCAAACTAATGTGAATTAAATTGCGTTCACACGACAGCTAATGCGAAGTAAACTAATGCGAATTAAAATTCTACTTCGACAGTCAGGCGTCAGTAAAGCTATTATGACGTCATTTGCAAATCACGTCACCTTATGCAGAAGCAGATGCATTTGACATAATGTCACAGTGTCTGTACACATATTTTAGTGATTAACACATTTTTTCTTAGTTTTTCACTCAAAAATAGCACAAGTACTTAAGACTGACCACCGACATGACGCATTTGACTTAATTTTGCCATTACGCATGCCCCAAAATTTAATTCGAATTAGCTTCGCTTAGCGTTCACACGGAGATAATGCGAATAATTTAATGCGCAGTAAACTAATTCGAATTAAACTATTTCGCATTAAATTCCCAGTGTGAACGCTAAGCGAAGCTAATTCGCAGTAAACATGCGTTTAATTCGAATTAACTCTCCGTGTGAACAGGGCACTAGTAATAGTAATATGTTTGTGTAAAAAGCATTGAAATCAACATTGTGTTGGTTATGATATTTGCTCCATTGGCAAAGTATCTTATATGACATATTCCCAATCAGTCATATTGACTGTTGTAAACAGATGATAAAGACAAAAAAAAAAGTCACAGAAACTTGTACTGTAGCAAAAAAACATAGGTAAAGCTGAACATTTGTAAAATACAAAACAATGCAAAACTGCAAATCAACACATTGAGGTTAAATTTGTGGAAGATACCCACATGTAGATACTTAACAGTATTCTATATAATCTATATCTAAAGTTGTAAACTTAAAGATATAAAACAGATCACCATAACTTTATGAGAATGGAGCTGTGAATTTATTTAGTGGATAGGCTTTGACCAGTGTTAGTTGTTCACCAACACTAAGTAAGAATGCAGCTGTAAATTTATTTAGTTGACCGATTTCAACTAGAGAAGGTAACTGTCTCTGGTTGAAACCAGTCAACTATATAAATTCACAGCTGCATTCTCATGAAGTGTCGGTGATCTGTTTCATGTCTTTAAGTTTATAATTTATATAAGGAAGAAAATTATCTCTGCCTGCCATATTAGTCTCCTCTAGTTTGTATTCCTCCAGGACATATTTTTTCATGGTTAAATGTACTTCCCAGAATATACTTTTAAAATTCTTGATGTTAATTTAATATGTTTAGAAAATAATAGTATTTTTTTAATCAGGTGAGAAGGTTGGTGTTATGCGGACCACTGATGGTACTCTCCATTTTCTTGTTAACGGTGTTGACCAGGGTCCCGCTGCCAATGGTATTGCTTCCAAAGTGTACGCCATAATTGATATGTATGGGAAATGTGCGCAGGTCACAATTGTTGACAACACTCCTGGAACCAATCAGGAAAATGGTGGGTGCATAAATTGCCGTAACTATAAAATTACTGTTCCTCTTTCTGATGTGTTGATAAAAGAATTTTGTGATTACTTACTTTTCTCAAATTTTAGACCATGTGCTACTGCAGTAATTGAAAAAAAAAACAAACCTTTTTAATGACAAGTGTTTTGATCTACATTGTATTTCTTCTGGTATTGTAAATGGAATGAAATGTAATTTTCAGTATAATGTAAAAAAGAGGCTTAACATGCATTTGCTAGTAATAAGAGCATTCTGTTATACACGTTTGAATTGTATTCACTGTAGATGGAATTTCTACGGATGTTGCCAGCCAGCTAGCCAATGAATTCCTTACTCAGCTCTCCAATCAGATTGTTAATGACTTGACCAGAAATGTAGAGGCTCTGGGACTAGATAATGTAGCCTCAAACTCTAATAATGAGAAACTGACATTCCATGAGCGTTGTGGGAGCCTGGTCAAGCTAAGCAACAGCCGTCGTACGGCAGAGAGACGACACCCGCTGGACGAGTTTAACAATGGAGTAGTCATGACCAATCGACCTCTGAAAAATGATGAGTTATTCGAGGTCAGCAAGGATTTAGAAAAAATGATAAAACTTCATGTGAATTTGGTATTTTTCCTTTTCATTTGTCAAAAAAGGTTGAGATATATATGTGGAATCTTTTTTTTTTGTCCACAGATTCGCCTGGATGTTTTGGTTGATAAATGGTCAGGCTCTATAGAAGTGGGAATAACAACACATAATCCATCCATGCTAGATTTCCCAGCAACCATGACCAACATGAGATCAGGTAATTCTTTATACTCCTTGATCAAAATTGATGATGTCAAATGTTAATTGAAACATTTGACATTTTATAGAAAATTGTTGAAATTGATTTCATTACTTTCCTTGCATGGATTGGTGTAGATATATTTAGAAGGCACTGACATGCTTACACTTGCATCACACAGATCTGTCTAACATCAAAGTTTAATATGATGTTAAATTTGGAAAATTGTTTTAATTATTCCTTGTATCCCTCTATGTGTTTACTTAATCATAAGCTTCAAAGCATATCCTTTTCTGAGGGATGTAGAATAGATTACTGTAAATAAGGAACAAGAGGAAAGTGCTAATTTGGATAAGAATATTTGTTTACCTTATGAGCAAGTTATGGATGCTTTTTAATTTTAATGAGTTAAGTCAGTGCATTATTTTCTTAAATCAATAGTTTAGTCCAACATTGTCTTGTTTGTTAGTAATATATAGATGCTATATTATCTAATCAGAACTGTATGTGTTATAGTCGTGTGTAGAAGAAATGTTGATTTACAAGTGAGACAAATTCATGTTGTTTGATGAATACACAAACTGTATAAACCAGTAACCTAGATTTATATACACTGGTGATTACATTGTCTGTAGACCTGAATGTTGTAGGAACCATTATGATGAGTGGCTGTGGGATTCTGACCAATGGAAAGGGAACACGGAGGGAATACGGCATCTATAATCTGGACGAGTTAACAGTGAGTCCACACATTCATGTTACAGTTAGGGTGGAATTTATATTTGGAGTTCACCTGGGATACAATGGGCTCATTCCTCAGGCTACCTTTATTACTATCTACCTGTGTTTAATGATTTACATAAGATATTTTTATGGAGATGATTTAATGATAATCTGTATATTGTTCCTAAATCATATGTGCCACAATATAAGTTATTAATAAAATTCTAAATCCTTTTTTCTAAACAATATTTTATGTAATGATGTATAAATTGACAGGAGGGAGACAGAATTGGACTGATCAGGAAATCTAACGGACATCTACATTACTATATAAATGGAGAGGATCAGGGCGTGGCCTCTAACGAGACTCCGCCCACAATTTGGGGTGTGGTTGACCTCTATGGTATGGCTGTCAAGGTCAGCATCCTTGATCAGAATGACCCTAACTACCCTAACAACATTACCTCCCCTGTCCAGAGGGTGCGGAATGTGTTCAGACAATTCCCAGACATGTACGATGAAATTTCATCCGAAGGTAACACGTTCTTAAAAGTGACAAAGAATACAATGAATTACAGTAAGAGAAAAGAGTTCTAAATGAGATTATGTGAACAACTTTTCAGAAGCAGAACCTGTGGAGAGACTGTTGTTTCATACAAGATGTGGGTCACATGCTGCAGTCATCAATAACCAAAGAACAGCACACAGACCAAAGTTTGTTGAAAACAGACACTTTCTTACTAAATTCTGTATAATTCTCCATGAACATGCTGTATGATTTAGTAACTTTTTGATTTATTACATTGACAGCGCCCTAGATGACTTTAACAATGGTGTTGTTTTGACCAGTCGTCCACTCAGGCAAGAAGAATTATTTGAAGTTCACATTGACAAAATGGTGGACAAGTGGGCGGGATCAATAGAGATTGGGGTCACGCTTCACTCACCGAATGACCTTGACTTTCCCTCAACCATGACCAACATAAGGTCAGGGACCTGGATGATGACGGGTACAGGGGTAATGCACAACGGGACAACGGTCATTGATATGTACGGTCAGAATCTGGACAGACTGAAGGTCAGTCAGGAGGAAATGTACTTCATTGAATTTTAGTATTATTAGATATCTTCTAATGAAGATATATATTTTTGGGAAAGGAAAAAGATAATAAAAATCATCTAATGACAATAAACTTTAAATTAATGGTCAAGTTTAGTATATAATATGCTCGAGCAGACATTCGAAAGTAAATTGCCATTCGTTCTCTTTAATAAGGCTGAGAAGTTAAATTGATTGAAAGGAAATACATGTACAACCCTGCTTCCTTTTGTTTGTGAATATGTAGTTGACGTATAAATATAATATATAATTGTTTACTTAATTATCCTCTTCTACAGGCAGGAGACAGAGTTGGGGTCAAGAGGAGGGGGGATGGTAGTCTTCACTTCTATGTAAATGGAATTGATCAGGGTCAGGGGGCCACTGGGGTCCCTCCTAATGTGTACGGGGTAATTGATCTCTATGGACAGGCTGCACAGACCACTATAGTGGACCACTCAGGTAAATCTAGAGGATGTAGTATTGTTTATTCATAATAATTAGCATCTTTGCAGTTGCGGCATGTTTTCTAATTAGGGACAGTATATTCAAATAATCAGTTGATTCATATGCAGTGATCATGTCAAAAGTCAACACCTCTGATTCATGGGATTGGATAATAGTGATGTAATCCGTAACTTGATTTCGTCTGTCTTCCAAACACAGATCCCCTGTCTCCTGATGCTGATTCCTGCAGTGCCAGCGACTCAGAGGAACTCAGATTTCATCATATTCACGGACAGAATTCTACCATAACAAACAATGGTCGTACCTGTTTGCGGCCCAATGCCACGGGGGAGTTTAATGACGCCATCATCATGAGCAGTCGCCCCTTGAAGGATAATGAATTGTTTGAAGTCATTATAGAGAAGATGGTGGACCGATGGTCAGGGTCGTTAGAGGCGGGTGTGACATTGATAAAGCCAGAGGAACTGGAGTTCCCAAACACAATGACAGATATCGTGTATGACACATGGATGCTCAGGTATTTAGCTCATCTGTCTGCTTGGTTCATATGTAATTAAAAAAAAGTCTCTTTAAAAAATTTTTAATACTGTAAATTATACAATGATCAAAAATTGAAAATGACTTTAAAAATTGCAATAATGTAATGTTATTACCAGAGTATTTAAAGAAAGATATTATTTGATAGTACAGTTTAATGAGACTTTCAATCTTTCAAAATGAGTGCATTATTAGGATAATTTTGTTCATTTTCTATGATATTCTTTATTTTAGTGGAGCAGCCATAATGCAGGATGGCTCTACGATCAGGAACGGTTATCCTCTGGACCTGGACGCCGTGACTGTGGGGTGTAGAATCGGGATCATGCGGTGCTCTGACGGCACTCTACACTACTTCCTGAACGGATCCGATCAGGGCCCCGCCTGTATAGATGTCCCACATGGTAAGTCAAATCACTTGGTCACGTAGTTTTACAGGGGAAATCTAGTTTGTCGGTAAGACTATTTTTCTTTATGCTTTTTAGTACTTTATAGTTTTGTTTCCACTTGCAATACATAATTACCTGTATTTGTTTTTAGGTGTGTATGCTGTAATAGACCTATATGGACAGTGTGCTCAGGTTTCGATCACCAGTGGATCAGGAGTGTATCCATCTGCAGACAATAATCTCTTACATTCAGATCAGGCCATTATGTCTCCCTCATCGTCAGGTAACAAAAGTACATGTCATCTCCTAGATCAAGCACTGATCAATGTCCCTTGTTTTACAGTTCATTTGTCAAACTTTATATTTAGTGGTAAAAATTTTCTGATGTATTCTCTTTTCTGATTGTTTCAGAGGTGTCTCATCGATTCAGTTTGTGTTGTGGTAAGAACATTACAATAAAGAACAATAGTTGTACAACAGCTCGGTCTACAGGCTACAATAATGCCATTGTGTTTAGTTCTGATCCTCTGAAGAGGGATGAGATGTTTGAGGTAAAACCTTAGTTTAACTGAGTTTTTGTAAAGTTTATTAGACGACAGATCATTTATATCTTGTACAAATAATTGTATTGTAATAATTAAATTTGCTCTTGACTCAGAATTTTCTTTTAGGGGGAATTTCCAAGATGTGAAAATTTTTATTAATACATGTACATGTAGAGACATTGTACATTTTTTGCTAGGTATTTTGCTACAAATGTACACTACATTCTTTTAAATAAGTTTACCTATATTGTTTACAGGTGAGAATTGACCAGGTATGTCGAGTGTGGTCAGGGTCACTACACATTGGACTGACCACTCTGGCCATATCAGACACCACCTCATCCTCCGTCATCCCAGCATCTGCCCTTGAAATGACCTCCAAACTGACCTGGCTAATAACCGGGTCAGAGGTCAGGAAAAACGGATTTGTTATCAAGGAGAATTACGCACCAGCTCTAGAGAGACTTGAGGTAAAATTCCCATTGGTTTAAGGGAGGTCACTGCATTTAATTATTGAAAATTGTGAACAGATTGTGTAGAATATAAACTATAAAGCCATCTTTAGTATTCCATGGAATATTAGGTCTTCTGTACATAAAATATTACGCACTGTATAAAATTTCATGTATGAAATTAAAATCTAATATTTGATTTGGTGTATTTTATTATGTTAGGATTTGGCTATCTGTAGCTTATTTTCCTGCTTGTTACAGGTTGGGAATCTGGTGGGCATTCGTCGAGTCTCGGACGGTACACTTCATCTGTACATTAACGGGGAGGATATGGGGGTGGCGGCCTCCAACATCCCTAAGAACGTGTTCGTGGTGATTGACCTTTATGGTCCAGTGGAGATGATCTCGATCACAAGTAGTTGTTCCTGGGACGCCTCTTTGATGGCTAGTCAGCAGTCTCAGTCGGTCATGTCAGAGTTAGCCGAGGCCGCAGACCTAGATACAGAGGAGGAATACCCCAATACGCTAGGATTCCATGTCAACCACGGTAAAAATATCATGTTGAGTAATGGTGGACTGACAGCAGAGAGAACGGAAAGTTACAACCAGGGACTGATTGTCACAAGTCAACCACTACACAAAAACCAAATGTTCCAGGTATTGCCATACATTCACCATTGAGATATATGTCAAGTACTAATACTTTTTGATACCATAACTGACTAGCAATATCATTCTATAAGTAAAGCATTTTGAGCCTTTGAAATGCAAAATTCAGATTCGTGGGATACTGAAATCTCCCTTCTTGCATGTTGTGTACCTTGCTGATAATAATGACTGGTAAATTTACATTGAGACTTGTTTGACTTTACACAGGTGCGGGTTGATCACCTGACCCCCCGCTGGAGCTTCTCGCTGATGATTGGGGTGCTGGGATTCCCTCCAGATAAGTACACCTTCCCGGTTTCCTCCATGTCCATAAAGAAGTCGTGTATCATGATCCAGGGTAGCGCGGTGTACAACTCGGGGTGCAAGGCAAGTTCTGTTTTGTAGAGAGAGAGATTCAGAAAGCTTTCTCTTATAGGACTGTAAGTCTGACAGAAGATAAAAAGAAAAAAAACTTCAAATTTATGATGGCTCATTAGAAAATATAAATTTTAAGATTGGCTCCATTATAAATTCATTTTGCTAATTAGTCATCTTGAATTTGAAGTTTTTTCTTTCTATCTTCTGTCAGACTGTTCAGTTTATTTGATAAAAATCTGGTTATGATGAAAATTTTTCAGAACAAGGTTAATTTTAGGCAAAAATAAAGATGATGTTTTCTGTTTGATAATTTTTTTTTATATTTATAGAAGTCGTCTCATTTTGGATGTTGTAGGTAAAAGAGAATTATGGTCCAAATCTAGATGAGCTACAAGTAGGTCATGTGATTGGGATAATTGTTGATGAAGAGTCCAATCTTCACCTGTTTTTCAATGGCGTGGATCAGGGTGTAGCTGCCAGGGACGTACCGGGCTCCTGTTATGGAGTGGTGGATCTTTATGGGAAATGCGACAAGGTAAAATAGCAAGAAGGGCAGAACAGCTAGTTTAAAAAAAAATCCATTAAGAACAAGTTTACTCATTGATTCAGTAGCTCACTACTGTAGATTACTTAATTTTCGCGACGCCTTATTTTCGCGAGATAGTCATTGACTGTAGATTAGCGAGAAAAAAATTTCACGAATTGTGGTTATTGCTCTATATAATCTTAAGGAATTCTATTATACGCGAGAATGAAATTTTCGCGAGTATACCATCTCGCATGATTACGCGAAAATAAAGTTCTCGTGAATAAAAAGTGATTTACAGTATTTTGGACACAAAACTTTTGAAGATTTTCCCACAATGTCAGTTAAATCTTTTTCATATTTGCACTTACAAGATTTAAAGAAAATATATTTATACACATGCAGGTATATATTACATGGGAATTCTTCTCATAACTTTATGCTGGTGTTTCAGGTGACAGTAGTTCCAAATGTGGACAGCAGTGAATCTCCTGAACCAAAACATAAAGATAAGGAGAAAGCAGAGAAGGAAGACATTGAAGAAGGTGGGGGATTTCTTGGGAAGAACGAGAACTGGATAAAGTGATCCAGTTTAATTATTAATGGTTTAAGAGATATTCAGTACAAATCATTACAAGTGCAGGACTTTTACATGGAAAAAAAGGTAGATCAAAATTTAAATGAAGGACTTAATTTCTTGCATGGGAAGTGGCATCATTTATGATGGATTACTAGATGTGTTAAGAAAAAAAAAACACATCATTTTTCACTGTATATGTTTACAAACCAAGAATAATAGGAAATGAAATGTTACATATGCCTCTAACACTATAAAAACCATGTTTCACTTCCTTAGAAAAGTAAGACTTCTTCATTCTCTTTTAATCAGTGATGAAAGAAAAGAACAGTCCAAGTGAGACCATCTTGGGTAGCGTTGTGATTCGGCCGTGTGAGTATGCCAAGACCTGCTCCAAGGTCAGGAGCCTGATGGGTATACCTGGTAAGTAACACACAGAGAATTACAGGTGTTCTGTCTTAATTAATAAACTTCAATTGTATCAGAAATACCATTTCCTGTCTAGTATTCCAACAGTATGTTATCAGAGATAAACTGTTACAGCTTTCTATAGAGAGAATATTCATATTAGGCTCAGATAGATATTTAGACTGTAAACTACCTTTACACTCCAATTTCAGAAGGATTTTTCCAGGAACAGCAGATGACATGTTACTGCGAGTCTTGCCATAAACTGAGGTCGGAGGATCTGTACCTCAGGAGGGGGGAGCCACCGAGGGAGTACGCGGTGCCCCTGGGGTGGTGCCGATATATTCTCAAGTGAGTAGCACTATATCATCAAACTTAACCAAAATATTGAGTTTACTAGATACACATGTTGTGTGAAAGTATCATTATACATTAAGTTCATGTACATCATTGAATAAAAATGTCATATGGTAAATGTTATTCTAAATTGTAGACAACGCCAGAAAGCCCCGTCTTTTGTGGCGTCTGACAAGTGGCATGTGGCGTATTATGGTACACAACTGGAGGTTCTCAGAAAAATCCTGGATACCGGAGATATTCACACCTGTAGTGAGTTCTACAGTTATAAAGCCTAAAAGCATTTACAATTGTTATCTACATACATGTAGTTAGCAAAGGAAAAAAATGAATGGAAAGTGGTTTATTCATTTAAAACAAAGTCAACTGCACAACCAGTCTGTTAATTTGTCTGGCTTGAACCAATCATTGCAAACAATCCTGGTGAAAAATTATGTAAATTAATATCTGTATGAATATAAAAAAAATAACGATGAATAGTTTGACTAAAAGCGAATAATTTATTGCATTTCAGTAATACTGTCTTTTAAATAAATCTGTGTTGTTATATTTTTTAAAAATATTTTTAATCAAGTTATTGTTTATCAAAATCTGATATGTTTTACCAGCTGTATATGAATTACCTGATGTAACCCTTTTGATGTTAGAGAGATTTTGTTTTTGTAGATGATCAGATGGGAGGAGGTAGTACTCTCCTACCTCAGTCTGTACCATTCACGGAGAAATCCCGTCCTGACAGTTCTAGTCTCAGACAAATTCTAATGTCTCCCACCATACGATACATAGGATGTAACGAGTTCTCACCCAAGTTCAAGTAAGTCTCCGATAAATTTACATGTCTCCCACCAGGTCATTTGTGGGCTTAGTACTTCTAGTTTCTATATAAATCCTGGGATATACTCATGAAATTATATCAAAATAAAGTACACGAGTAATTCCAATATGATTTTAATCATATTCATGTGTCATAGAACCACAAATAAATACAGAATAAATACTGTTTTACAGTAAATTTAGGTAGGTCCATTATCTACATGAATTATATATTTTTCAGGTTATTAGAACCGAGAACCAAGAGGACATTCCATGTTCGTGTAGCGTTTCAGGTTTGGTTAAAGCCTGGCTCATACAAAGTAGGACCTCAGAGTCTTGGTCTCAATGAACAAATAGATCCACAATTCTCAAACAATGAGTTAGAGTGGGCCACGAAGGAGAGAGGATCAGTACTGTTACACGGACTGCTCATCAAAATAGAAAACTTATAGACACGACTCCACGTGTAGAAACTGGGAATCATTTCATGTTGATCATTTTACATGATGGAGTTTGATTAGTCAATAGAAATCATCTAGTACAGTTTCCTGTTTTTGCTACAGGTTTATCACAGTTGTATACATTATAAAAGACTAATACAGAGTATCAAAATCTTTGTTTTAATTTCAAAGAAGGGAATAAGTGTGGACTGTTAATCAAATTATTTTTGTTCCAAATTCAAAGATTTTTCTTCTAACTGTGCTGATTAGACACTACATGTTTAAGAACATACAAATATTTTTTTTTACAAGGACAATTTTTTAGAGAATTCAGAATTATTTCAATCAATTTGTCCATGGCTCAGTTTTTGATGTAAAAACATTGTATTTGTTTAAATAAATATTCCTAAAGCAGAAGGGTAATCTATGATGTAAATAGCTGTGCAGTTCACCCCAATTGACCTGTAAATCCATGGAAAACTTTACAATCCATGAAAATGTGCTTCAGATTTACATTTTTTTCAGTATGAGCTAAAATTTTAGAATCTACAGACTTTAATCCTAATGTTTGCACTGTTTTGTTATATTTTTGTTGTTTTGCTTTTATTTATAATACAGATTTTTCAATAACATTAAGTATTTATTGTTAATCTCTTTGATTCACAAAGAGTACGGAGTGCTAGACTGTGTGTTTGAATTGTTGTAATGATATGAATGAATTTATGAGAATAAGATATTGTGAGGTGTTGTTTATTGGTGTATCCTGGAGTTCTGTGTGAATTAATTGTAACACTTCAAAACTCTTACAGTTACAATTTTGTTCTCAAATATTTTCCTTTATTTTTCCCTATCTTCAGTGTGATAACTTTGTCTAACTTAAAAGTACAACGCATGTATACATGTAATACTGTTGGATGATAAAAAAAAAAAAAAGCAAAATTTTTAATATGAACTAACAACAATTTTTTATACTGTGCGACTGTCAAACGAATTTCACACATACTGTGCGACTGTCAAATGACTTTCACACATGATTCATAGAAATACAGTTCTCCATTACTTAGACGTATGTTAGAAGTGGTACTTGTTTTACATCTTACATTAACTGTTTGAATGGATAAAATTCATGATATTGATGAGTATATGTTCATTTCCCTTTTCAGAAAACTTACATTCACTTGTACTTTAATTGTCATCGGCATTGATCTCAAACTGAAATCATTTTTTGTGTGTATATGTCTATACGTGCATGTTTACTCCACAATGAATAAAATTGAAGAAAAACTGCAGTCTTCCTATTGTTTTTTTCTATCAATATCATGAAAAAAATGTTCAAATGAAATTGCTTTCATATAAATAAAAGGTCTAACAAACTTCACCTTCCATTAAACCAATGCTGCAATGCTGTATAATTCATATTTTCTACATGATGTAAAGAAAAAAATCATTAGGAAATATAACAAAATTTAAAGCTGATTGTATTACTTTTTAAATACTCAACAGGGATAAAAGTGATTTCAGGATTATATGTCACTTTTAGCATTGATTTATACATGTAAATGTAAGAAAGTTAAATGGAACTCGTTATAATTCCCGTCCTACAATTTATTTATTTATTAAGTACAATCAAATTTGATAAATTTTGACATTCACTCTTATTTTGAATATTTGGAGGAAAATGAAAAAGAAACCTATGAAATACGATTAAAGCAGAAGAAAATGACTCGTGATATTGTCCCTGGTTAAAGCGTTGAAGTGACCTCAGATAAAGTGAAACTGAAAGTAAATCAACATGAACATGCGATTGTGCAAGATTTTCATCTATGGTACTCCAATAATTGCTTTTAGTAATATTTAATCCCCATTCGACTTTGATTTTGAATACTTGACATGTCTTCGAAAGTACAGGAATTATTTGGAGGAGCCCTCAGTGTTCAACTTCCAGACAACGCTAAGGACATAAGGTAGCCTTAGGAAAGGAGTAGTGTTATGTGACTAATTTTTGTCAATACAATTTAGATTGGAAGAATCTATGGCACTCTTTGCAAATGCCTGTACTTGCACAGTAATTTTTATTGGACATAAGTCTAATGAGTAATGTATATAAGCAAACAAAGCATTCTTTGAATTGAGTTAATTTTTTACCCCCAGACTGCATTCTGCACAGCTCCCTGTTTTACAAGTATCTGTAGGTGTATGTCACTGAATATTTAAGGACTTTGTATCTATAAGGGGGCGGAGATGGGTGGAAGGGGCAGATGCATTATTGTCATTGCACAGAACTTTCAGGCACAGAATAATTCCTCTTCCATATGTTATGTTTTTAAATCAATTGCAGTATGGACAGAAAAAAAATATTTTGTTAGGAGTAAGTGCTTGATATTTCCACAGTTTTACACTATATATACACAGTATTCTGCTTTCTATAATATTAGATGTCTCTTGTAATCTTTATTAGTTTTAAAACAAATATTATCTTTTGTGTTTTCGGAATTTGATGACTTGATCAGGTACTGTTGCTGACGTGAGGCCCTCAACCATTTTCTTATAAACATGCAGCTGCACTAGGCAATAAGTTGCATAGGCCCACACTGTACAATGGACACTTCTAAGAAGATACACAGATATCTTCAGTATTTTAATATTTCAAAGACATTTCAAGAAATCAGATTATGTTGCTATTCTTTATTATTTAGTGACATTCGCCAGATTCCTGATAACCAGGAAGTGTTTGCTCACCCAGTCACAGACCAGAGTATAATCATAGAGATCCTGGAGTATGTGGACAAAGATGATGAAGAAGCAATTAAGTAAGTGTCAGAAGACCTGTAATATAGTGTAAAAAGTAACCAAACAGTATAGTGTCAGTAACCACAATAAAGTACCAGTAACCAAGAAATGAAGTTCCAGTAACTCAGCAATGAAATGTTAGTAACTCAGCAAAAAAGTAAATTTCAGTAACCCAGCAATAAAATGTAAGTAACTTGGCAATAAAGTAAATTTCAGTAAGAAAGCATTAAAATTTCAGTATCTAAGTGATAAAGTTTCAGTAACACAGTACTTAATAAAGAGTCAGTAACTCAACAATAAAGAGTCAGTAACTCAACAATAAAGAGTCAGTAACTCAACAATAAAGTATCAGTAACCCAGCAATAAAATGTCAATAATTCAGCAATAAAGTGTCAGTAACTCAACAATAAAGTTTCAATAACTCAACAATAAAGTGTCAATAACCCAGCAATAAAATATCAGTAACTCAACAATAAAATGTCAGTTACTCAACAATAAAGTGTTGATAACTCAACAATAAAAGTCAGTAACTCAACAATAAAGTGTCAGTAACTCAGCAATAAATTGTCAGTAACTCAACAATAAAGTGCCAGTAACTCAACAATAAAGTGTCAATAATTCAGCAATAAATTGTCAGTAACTTAACAATAAAATGTCAGTAACTCAGCAATAAAGTAAATGTCAGTAAAACAGAAAAAAGTGTTTGTAACCCAGCAATAAAGTAAATGTCAGTAACTCAGCAATAAAATACTGTCAGTAACCCAGCAATAAAATATCAGTAACTCAACAATAAAGTGTCAGTAACTAAGCAATAAAGTGTCAATAACCCAGCAATAAAGTGTCAGTAACTCAACAATAAAGTGTCAATAACCCAGCAATACAGTAACTCAACAATAAAGTTTCAGTAACTCAGCAATAAAGTGTCAATAACTCAGTAAAGTATCAGTAACTCAACAATAAAATGTCAGTAACTCAACAATAAAGTGTCAGTAACTCACCAATAAAGTGTCAGTAACTCAACAATAAAGTGTCGGTAACTCAACAATAAAAGTCAGTAACTCAACAATAAAGTGTCAGTAACTCACCAATAAAGTGTCAGTAACTCACCAATAAAGTGTCAGTAACTCAACAGTAAAGTGTCAGTAACTCAACAATAAAGTGTCAATAACCCAGCAATAAAATATCAGTAACCCAGCAATAAAGTGTCAGTAACTCAGCAATAAATTATCAGTAACTCAACAATAAAGTGTTGGTAACTCAACAATAAAAGTCAGTAACTCAACAATAAAGTGTCAGTAACTCAGCAATAAATTATCAGTAACTCAACAATACAGTGTCAGTAACTCAACAATAAAGTGTCAATAACTCAGCAATAAATTGTCAGTAACTTAACAATAAAATGTCAGTAACTCAGCATTAAAGTAAATGTCAGTAACACAGCGATAAAAATGTTTGTAACCCAGCAATAAAGTAAATATCAGTAACTCAGCAATAAAATAATGTCAGTAACCCAGCAAAAAATATCAGTAACTCATCAATAAAGTGTCAGTAACTTAACAATAAAGTAAATGTCAGTAACCAAGCAATAAAGTGAATTTCAGTAACCCAGCAATAAAATGTCAGTAACTCAACAATAAAGTGTCAATAACTCAACAATAAAAGTCAGTAACTCAGCAATAAATTGTCAGTAACTCAACAGTTAAATGTAAGTAACTCAACAATAAAGTTTCAGTAACTCAGCAATAAAGTGTCAATAACTCAGTAAAGTGTCAGTAACTCAACAATAAAATGTCAGTAACTCAACAATAAAGTGTCAGTAACTCACCAATAAAGTGTCAGTAACTCAACAATAAAGTGTCAGTAACTCAACAATAAAGTGTCAATAACCCAGCAATAAAATATCAGTAACCCAGCAATAAAGTGTCAGTAACTCAGCAAAAAATTATCAGTAACTCAACAATAAAGTGTCGGTAACTCAACAATAAAAGTCAGTAACTCACCAATAAAGTGTCAGTAACTCACCAATAAAGTGTCAGTAACTCACCAATAAAGTATCAGTAACTCAACAGTAAAGTGTCAGTAACTCAACAATAAAGTGTCAATAACCCAGCAATAAAATATCAGTAACCCAGCAATAAAGTGTCAGTAACTCAGCAATAAATTATCAGTAACTCAACAATAAAGTGTTGGTAACTCAACAATAAAAGTCAGTAACTCAACAATAAAGTGTCAGTAACTCAGCAATAAATTATCAATAACTCAACAATAAAGTGTCAGTAACTCAACAATAAAGTGTCGGTAACTCAACAATAAAAGTCAGTAACTCAACAATAAAGTGTCAGTAACTCACCAATAAAGTGTCAGTAACTCAACAGTAAAGTGTCAGTAACTCAACAATAAAGTGTCAATAACCCAGCAATAAAATATCAGTAACCCAGCAATAAAGTGTCAGTAACTCAGCAATAAATTATCAGTAACTCAACAATAAAGTGTTGGTAACTCAACAATAAAAGTCAGTAACTCAACAATAAAGTGTCAGTAACTCAGCAATAAATTATCAGTAACTCAACAATACAGTGTCAGTAACTCAACAATAAAGTGTCAATAACTCAGCAATAAATTGTCAGTAACTTAACAATAAAATGTCAGTAACTCAGCATTAAAGTAAATGTCAGTAACACAGCGATAAAAATGTTTGTAACCCAGCAATAAAGTAAATATCAGTAACTCAGCAATAAAATAATGTCAGTAACCCAGCAAAAAATATCAGTAACTCATCAATAAAGTGTCAGTAACTTAACAATAAAGTAAATGTCAGTAACCAAGCAATAAAGTGAATTTCAGTAACCCAGCAATAAAATGTCAGTAACTCAACAATAAAGTGTCAATAACTCAACAATAAAAGTCAGTAACTCAGCAATAAATTGTCAGTAACTCAACAGTTAAATGTAAGTAACTCAACAATAAAGTTTCAGTAACTCAGCAATAAAGTGTCAATAACTCAGTAAAGTGTCAGTAACTCAACAAAAAAATGTCAGTAACTCAACAATAAAGTGTCAGTAACTCACCAATAAAGTGTCAGTAACTCAACAATAAAGTGTCAGTAACTCAACAATAAAGTGTCAATAACCCAGCAATAAAATATCAGTAACCCAGCAATAAAGTGTCAGTAACTCAGCAAAAAATTATCAGTAACTCAACAATAAAGTGTCGGTAACTCAACAATAAAAGTCAGTAACTCACCAATAAAGTGTCAGTAACTCACCAATAAAGTGTCAGTAACTCACCAATAAAGTGTCAGTAACTCAACAGTAAAGTGTCAGTAACTCAACAATAAAGTGTCAATAACCCAGCAATAAAATATCAGTAACCCAGCAATAAAGTGTCAGTAACTCAGCAATAAATTATCAGTAACTCAACAATAAAGTGTTGGTAACTCAACAATAAAAGTCAGTAACTCAACAATAAAGTGTCAGTAACTCAGCAATAAATTATCAGTAACTCAACAATAAAGTGTCAGTAACTCAACAATAAAGTGTCGGTAACTCAACAATAAAAGTCAGTAACTCAACAATAAAGTGTCAGTAACTCACCAATAAAGTGTCAGTAACTCAACAGTAAAGTGTCAGTAACTCAACAATAAAGTGTCAATAACCCAGCAATAAAATATCAGTAACCCAGCAATAAAGTGTCAGTAACTCAGCAATAAATTATCAGTAACTCAACAATAAAGTGTTGGTAACTCAACAATAAAAGTCAGTAACTCAACAATAAAGTGTCAGTAACTCAGCAATAAATTATCAGTAACTCAACAATACAGTGTCAGTAACTCAACAATAAAGTGTCAATAACTCAGCAATAAATTGTCAGTAACTTAACAATAAAATGTCAGTAACTCAGCATTAAAGTAAATGTCAGTAACACAGCGATAAAAATGTTTGTAACCCAGCAATAAAGTAAATATCAGTAACTCAGCAATAAAATAATGTCAGTAACCCAGCAAAAAATATCAGTAACTCATCAATAAAGTGTCAGTAACTTAACAATAAAGTAAATGTCAGTAACCAAGCAATAAAGTGAATTTCAGTAACCCAGCAATAAAATGTCAGTAACTCAACAATAAAGTGTCAATAACTCAACAATAAAAGTCAGTAACTCAGCAATAAATTGTCAGTAACTCAACAGTTAAATGTAAGTAACTCAACAATAAAGTTTCAGTAACTCAGCAATAAAGTGTCAATAACTCAGTAAAGTGTCAGTAACTCAACAATAAAATGTCAGTAACTCAACAATAAAGTGTCAGTAACTCACCAATAAAGTGTCAGTAACTCAACAATAAAGTGTCAGTAACTCAACAATAAAGTGTCAATAACCCAGCAATAAAATATCAGTAACCCAGCAATAAAGTGTCAGTAACTCAGCAAAAAATTATCAGTAACTCAACAATAAAGTGTCGGTAACTCAACAATAAAAGTCAGTAACTCACCAATAAAGTGTCAGTAACTCACCAATAAAGTGTCAGTAACTCACCAATAAAGTATCAGTAACTCAACAGTAAAGTGTCAGTAACTCAACAATAAAGTGTCAATAACCCAGCAATAAAATATCAGTAACCCAGCAATAAAGTGTCAGTAACTCAGCAATAAATTATCAGTAACTCAACAATAAAGTGTTGGTAACTCAACAATAAAAGTCAGTAACTCAACAATAAAGAGTCAGTAACTCAGCAATAAATTATCAATAACTCAACAATAAAGTGTCAGTAACTCAACAATAAAGTGTCAATAACTCAGCAATAAATTGTCAGTAACTTAACAATAAAATGTCAGTAACTCAGCATTAAAGTAAATGTCAGTAACACAGCGATAAAAATGTTTGTAACCCAGCAATAAAGTAAATATCAGTAACTCAGCAATAAAATAATGTCAGTAACCCAGCAAAAAATATCAGTAACTCATCAATAAAGTGTCAGTAACTTAACAATAAAGTAAATGTCAGTAACCAAGCAATAAAGTGAATTTCAGTAACCCAGCAATATAATGTCAGTAACTCAACAATAAAGTGTCAATAACTCAACAATAAAGTGTCAGTAACTCAGCAATAAATTGTCAGTAACTCAACAGTTAAATGTAAGTAACTCAACAATAAAGTGTCAGTAACTCAACAATAAATTGTCAGTAACTCAACAATAAATTGTCAGTAACTCAACAATAAAGTGTCAGTAACTCAACAGAAAAATATCAGTAACTTAGCAATAAAGTGTCAGTAACTCAACAATAAAGTGTCAGTAACTCAACAATGAAGTGTCAGTAACTAAGCAATAAAGTGTCAATAACTCAGCAATAAAGTGTAACGCAGCAATAAAATATCAGTAACTCAGTATTTATGTACCAGTATTCCTGCAAAAAATTGTGTCAGTTAACCAGTCACTAAGCAGAATATCTCAATCAACCTTGAGTTTCTGAAATATACAATTATGAGGAGAAAGCTGATGGAATGATGTTGCTTTCAGACAGACATGGTCTTAATCATGTATTATAGCTGAGATATAAAAAATATTAAATTTTCAGATAAAATTGTACATGTTTATAATAGACCTGTGCACTGAGCTATTTAAAGATTTCTTAATTGGACCCTTTTTAGTTTTGATTTTGGATGGATCCATGGTGTTGAACTGTACTCCTTAAAGGTAACAATGTGTTATTGTTAGTATGAACTCTCAGGATTTTCATTGTCATGCCTGTTTTACAGGACCCACTTTAGTGACCTGGCTTCTGACAATGACGTGCAGAGTGGAGATGCTGCTATTGTACAGATTGAGGAAATTCCTAACACCGATCTTAAAATGACACAGTAAGTCACAAACTGCATGTCTATAAAATCAACCTGCAGGTTCTTAGTTTCAGATATCTGGTAAGAAAGGATATAATGATAATTATACCCCCCGCAAACGAAGTTTAGGGGGGGTATATTGGAATCACCATGTCCGTCTAGCTGTCTGTCTGTCTGTCTGTAGACGAGATTTTGTCCGGACCATTACTCAGAAACTATTGGAAGGATTTGTCTGAAAATTTGTACAAATATTATTCACCATATGAAGTTGTGCACCTGATATTTTCATCTTGATTCAATGATTATTCTGAATTTTACAGGTGTTTTTTTCATTTTTATTTTGTGGTTTTGTCCGAACTGTTTCTCAGAAACTATTGCAAGGATTAATCTGAAAATTTGTACACTTATTATATACCATATGAAGGTGTGCAATTGGAATTTTCAACTCTTTTTGTTCATTTTTTTGCATTTTACAGGTTTTATTTTTTATTTTAATTGACTTGTTCATTTTGGGCTCATGTATAAGGTTTGAGACATAGAATCTAGAATATCTGTACAAAAGTACTACAGCTTAAAACTACTCATATAAACATAAAAAAAAGAATCATCATCAAGTGTTAAAAACAGTTTTTACATTGCACAGAAGATAATGTAATTTCATTTGTCTCTTGGGAATAATGACTGGACATGCATCCAGTTAAAGATAAATTAATGAGTTTGGTGTGGGAAGTTGAACATTAAGGCATCTTATTATCAACCATGTGTAATCTCCTGGGAATCGGGCACAAGAATTAAAGACCTCTCTTCTCTTATTCTCTTAATTGTAATTTATTGTCTGTCAAAGCACTTCATTACTGGATGACCAGCTCTTTATTTTCAAATGAATTTGATATAAAGTTATCAAGATTAATTTGATTTTGTATAATATGATTTTTTTTTCGACAATCAGTTTGCAGAGTGACATAATACATAATTGCAATATATTTTTTTAATGCAGAAATAAAAAAATTAAATAAAAAAAATAATGTTACACTGGAATTACATTGTATAAGTATTGATGTTTCATTTGGTTGCACCTTTGTTTCATTCATTAAGAAACATGAAGAGCAATTATATTTCACTGCAAATTTTTGTAATTGTGAACACCTCTAGATCCATAAAGTATTTTTGAATTGGCACCTTCTCTGAAAAACCCAGCGGGGGGTATTTGTCCCTATTGGACAGTTCTAGTTTACATAGAAAGATTGAAATTTTTAATGTTTTTTATTTAGGTGTGACAATGCCTATTATGTGCTAGGACAACAGAATGTCTCCAAATTCAATGAGGCAGCTAAAAACACAGTAGACATGCACATTGGTCTTTTTCGTATCTCTAAATTTACCTCAGATATACTGGTGACCTTCAACAATCCTTCATCTATCAAGTAAGTGCATTATATATATATGTTACGATGCTACACAAATACTTTATAGGTTGATGTTCAGATGTAGCTGTAACTTGATGAGAGGGTCTTGTACAAAGATTCTCAATTGACTAAATGAATTGGACCATTTCAGATAAACAGTTTCTTTGAATCTTTAAACATATCTATTGTAATGCATAAAATAATAAGTTATCTTTGCTAAAATATTTAAAACATCAATGACATGTTACAGTGATGAAGTCCAAGTTAATTGATACTTATTGTATTTTCAAAATATAAATTAGTTCAAAATGTCTTTTTTTTGATTCCCTTTATTTTGTACACCATTTTGATTTCCCATTTGAAGTCTTTGTTGATTGGCCTATTTTGAAACAGATTCCATTGCTTTTATAATTTGATTTCATCAAATTATTTTGTACACACCCCTATTTTGTTGCCCTTCAGCCCCCAGAGTAGCAGTCATCACCCCGTCCCTGTCAGCACTACCCCCTGGACCCCCGAGGACTTCCGGAATCTTCTGACGTCACTCTGTGTAGTGGATGAGGGAATATTTGGACAGTAGCAGGCTCTTTATCAGCAGTATTGAATTCTGTTCCAAATGTGTTTCAGAAAGATGGTTTCCATTAGGAATTTACATGGATTTCTTTACACAAAAGTTGTCTACTGCTTTATATGGTCCTTGGTGGAAGGGAAAATGTGCATTTTACAATAATTTTGCTTCAACATCCCCAAAATGCAATCTGAACTTTAGAGCAAACATCCATTGAAGGAGGCAATGCCAGAGCTGTAATACATGGGATGTTAGTACCCAGTGCAGATGATGCTGATAAAACATTTCGTTTTTTATGTCAGTATGAAAGGTTATCTTTACTACACACATTTTCTGTGTTATTAATTATGTTTACAATAAGATAAACATGCCTCTGTGGGTGTCCTTTTGATTTGAGTGGTATAGAGACTGGTTTACTAATTGTTGGTTACCTATGTAATGTCACCTATTTTCTCATTCACTGTATTATATTTGAAGAAGGCAGGGGGGTAATGAATTAACCACCAGATGTAGCTTAATTTTTTAGGTATGATATCTGAAGCTGTCAACTATCATTTGGCAAAGAAAAATTTCATACATTTTAGTTGTAAAATTTGATCATTTTTGTATATCTTTATATGGAGCTCTTCTTCTAAAGGAGATAAAAATGATTTAAAAATGGCCACAATAACCCCCCTTAAAATGTAAAAGTGTTTTTGCATTTGCTGTGAATACAGTGCAAGAAATTAAGCTTGTTGAGTCTGTTAAATATTTTCTCCGAACCTTTTTAAAGAATGTATTCAAAATATAAAATGCATACACAGGGTTTCTGAATATCTTTTGCTACAATTTCATTTAATTGTAAAATACTGTTTGAGAGATACCTATAAATAAAAGGAAAATGATATTGCACTTAGTAGTATAAAACTGTGATGTGCATAGTCTGTATGGACGTAAAATTCATTGAAGTCACAACACACCAAATCATTCACTCCAATAAAATACATAAAGCATATCCTCTGTCTCAGTTTGTAAATGGTCAAGGATTAAAAAACAATTTTCTTGAAAATGAACTGGCATATTCCACTATCTCTGGCTCACTGACCGAATTCAGAAGATTTATCTGTAAATCAAAACATGGTAAACATTTTAGAGGTACACATGTATAGTGAATGGTACATTATAAGTACAATAAGACAATAAGAGCAAAGTCAAAAGAATCTTTGTGATCCTTGGTTTTTTCTAGGATACCTTTTTAACAATTTCTTCGAAGTCTTCTTTGAATGCTAAGTTGCGCATAAGATATACAAAAGATTGTATAAATCTGGAGCCAAATACGCCATGATAATCCACTTCCACTGAAAAATTGATGGTTTTGAAATTATGAATTCCATTAAAATTCTTTTTGTTCAAATTAATATTAAGATTAACGTGACTACACCGTATCTACCATCTTGCGTTGCCCTAACAACGAACATGTCGGCCCTCATGTTCACAGCTTGGTCAGACGTTGTTGAAGAAGATACCATAGATGTCAGGTTCTCGGTAGCCGTTTTTATTTCATCCACTGATTTGGATTTTGCTGAAAAGAAAAGACCTATTAATTTGTATTTCATTGAAGATAAATGCATCAGACACGTAACAATGATAGCTACGTCTCTGCATGCGTATAGTATCTATAGTTAGTTCTTAGTTAATGTTGGATGTACGAACCATCATCACATGCTTGGAAAATAAATATCTTCGGAATCCCTCTTAGACTGCTGCAATGTTCATCGTCAAACATTGAAATGATGGTGTCTATACATATCTTATAACCATTCACACCATAGATGTGATCTCCGTCACCACGTGACATAACGACCATTACGTAACACTCAAGTGAGGCGTGGTCACATGTTCGCTCCTTCTCCAGTACGGCAGAAAGTTTCTACCGAGAGATATCAAAATTTGGATTCCAAGCAGACATTTTACTTTCAAATTTTTTCATGAGGTAAAAAAGAAGAAAAACAAGAGGCCCATGGGCCACATCGCTCACCTGAGAAGCTTTGACCATTCCGTTGCGGTTCTTTACCAGATTTCCCACTTGTTATACATATTGTGACAACATCCTACACCACTGATCATAATTTAGACAATTTGAAATCTACACTACCATAGGATGCCTTGACTCCCAATTGTAAAACTTTGATTCCCCATTGTGGCCCTGACCAACCAACGGGGGTCATGATTTTAACAATTTAGAATGATCAATCTACACTACCCCGGGATGCTTCCACATAAGTTTCAGCTTTTCTGGCCCAGTGGTTCTTGAGAAGAAGATTTTTCCTATATATTTCTATGTAAAAATTTGATTCCCCATTGTGGCCCCGCCCAACCTCGGGGGGTCATGATTTTAACAATTTAGAATCTACACTATCCCAGGATGCTTCCACATAAGTTTTAGCTTTTCTGGCCCAGTGGTTCTCGAGAAGATTTTCAACGATTTTTTCCATGTATTTCAGTGTAAAACTTTGATTCCCCATTGTGGCCCCGCCCAACCCCTAGGGGTCATGATTTTAACAATTTAGAATCTACACTACCCCAGGATGCTTCCACTTAAGTTTCAGATTTTCTGGCCCAGTGGTTCTTGAGAAGATTTTCAAAGATTTTTCCCATATATTTCTATGTAAAACTTTGATTCCCTATTGTGGCCCCGCCCAACCCCTGGGCGTCATGATTTAAATAATTTAGAAACTACACTACCCCAGGATGCTTCCTCATAAGTTTTAGCTTTTCTGGCCCAGTGGTTCTTGAGAAGAAGATTTTCAAAGATTTTTCCTATATATTTCTATGTAAAACTTTGATTCCCAACCGTGGCCCCGCCCAACCCCCAGGGGTCATGATTTTAACAATTTAGAATTTACACTACCCAAGGATGATTTCACATAAGTTTCAGCTTTTCTGACCCAGTGGTTCTTGAGAAGAAGATTTTTTAATGACCCCACCCTATTTTTGTCTTTTCTTGATTATCTCCCCTTATGAAGGGACTTGGCCCTTCATTTTGACAATTTAAATTCCCCTTCACCCAAGGATGCTTTGTACCAAGTTTGGTCAAAATTGGCCCAGTGGTTCTTAAGAAGAAGTCGAAAATGTGAAAAGTTTACAGACGGACAGACAGCTAGACAGACAGGCGGACGGACGGACGACGGACAAAATGTGATCAGAAAAGCTCACTTGAGCCTTCGGCTCAGGTGAGCTAAAAAGGATAACTGGAGGTATCCATTGAGATTTATTCATATTTGGGACACAAAAAGGCCAGTACATGATTGATAAAAATAATAAAGCACCTCTAATGTTAGATTGCTGTGTTGTTTTGTTTGGAAATGAAGTTGTTTGAAGAGCAAATCCAAACTGGTGGCATCTTGTTGGGATCTCCCCATTCTCTCTACGTCCACTTCCTGTCTGCCAAATTTGAAGTTGTTGATGATGACTAATCTTCCCCGAGGTTTCTTCACCATAGGATAGACCTCCGACTTAGGGGACTGTCAAAAGAATACGTGTTAATATGGGCGGATTTTATCTACAGTTATCAAAGTGGAAAAAGGGAAGAAGAAATGGAATATACATACCACATTAAGGCTAGAAAGAGCTGATGAACTTCGAGATCTGTGGACTTTGAAATTTAATGACTGGGCATGCTCCGTTTCTGAAGGCCATTCTGACACAATAAGAACAAATTCTAAAATCTCGGACACCATATATGAATTCATTAAGGTAAGCTAGTGATAAAGTTCACAAGGGAAACGTTGAGCTATTAGTATTCACATTTCCCTTTCAAATATAGAACACAATTTAGATCATTCTATGAAAAAAGCTCCGAAGAGGCATTTGTCGACAGGAATAACTTCATGAAAGTACAAGTTCAGAATTCCTGTAAGCATGGCTAGGATAAATGTGCCTAAGAGACTTATTCTTACTCTCTGGTAAGATGAACTCTTCGTCTACAATGGATAAGTTCTGGAAATCTTTTTCCTCCAGGGGTAGCTCACACGTAAAGGACTGTTCCTGAAACTCGCTGATCGATTCCACGGGTTCTCGCCTAACTTCTGCTGACATACTCCGCATCAGCGGGGGTTTCACAATTTCTCTGTTTGGTTCCACTGTCGCCGACGCACTCTTTATGAAAGGAAACCTTTCAGACTTCCTGTTTTCAATTAAATCTTTCTTGCCCCCTGGACTACAAAATTCAATCATGTAAGTTGATTATTTTTTCAGGAATCTTTTTATTGTTAATTGAAAAGTACTAAGTAATTGACTCTTTGCAGTTTAAAAGTCTTCAATTGCATATTTGAAAGTTAAATTAATTTAAATCAAAAGAAAAATATTGATTTGTTTGCGACTTGAAGGTAAACTATCTGTGCACAATCTTCCAATTTTTGTTTTATAAAAGTTTATAAAAAAACTAGAGGTACTGTGAGCGATGAGCTCACTAAATGATACCCCCCGCCTCCCATATGGTTATAACTGGTGAAAAAGTCCAAGTTTTCCTGTGGCCGGGAAACCCAAAATATGTGTCGGATCAAAAAGTAAAATAGGAGGTGCACAATGGCAATATGTAATAAAGATTCTGTGAAAGTTTCATCAAATTTCATTCAGTGGTATGAGAGGAGTTGCGGATAAGAGATGGGTACCCCAAAGCGTAACAGACGGACGGACGGACAGACGGACGGACGGACGGACGGACAGACGGACAGACGTACAGACGGACGGAATTAACGATTACTATATACCCTCCCGCTTTTCAAGCGGGGGGTATAAAAATGATTTGCATGAAGCAAGGCTATTTACGTACTAGAGAATGTCTGAGAGGTTGTGCTGAAAAGTCTCCTCCAGAACGTCAAAGAAAGCCCCGTATGCTCTTTTGCCTCGCTTTGGAATGATGTCCAGAAGTTTTCTCACTTGGTTTTCCCTGGTCTTCTCAGACTACACAATTAGTTTATCAACGCATTAAAATCTCTTTTACATTACAAATTTAAAAGGCTTTTTTTTTTTTTAAATTTAATTAAAAACTAGACATCATTGAGGTGGTGGCTATCATGAAATGTGAATATTTTTTATAGACTGCAATATGTTAGCTTTAAATCGAGATTTATAATATCCATGTATCATTTCCTTATTTGTTAATAGCCTGGTAAGTTTTAAATAAATTAACACGTCATGCTCTTCCGTACTGAATCATTGGGATGAAATATTGAGATAACGAACACTAATCAAAATCAAAATCCATTGAAACTGCAGAACATACACGCCCCTTTAAAACAGCAGAGGTGGGATATAATGTAATGAAGAAATAAGCATCACCAGTCGACCAGTCACACCCACCGTATGATCCCTGTCTCCACTGGGCAAACGAAACAAAAACTCCATATACTAGGAGGGAAGTTTTTTATGTGAAAAAGTTGAAATCATCACCTTTATCAAAAGAAGTTACGTTCTTTGTTTGCCATCAATGTCTTTCTATAGTGAAACATCAAATATGAAACGTATCTGTCAGTCTCTACGTTGTTTTTACCGTTTAATGGCATAATTAAGGATGCTTTTCCTTATGCTTAGCTCCGACCCTTCTTCGTATTTGTCTACAGTCTTTGGTATCCTCTTCGTTAACTCTTCAACATTTTTAAATTAAATATTTCGTATTTCCAACGTTCGGCATGAGCATCATTGAAGACACAATTTGTGGAAATAAGCATCAACATTGGTAATGAAGAACATGGTGTCCGAAAGCCTTAATTTTAATGAATATCTTCGGCATTTTTAAAATCAAACCAGAGAACCCATGTATAGAATCAGAATGCTTTAATTTTTTTTTAGACAAAATGTTTTCGAATAACCAAGGACAATGTCATCGTAGGAAACCCACGGATGATCTCGTCTTTACTTATCATAAGTATATACGAGATCACCTTTGGCTTTCCGACGATGGGACAATACAGGCAAGTTACCATTTTCTATTTTTTATAAGCAGTTGTCTATGATGGAAAAAAGTATTGTCTTTACCTCTTTTGTCAGTGGCGTATGCTCCTTTCTCTTGATGTGTATGCTAGTTTGAAGTCACAGATTTGATCTGAGGCGCAGTGTGGGTAGACCATATCATGATGGGAAGACCACTATACAAAACTAAGTAATTTTAACTTTTTTACTCTGCTTAGAAAAAATGGAGACTTCCTGTCTAAATAATCGAAATACGATCAATACGTTTAACTTCCTAGTAACAAAAATATTTCCCGTTATCAACATCACTTCTTGCCCTAATCCTGTTGCTGTTGATGGTTTTGGAATTGTCTGACAAGACTTTAACAATTGAATTTCGGCTTAAAACAAGATGTGTCCCCGATGTTAAGGCATGTCACACGTGAAATTTGTTAAATCAAGGATTTTTTTGAGAAGTATATACCCGGTATTAGATAAGTACTCAAATAGTGTGACTCAAAATTGCAGAGAAATTAGGGGGTCGGTGTGCATCTTACTGATCTACGGTACAATGAAGTTGACATTTTTGCACTTAAATTTAAACTCTTTGGTTCATTACTTTAGCCTTTATGATATTTTATCAGATGTAACCATAGCAATAAATACAATTTTATTTTACGTAAAAAAGTTTGAATAATATTTAATATTGAGCATATCTTGCAAAATGCGAGTAAATTATTGTGTGACCTTTTTGCACCCAAAAAGTAACATACTTGGGGTATTAAAAACTGAATAGGCAATAAAGCATTTTATTAAATCAAGCCTTTCACGACTTAAGTGCTGATCAGTCACAAGTATCGAGTAATTAGCTCACTAAATGATAACCCGTGCTTCTAATAATGGCAAAGTCCATGTTTTGCTGTGGTCGGGAAACCCAAAATACTGTAAACGTATTACATTTGGCTGTGTATTCTTTTTAGCGCCTTTGGCGGAAAGAAACGTCCGCTAATTCAAGTACAACGCTAAATGTCTTGCACATATACTCATGTATACGAAAATGAATAGATACGCTAAATCAAATCTACGCTAACCTGTTCAAAAATCAATTTCCTCCAAACATCGTACATGCCAAATATAATACATTTACAGTATGTATCGAATCAAAAAGTAAAATAGGAGGTGCACAATGGCAATATGTAATAAACATTCTGTGAAAGTTTCATTAAATTTCACTCAGTGGTATAAGAGGAGTTGCGGATAAAAGATGGGTACCCCAAAGCGTAACAGACAAACGGACGGACGTACAGCTAGACGGACGGACATACCGATTACAGTATACCCCGCACCTTTCATGTTGGGGGGAGGGGAGGGTTATAATAAATGTGCAGATTTGCAGAATTATCTGCTAAATATCCTTCCACCACAAGAAATAATCCCTTAGAAATCTTGCTTCTTTGCATCTTCGCTAGCCAAGGTTTCTGATATGCTACTCTCCTCGTAAACCCTTGGCATACGGTGAAGTCAAAAGACGGGATTGTTCTCCGTCACGTTATCTTGAATCTATCAGGTACGCACAGATTGCGTCATCGCCAGAAATAAAGACTTGCGTTAAAAAAAATTAAATCAAAGTTTTTTCAAGAATGATTAAGAAGCAATAATTGAGTTATGTTTATTCATTATTTATAGAACAAATCTGAAGCTTCAATATAGATTCTTAATCACATATTTAGAAGATGTTGGATGACACCATGGCTATTCATAGAATTGAATGTTATCTTACGGATCGTTGTTTACTTGCGTTTTTCATTTCCGAGATTAAAGAGTGAAGATGTATCCCGAACGCAAATATTGTCATTTACAAAAAACAATTGCTGATTGGTCGACCTGGGTGTACTGAAATATAATCAGAACACTGGAAAATAATCCCGATTTCTATGAACACCGTAGGCCAAGGGTTTATGAGGAGAGTAGCGTATCAGAAACCCTTGGCTAGCGAAGATGGCTTCTTTGTAGGTTTTTGAGCAGTTTTTTCGTTGAATGTAAAAACATTAACATTGTTGAATCAAAATGTTATAAAAATTGAATTTTAATGAATAGTCTTGAAGAAATAGGTTCAATTCTGCGTGAACTTTTCTAAAAAGCTGACGAGTGACATACTAGTACCTTAACACAATTCTGGAGTGGGAGGTAGAATGAAGTGGTATACATCTATACCCTTGACAGCGCAATAGTTATGAGCTTGATTAAAATTGACAACAGACAGACAAACAAACAGACATCACAAAAACAACATGCCCCCGTTATCTTCCGATCCAGGGGCATATAGAAAGCACAACTGAAGACATTTAAATGGAAAAGGTATAAAAGTGCAGATTTCTAAGTGTGCTTTTTTGGCATTTGCAATAAAATTATATATCAGATAGGCAAGATTTATTAACCCCCCATTTCCCATTTTTTCAACTGAATAAATTTTTACGATTTTATATTAAATTAGATGAGAGACAAACTCCTTTCATGATCAATTAATTCAATTAAATCATGAATGAAAACTTCATATACAACCATTTCGATTGATAAGTTAAAGTCCAGACTTTTTGACAATATTGAAAGCTGCTTTTTTGACAAAAATGCAACAAACCTTTGCATTTGTTTGATTGTACACAAAAGTACTTTAAAATTGACAATCAATATCTTGGACAATCTTTTGGAGATAAAGTTTTAAAACAATCTGTTGGAATGCAAATTACATGCCTTTATTAGCAGGCTATTTCAAATATTCATATGAAGCATTGGAAAGAGAAAAGGTCTCCTTTAAAGGCTTTTTGATGTCATTGACAGCTGTTTTTCAATAATAATTATAAACAAGAGGCCCACGGGCCTTATAGGTCACCTGAGCATTATGCAACAACTTTCCAGTTATTGAATTTGATTCATGTTTTAAGCCAGATGCTAATGGCATTCACAATTTTGAAAGAGGCACCATTGATCATCATAACAATACACTCAGCAGTTGCTTAGCTTGGTTACTGAATATCCATACGCAGGGTAGGGGAACAAAAATGCATTCCAACTAATCAGTAATATTCAGCAATAATCAGTAGTGCCCCTAACACTGTGACATAAACCCCTGACCCTAGGTCCACACATTGCACAAATTTTAAAAAGGCACCCTTAAAATTGCCTATCAAAAAATAAATAAACGTTTTATAAATACAAAGGAGCAGATTTCAAACAATTAATTCATTTTCAGTGTATGAGTAGAGCCCCCCCCCCCCCGACCCTGGGGCCTTGAAATTCACAATTCTTGAAGATTAGGGCCCTTGCTCATCATAACTATATAGGTAGTTCATCTGCTTCATACCCAGAGATAGAGAAGAAAATTTTCAAAGATTTAATGTATTTTCACTATATAATCAATAGAGCCCCGCCCTAACACCAGAATCCCTGACTCTGGGGCCATAAAATTCATAATTTTATAAGAGGCATTCTTGCTCATCATAACTATGTACTTACTAGTTAATTTAATTTCTCGGAGCAGAGAAGATTTTCAGAGAATTCGTGTATTTTCACTACACAATTAAGAGGGCCCCACCCTAACACCAGAACCCCTGACCCTGGGACCATAAAATTCTCAATTTTGGTAGAAGCACTCTTGTTCATCATAACTATGCACTTAGTTTATTTAATATCCAGGAGAAGAGAAGAAGATTTTACTATGAATTCATGTTTTTACACTATATAAGCAATTGAGCCCCCCCCCCCCCCACACACACACACACACCATAACCCTTGATCCTGGGGCCAAAAAATTCACAATTTTGGTTGAGATACTCTTGCTCATCATAACTATGCACTTAGTTTATTTAATACCTAGGAGCAGAGAAGAAGATTTTCAAAGAATTCATGTATTTTCACTATATCATCAATAGAGCCCCCCCCCCTTTACACCAGAACCCTTGACCCTGGGGCCATAAAATTCACAGTTTTGGTAGAGACACTCTTGCACATCATAACTATGCACTTAGTTAGTTTATTTAATACCCAGGGGCAGAGAAGAAGATTTTCAAAGAAATCCAGTATTTTCACTATATATAATCAATAGAGCCCCACCCTAACACCAGAACCCCTGACCCTGGGGCCATAAAATTCACAATTTTGGTAGAGGCACTCTTGCTCATCATAACTATGTACTTAGTTGGTTTATTTAATACCCAGGAGCAGAGAAGAAGATTTTCAAAGAAATAATGCATTTTCACTATATACTTATTTAGCCCCGCCCTAGCACTAGAACCCCTGACCCCAGGGCCATGAATTTTACAATTTTGGTAGAGGACTCAATGCTGATTACAATCATGCAAACAGTTTGACTGCTTGATGTCCAGGAGTAAAGAAGAAGATTTTTAAAGATTGCATTAATTTTAGTAGTTTTGGCCCCACCCCTCAGGCCCCAGGGGGGCAGGGATCATGAAATTCACAATTTTTGTTCCCCTTTACCCATAGATGCTTTGTGCCAAATTTGGTTGAAATTAGTTCAGTGGTTGCAGAGAAGAAGCTGAAAATGTTCAAATGTTAACAAACGACGCACGACTAACGACGACGGACGAAAACGGATAGCAATAGGTCACTTGAGTTTACTCAGGTGACCTAAAAAAGAACTCGCAAACGTACTTACGAGTACGTATCTTTGACAAAAATGCAACAAACCTTTGCATTTGTTTGATTGTACACAAAAGTACTTTAAAATTGACAATCAATATCTTGGACAATCTTTTGGAGATAAAGTTTTAAAACAATCTGTTGGAATGCAAATTACATGCCTTTATTAGCAGGCTATTTCAAATATTCATATGAAGCATTGAAAAGAGAAAAGGTGTCCTTTAAAGGCTTTTTGATGTTATTGACAGCTGCTTTTTCAATAATAATTTTAAAAAAAGAACTCGCAAACGTACTTACGAGTACGTATCTTGTCATTGGTCAGTTGCAAAATTATTCTGTTAAAAACATTCTGATACACACAAGTACTCTGAAGTTGACATCAAAAAGATGCTAGAGTCTCTGATTGACAATATCTATGTTGTTTTTGGAGACCAGGTCTTCCAACAATCTATTGGATTTCTCATGGGTACCAAATGCGCCCCGTTACTAGCAGACCTTTTTTGTATTCATACAAAGCATGATTTGTCTAAAAAATATTATGTGAAAAGAAGATAACACTTGCTGTGGTCTTCAACTCGACATTAAGATACACACTGTACATCGAAGGCATATTGTCAATTAACAATGGTAATTTTCATTCTTATGTCGGTACCATATATCCTGATGAGTTTTGTCTTTAACTCGACATTAAGATACACACTGTACATTGAAGGCATATTGTCAATTAACAATGGTAATTTTCATTCTTATGTCGGTACCATATATCCTGATGAGTTTGAGATAAAAATTTAAATACCACAGAGTCCAATACATCTGTTTCAGATTTGGGCATTTTACTTGAAAAAGACGTTAATGGTAATCAAACAACCATGCTCTACTATGATAAACTTGACGACTTTTACTTTGCAATCGTCAACTTTCCTTACTGATGCAGCAATATACCTTCATCCCTTGCCTACGGAGTTTATATATATTAGTTGATTCCATACGCAAGATCATGCTTTACGTATGAAGAATTCTAAAACGAGGTAAATTATTGACAAACAAGTTAAAGAAACAAGAATATCAGCAGCCTCGTTTAAAGTAATCATTGCGTAAGTTCTATGGTCGATACAATGACCTTAGCAAATACAACTTTTGATTTAGTCCAATACTCCTTCTGAGGACAACATTAGATATTTACCAATACTCCATCTGAGGACAACATTGGATATTTACCAGTACTCCATCTGGGGACAAGATTAGATATATACCCATACTCCATCTATGTCAACATTAGATATTTACCAATACTTCATCTGAAGACAACATTGGATATTTACCAGTACTCCTTGTGAGGACAACATTAGATATTTACTAATACTCCATCTGAGGTCAACATTAGATATTTACCAGTACTCCATCTGATGACAACATTAGATATTTACTAATATTCCATCTGAGGACAACAGTAGATATTTATCAGTACTCCTTGTGAGGTCAACATTAGATATTTACTAATATTCCATCTGAGGACAACATTAGATATTTATCAGTACTCCTTGTGAGGTCAACATTAGATATTTACTAATACTCCATCTGAGGTCAACATTAGATATTATTTACCAAGATATCATTCTTCATTCCTTCACTGAGGACCTCTCTCTGATAAAGTCGGTCACATACTGTGTCCAGATCCACGAGGTCACGTGTAAATATGCTCCTACTCTTCCTCAATACACCCCTTTCCCTCTCCTCCATCTTTAAACCCCTCTTTTCAGGGAACCAACGACGAAATCTAGAAATAGAATGAAATTTCAACATCAACAGGTTCCCATCTACATGTTCTAGGTTCTTTTAAATAAGATATTGCAAGGTACTTAAAATTATCTTTTTTCACATAATTTTTATTTGGTGAAGTATTTGCAAATTAATCGAATTGAAGATATTTGCAGTATTGAGATAATTAACACATAAAGTGGCCAAGCTAGAGAAGTTCCTCCTGAAACTTGAATCGATACAACAGGTTAGATGCAATTAGTTGCTCAACATGTCTTAATTACACAAAGCCCAAAACTCTCATATTCTCGAATTCAAAGATTTGAAATGAGTAGTAGTTAAAGGAAAACAATAGATATTAATGTTTTACAAATGACACAAAATAAAAAAAGTTAAAATTTAACATGTATAACATGTATAATGCAAAAAAAAAAAAAATAATAATAAATACAAAACTAGAAACTCTTGTTGCTACAGCAACAAAAAAGGTCTTCCGTTCTCCTCTATTTATCTGTATGAATGAGCTTTTATCTATGTTAAAAAAGGCATATAATATTTACAATGATTACAGGAAAACAAACGGCCGGAGGTATAACTAACTAAAATTCTTGACGTAACTTTAGACAATTATAGTCTTAATAACATTTATAAAAAATCATTTTCAATGTTTTAGCACTTCCTGTGATGTCCGGAAGTGACAGAGGACGCATTTTACCCTATATCTGTTACCCAATCTTCACAAGTTTAGTGCCTTGGTCTGTTACATTTTAAGAAATCTCGTAATGTTAACTTCTCGTTTGGAGGACAAGAAATCACGTGACCACGAGTAAATTTTAAAAAAGATATTTTACGTTACTTTAGACTTTTGCAGTCTGAATAACATGTCCTAAAATCATTTCAAATACTCTTTTTATAAAAGATATTTCTGGGATAGCATGATACTCAATTTATGCAGTTTTTTTCTCTCATAACCGGAAGTTGTCGTTTTTTGTTTCTACTGGGACTGACATATTTCGAAATAACAAATAAGATGCTATAATGTAATATAAAGAAAGATTTCACAAAGAAAAGTTGAATTTTTTGATATATTTAATCAAATAATGTGACAACCGGAAGTGACTGCGGACAATGTTAACTCAAATCGATTTCTCTACGCAGCATGATCTACCATTCCCATTCCTTTGGTGTCTTAATCTCTTACCGTTTACGAAATCTAGCTATGATAACTTCTTCGTTTTAGGACAGAAAATCACGCGACTGGAAGTAAATTTTATAGAAATATTTGAGGTAACTGTAGATATATTAAATCTGAATAACATACCCAAAAACCGTTACACACACTTTATATATAAATAATATATATTGGAAAGAAAATAGTCAAATTATGTAGTTTTTCTCTTATAACCGGAAGTTGTCGTTTTTGTTTCCAGTGGGTCTGATATATTTTGAAACTAGAAATAAGATGCTATCAGGTGATGCAATAAACTTTCCATAAAAGAAAAGTTGAAACTTTCGATTTCTTTAACTACTTCCTGTGACGACCGGAAGTGACGGCGGACAATCTAAACCCACATAGTTTTGCCTTCTCATCAAGATCTACCATTTCTATAAGTTTGGTGTCTTCATCTCTTACCGTTTACGAGGTCTCTCTATGATAAGTTCTCATTTTGAGGACAGGAAATCACGCGACCGGAAGTGAATTTTGAAAAGATATTTAAGGTTACTGTAGACATTTGCAGTCTGAATAACATATCCAAAAATCATTTCAAATACTTTATCTATAAAAAATATTTATGGGAAAGAAAAATACTCAAATTATGTAGTTTCTCTCTTATAACCGGAAGTTGCCGTTTTTGTTTCCGGTGGAACTGACACATTTCATTACTACAAGTAAAATGCTATATTGTGATGCCAAAAAAATTTCAAAAAAGAGAAGTTGAAATTTTCGATATTTATGAACACTTCCTGTGACGACCGGAAGTGACGGCGGACAATCTTAACCCAAATGGATTTGCCTACTTATCAAGATCTATCATTCCTGTAAGTTTGGTGCCTTAATACCTTACCGTTTCTGAGATCTCACTCGGATTAAATATTTTTGAAAAAAGCGGAAATCGGACATATCTGACGACCGGAAGTGAATTTTCTAAAAATGAAAAAAACGTCTCGGGGTATTTTCATTTTCTATCATCCCTGAAAATTTCAGGAAAATTCGTCCAGCCATCTCTGAGAAATCCTGCCGACAAGATTTGGGGAAAAAAATAATAATAAGAATAAGAAAAAACAGTAGAATCACTATAAGGTCTTCCGTCTGAAACGGAAGACCTTAAAAAAAAGTAAATAAACTTCAGTCAAAATTTTTCTTTCAATAAAGAAATAATGACATGGGTGAACTGTGCTGTATGTGGTTGCTTTATAATGTTTATCATCGCATTATATATTTATCAATTGCAGTATATTATACTAATAAATTCCTTTCAACTTTCGTTTTCGTGTACAGACATGAAATCGTATATAGGAACGAAATTTACTACCGAATATCAGCTCAGTTAGTAAGTTATATGGAACAACATCTTGTCAACAAATAACATTGCAGATTCAAAACAATTTTAACATTTATTTGCTCAACTTATAATTTGGCTGTGCATAATTAAAACTCAAAATATTTGTATATTATTTTTTACAGTCATCTTTGTTATGTGATGCATTAAAGCTAGGAGTTTAATATTATCATTATTAGTACTGCATCTAATCTATGACTGTTTAAAATACTGTAAAATAACTTTTATTCGCGTGCGAGAAATTTTTGCGAGGTTCACGAGAGCATCATCATCGCAAATATTTCTCGTCTCGTCGCGATCGATACTGCTTCTTAAAATCTCTTTTTCTATTAACATCAGATCCAAAAAGGCTTGATCGCGAAAATTGATCGTCGCGAAGTAGTTTATCCCCGGTTAATCACGAAATGAAGTCGCCGCGAATAAAAGTTGGATTACAGTAAGGTTTTAATAGTATTACTATTGTTATAATGAATGAATACCGTAGTTTAGAAGAAAAAGTAACACTGTGGCAGATTTTATAGCTTCCTGGTACAAGAAGAGGTTGCATATTATATGAAGTGTTTTCCTGGAGCATGCGTTCTGAGGAAAAATATTTCCTATTTACACACCAATAATGGTAAGTTTAGAAAATAATACTATTTTGAGCAACAAGGACAATGTTGCTAAAAGCTATGTTTACTTACATATGATAAGCAAACTTTAACATTTTTTTGCTAATAAATGAATTTGATGAGGTGAAAAGACTTGAACAATTTAAATTACTTAATCGAAACGAATTTTAACTTGGATTCTTTTGTTAATTAAAATACTTGTGTTTCTATTGCATACATTTTCTCCTTTGTATTCTGTATGAAAATGTAATAAACATATTTACAACATTGAATTTTTTATCTCCCTTCTTATGAAAAACCTATTTTCTTTTTTCAATGAATTTTGTATGAAAGATATCTCTAAAATATCAGGAATTCAAGACTTCATTATTTTACTTCGCGTTAAATTAGTAGACCTTAACTGGTGATGTTTAATTAACCCACAAAACACTAAATTCTACCTTAATAACATGTTCAAAGTTTAATTGTAATTGCTATTGCATACCTTTAAATTCCATTCTATTATATTTTTAAAAAAATGCTATAAAAAAGTTAAGACAAATTTTAAAAGGCTATCGTATTATCACATTAATTTAAGCATTTTTTTAAAATCAGATTTAAAATAATTTTCCTTGTTGGACTGAATTCTTAATTTCAACAATATGAACATTACAAAAACGAAAACAAATAAACAAAATCTAAAATACATCTAGAATTGAAAAAAAGATGTCTAGAGAAGTACGTGTCTCAAAATATGAAAGTGGTCATGGACTCAATACGATATTCACATATTTGAAGCAGTGCATGAATTTAAAGCAGTTGTATGTGAATTTTGTCAATATCTACTCGATACCATTTTCATTTTTACCTTTCCTTTCTCACTCTTTTTTTTTTCTAAATTAATATCATGAATTAAGCGTGTGTTCATCAGGACCCTTTTTGTGAATAAAAGTATGTACAAATAACAATGTCATTTTTAAATATAACTTATTTCTATCAACTTGTTTTATAGTATGAAACAACTATTCGCTCTTTTCCGAGCGTGTCAACCCCTGCTAACTTGTATTTACTGATAAAATTCAGGAACAATATGCTACATTTTTCACATCTTCACATCCGCCAGATCCCATCTATTATAATGAAAATAATAATCAAATAATGCAACCATTAGACCCCATGCATTATCTAAAATTGCAACCATGTGATTGCATGCACGTTTTTCTACATATTTTATTACTTACCAAATATGACAATCTTAATGCATTATTCTGATAGATAAATAATATACCATCAATATGCTGAAAAAGCAGTATTCAAAATAACGCGCGGAAATTTCCGGTGAATCCCCATATGTTCCCCATATATACTTATTTAACAGGACCGATCCCGACCATTTTATGATAAAGGAAAATAATTAATCGACAAAATTTAAACAATATAGGGTTTATTTTATAAAAATGAAAGCTAACGTTAGAATGTAAATATGCACATAGCCATAAAACACGCGCCTCAACAATGATAAAGAGACGATAAAAGTTGTTTAAACTTCATTTGTTACACACTTGAATTCTCGCGCGGCTTCGTGGACATTTGAGGGGATTCACCGAAAATTTCCTCGATTCTACGTATGTAGAACACGTGTTTACATTTTTACTTAACTGTTTGTAGGCTCACTAAATAATAACATGTAATTTATTCCACAGTTAGAATATGTTTGACTTAAATACATTTGAAAAAAAATGAATACATTTGATAAAAATAAAAAAATAATTAAGATTGAAAAAATGCGTTTCAATTTTAAGTTTGCTCTAAAAAGATGTTATGGACGCTAGGATGCACAGTATATAAAGTAAAAGTGGTCGTTTCTTGAAATTTTACAAACAAGAACCTCGACTTTTGTTTGTGGCTAATAAGTTATAGTGCATTATGGAATGAAAATTTTCACAAACGAGTAGTTGTATTCAAAGAAACAAGCATTTCCAATTCTACTTAAACGTTTTTAAATTAAAGTACCAAAATATTTTCAATCTTAATTAAATTGGCTTTTGCAAGAAGTGTAGCATTTACGTTTTCTTTGATTAAATGAAGATGTAAGTTTTATTTTTGCAAAATAGATGAATTGCGATAATTTCCTTTAAGATTGTTTATTTTTTTTAGTAGTTTTAAGCCTCAGTATGGGAAAATTTTGTAGAAAAATCGTTTAATGTAATTTCTATATTTCTATGCAAGGTATACTGTTTTTTTTTTTTTAAATTTATAAAGAGATTCTTATTTTTGAAATTCTTAACTCTGTTTTAATTTTTAAATCTTAAAATTTGAAGGATTTCTAAGCTGATAAAAGAAATAACAAGTTAAAAATGCAAAAATTAAATCTACATTGTATATTGATTGAGATTAAGATTGGTAGCTATGCGGTAAAAGTTTGTTTTTTTTTATTAATTTGGCAGATCTATTATGGAATTATATTGTGATTGGAGTTTTTTTTAGTATCCCAAAAATTTCCCAAATATTAATTTTTAAGGATTTCCATCACTAACAGGACTAAATTCTCTACCCTTAAATGTCCATCAAGTACACAATACTCTGAAATTAAATTAAAGAATTTATAGTAGAAAAGAATTGCCCGTGAGAAAGTTTTTAAAAAAAATCATTAACTAAGCAGTAATTACAAAGATTTCATTGAAATATATGCGGAAAAACGTTTTCATTGAAATAAAAATTCAAATAATAAGAATATCATTGGATACTGCGGAGGAAAGATGCATTGAAACATTAGAAATGAAATGACAATGAGAAAAATGTTGTAAAATTGATTTTTTAAAATTAATTTTGATTAAAAGTAGAGGAAGATAACTTTTACCAAATTTCAAGGTCGTAAATTAGGACACATCCCACCTTGGCATGCTAACAACAATAAATTGGAATTGTGTATAAATATACTAAGTATTCAACACCTACACATCTGATATACTAGTGTATGTATTTATTTTCATTGAATATGTTGCTATTAGGGATTGTATACCTTCAGTCAGTCCCAGTAGATATTCATCCAAGTCTCTTTCTTTACTCCTCGCTAAGATATTAATAGTATAGAAGGAGAAACTTCAAGTGTACTGTCCAAAAGTATATTCAAGAAGTGGAGTTGGATACTTAAAAATTCCAAAGAACTTTTGGACAATTTGAAATCACAAGATTTTACAAAAATCAACAGCTTAAAAACTTACAACTTTTCAAATTTATACACAACCACGATAAATTAAAGTCCAGACTTTTTGATATCATCGACAGCTGCTATTTCGATAAAAATGGAAATCGGAAATTTACTTACCTTGTCATTGGTCATTTGCAAAATTGTTTTGTTAAAAACAATTTTGATTGTACTCACAAGTACTCTGAAGTTGACATAAAAAATGCTTGGATTTCTGAATGAAAATATCTATGTTGTTTTTGGAGACCAGGTCTTCTTACAATCTATTGGAATTCCCATGGGTACAGATTGCGCCCCGCTATTAGCAGACCTATTTTTGTATTCATTATAAGCAGAATTTTTGCAAAATCATATGCGCGAAAAGAAGAAAACACTTGCTGACAACTCAACATTAAGATATATATCGACAACGTATTGTCAATTCACTTCGTCGATACGATATATCCTGGTGAGCTTGAAATAAAAGACACCACAGAGTCTGACACTTTTGTTTCATTTTTAGATATTATACTTTAAAAAGACGTTAAAGGTAATCTGACAACCAAGCTCTGTGATATATGTGATGATTTTAACTTTTCTATCGTCAGCTTCCCTTACTGAAGCAGCAATATACGTTCATCACCCCCATACGGAGTTTTTCTATCTTAGTTGATTCGATACGCAAGAGCATGCTCTATGTATGAACAATTTCTAAAACGAAGTAAATTACTGACAAGTTGACACAAGAATTTCAGCAGTCTCGTTTAAAGTCATCATTTCGTAAGTTCTATGTTCGATACAATGACATTGTCAGCAAATACAATTTATCTCTGAGTCAAATGCTGACTGAGGTCTAATTTCATGCTAATTGTTAGTCTTTTGTTTGCACACAGAGTTTGGGACGGATTTTTCCGTGGTTCCCTAAACATGACAAGGAGCACACGACGGGTGTGACCGGTCGGCAGGGAATGCTAACTTCTCTATGGCACATGATCCCAAGTCTAATGTTTTGGAATGCGTGTTTGTTCTGCTCCTACTTTGTATTGTTTTATGGACTTTGATCTTGAATACTGTTCGTTATCTCCATATGATTCTTTAAATATAACCCAAAAGAATTTTGATATACAAGATTTCTTAGGAACATTACTTGATTTTGAAGTTTCATTTATGACATAATTATGTTGCACTCCTGACATCCTGATATGTATTTTATTCAACATTGTTTTAAAAATTATAACACACAATAGCCCATTTTTAGTTTGTAAATCAGTAGGCCTATTTCGTTTTGTAAATTTTATTCATTTATACTGCAAGTGTTTTGTAATTTCAAGACCTTAAAACATGATTATTTCCAAATTATAATATACGAGTATATAATATGTGTGAAATTATGAAAACTGATATTTGAATGTAATTTGTTGATAAACATGGTATTAAGAACATTAAATAGTATCAAAGATTTTTATTCAATATATTTTTTTTAGTAAAGATACTGTAAATGTATTATATTTAGCGTGTACGATATTTGGCGGAAATTGACTTCTTCATTTCTTCATATTCTTATTTATGTGTATACATGCAAGACATTTAGCTATGTACTTGAATTAGCAGTTGCTGCGATCCACCAAAGCCGCTAAAAAGAATACACAGCCAAATGTAATACGTTTACAGTAGTTTAAGAAGGTTGGTAATTAAAAACCAGTTTTATTGTACTCCTTACATTAAATTAAAAAAAAATCATATGATACAAACTTTACATATGGTCGAAATTAAGACATCGGTAATTGAGTTTTCTGTTTTATTAATGATTATAGAATCATAAATTGAAAAGTATTCCCAAGCAGTGCAGGGTATGCACTTCAAACTGAAATATCGTGGAATACAAACCTAGGTATTTTTTAAGTAACTGTAGTTCTTAAATAGTTTATTTTTAGGTTACATCAGGTCAATGTTGTCATACAAATAAATTGTTTAGTACCCTGCAAGAAAGGTATATGTTGAATGATAAATTACAGTTTCATTTTAAACTTCTTTTTATCAATAATTGCGCATTGACCATTGCTCATACATAAGCTGGTCGATTTTTAGCACAAAGGCATTTACAAAGCAAATTAATTAAAATGCTGTAATGGCATCAGCTGTGATCAGTATATATCTGATACAAATAATAAACTGGGCGATTGATTGAATACAACTTGTCATAAAATCGCCAAATTATATTTTTTCCTGCCTGATATATGATCGCACATTAATTATGTAAATGTATACATCCACAGGTGTACTAGATGAACAAATTATTTTAAATTAAAGGTCACCTGCAACACAGAAAATAAATATGCATTTTTTGTCAGAAATCAAACGCATTCATGTTAACATGCATTTTATGAATGTTTCTCGATAGACACACCTACGAAATACTTTTAATTATCCGTTGAAAATAAGTACAAAACACCGCGCTATTACCGGGGACAAGTCTGAGAAAAGAATTAAATCTGTTTATGAATACAATTTTATATGTTCTATATGTTTCATAAGGTATCAAACGATTTGGAGTAAAATTTGTACCAAACAAATAATCGGTCATTTGCAAAATTATATGGTAAAAATCATTCTGATTGTTCATAAACTGACTCTGAAGTTAATATTAGATGCTTGAGTTTCTGATTGACAAAGTCTATATGGAGTTTGGAGACCGGGTCTTCGAACAATATGTTGAAATTCCCACTGGTTCTTTAGAACTGCACCCGGTATTAGCAGATGTATTTTGTATTCATATGAAGCAGAATTTATACAAAATCTTATACATAAAAGGAAGAGAACACTTGCTGCAGTCTTCAACTCGACATAAAGGTGTAACGGCGACTTATTATCAATTAACGATAGCTATATACCATTATTCCATTCAGATCTCGATTTGATATATCCCATGCCAGTGAGCTTGAAATGAAGGATATCACAGATTTTGACAGGTCTGTGTCATATTTGGATATTTTACCAGAAAAAGACGTAATTGGTTAAATAAAAACAACGCGTTGATATAAAATAAACGTAATGATTTCACATTTTCAATCGTCAACTTCCCTTACTTATGTAGCAATAAACCATTTTTGCTGCATACGGGGTTAACATATGCAACTAATTCGATAGCCAAGAGTATATTCTACGTAGAAACTATTTCTAGTCTTATGGTCAATACAATGACCTTGTCAACAAATATTATTCTATCATTAAGTCAAATACTGAATAACTTAAATACCTATTGTTCGGCCATTACCTACCCACCGAATTATCGACGGATTTTTTTTTATCGATCTCTCGATCATGACAAAGAGCACACGGCGGGTGTGACCTGTCGGCAGGAGATGATCACTCCTCCATGAAAACTAACCCACCTCTGATGTTTTTGGGCACCGTTTTTTCTCTGCTCCTGGTTTGTAATATGTGGACCTTTGAGCTTGATTACTATTCGTAAGTAGTAATTAGAGACCGGGCCAAATGACCTTAAACTGGGAATAGACTTAAGTCAACATTTCAAATTGATATAACTTTTGAAACATATTTTTAGCTCACCTGAGCCGAAGGCTCAAGTGAGCTTTTCTGATCAAAATTTGTCCGTCGTCTGTCGTTGTCGTCGTTGTTGTTGTTGTCGTTGTCGTTGTTGTCGTAAACTTTTCACATTTTCATCTTCTTCTCGAGAACCACTGGGCCAATTTCAACCAAACTTGGCACAAAGTATCCTTGGGTGAAGGGGATTCAAGATTGTTCAAATGAAGGGCCACGCCCTTTTCCAAGGGGAGATAATCATAAATTTGTTAGAAATTAATGGCATTTTAAAAAAATCTTCTTCTCCAGAACCGATGGGCCAGGAAAGATGAAACTCATGTGGAAGCATCCTCAGGTAGTGTAGATTCAAGTTTGTTCAAATCATGACCCCCGGGGCAAGGGTGGGGCCAAAATGGCCGACCCAAGTTTTACATAGGAATATATAGGAAAAATCTTTAAAAATCTTCTTCTCCAGAACCGCTGGGCCAGGAAAGATGAAACTCATGTGGAATCATCCTCAGGTAGTGTAGTTTCAGGTTTGTTCAAATCATGACCCCTGGGGCAAGGGTGGGGCCAAAATGGCTGACCCAAGCTTTACATAGGAATATATAAGAAAAATCTTTAAAAATCTTCTTCTCCAGAACCACTGGGCCAGGAAAGATGAAACTCATGTGGAATCGTCCTCAGGTAGTGTAGATTCAAGTTTGTTCAAATCATGACCCCCGGGGCAAGGGTGGGGCCAAAATGGCCGACCCAAATTTTACATAGGAATATATAGGAAAAATCTTTAAAAATCTTCTTCTCCAGAACCACTGGGCCAGGAAAGATGAAACTCATGTGGAATCATCCTCAGGTAGTGTAGATTCAAGTTTGTTCAAATCATGACCCCCGGGGCAAGGGTGGGGCCAAAATGGCCGACCCAAGTTTTACATAGGAATATATAGGAAAAATCTTTAAAAATCTTCTTCTCCAGAACCACTGGGCCAGGAAAGATGAAACTCATGTGGAATCATCCTCAGGTAGTGTAGATTCAAGTTTTTGCAAATCATGACCCCCGTGGGCAAGGGTGGGGCCAAAATGGCCGACCCAAGTTTTACATAGGAATATATAGGAAATATCTTTAAAAATCCTTCTGAAGATCCACAGGGCCAGGAAAGATGAAACTCATGTGGAATCATCCTCAGGTAGTGTAGATTCAAGTTTGTTGAAATCATGACCCCCGTGGCTAGGGTGGGGCCAAAATGGCCGACCCAAGTTTTACATAGGGATATACATGTATAGGGAAACCTTTTAAAATCTTCTTTTCAAGTACTTCAAAGCTATGATTAGTGATATTTATATGGAATCATCCTCAGGTAGTGTAGATTCTAGTTTGTTCAAATGGTGAACGCCTGGAGGGGGGGAGTAAATTCAAGCCCGATGTGCTCAGGTGAGCGCTGTGGCCCCTGGGCCTCTTGTGTTATGAATTAAAATTGTCATCATATGTTTGAATTGGAGTGTTTTTCACAATTACAAAATTTTAAGCTAATAATTGAATGAAACTGAAGATATTAAAAATCAAGAATTTGACTTAAGTCTGTTTTCAGTTTATGGTCTTAATACCTTCAAACAACCTGTTTGAGTTTTTTTTAAATGAGCACTTATTACGCTTCTCCGTAAGCCGAACTATTTTTTAAAAGTATCTTCTAAAACTTCTCCATGAGAAAAAATAAAAATCCTTCAGTTAACTTAAACCAATATTTATGTATATTGTCGAGTTTTATCTATAGAATAATAAATACTTTCATTCATACTTTTTTCCCAAAGGTCCATGTTTTTGCTCTGTTCACGAATCTTTGTGTTTAATATATTTTTGTGATTGATTTTTGTCCGTTATATTTTTTATCCTTCAAATTCAAAAATGAATAAAAAATTCAATTTTTTAAATATAACCCGAGAAATCAGCATACGCTACTTGTACAGAAAAAGCCAAAGGAGAATTTTAGCTGGTATACTGATATCTGCAAAAGTTTTTTTTTAAAGAAGTTGTTTAACAAGAAAGAGTCGCACACATGATTTTTACTTCATAGAAAAATATTCAGTGCATGGGTTACGATGAAAGAATTATAAACATTATAAGTCCGAAGAAAAGTTTTGATAAAATGTAAAATAACGCGCTGCGCTCTAATGAAATGTGAGTATTTAAAGATGCTACATTACTTTGAGGTTGTGATGGAACCTGTACTGTAATACATGTACAATGTTATGCTTTATCACAAACCAACGGCAATACTAGTATTACTAAGCTTAAGCTGATTTTGTTAATTTTGGAAGTACTTATGAATTTTCTATCGAATAATCATTTTTATCATAAAATAAAATGTAGAAAGCAATTGACATTTAGATTCTCAACCCAAACGACTTTAAACACACTGCCAAAGGTCTGTAACAGTGAAATATAGATTTTGAAATGCACATTCAAAGAATACAAAGGAAAAGAATATTTTTAATTGTATCTATCTATATCAAATACCAACCTACACACATTGATTTAACAGTCAATAAAAGGGACACATATATAAGAACTTGATCAGGCAACAGTAGCCCGATGATGATGAAGATTTTTCTCACGGTTCTGTTCTCCGTGCCCATGGTATGTCGGGCAGCGGTGGTTCCACAAAAAGGTGGAGGGCACTCTGATTCCATGGTCGTTAAGGGTATGTAGTTAATTAAATTGAAACACTGCTGTTAAAAAGTGTTATTTTTGTTTGTTTAATAAAATTTTAAAAATTAATCAAACATTTGTTTATATTATTTGAAATTTCTTTTAAATATCTCCCCTTGATAGTATTCAGTACTCCTCAGATGTAAGCTATGTAAATGTACATGTATAGGAGTTCTGTATTAATTGTACCCGGATGAATTGTGTCTTTATAATAAGAAATACGAAGAAAAAATGGAAATTTATTATTTTACGGAAATATCACATTATTCTAACTAGAATTGCAAGGGGAAATGCAAACATGCATATTTAAATATCATTGTATTTGTGTGCTACCTTCTTTGCTAAAGAAATAGCAACGAAGGTCTTTACACCCTATAAAAATCTCTCAGCAATTAAAAAAAATTACCTCTGTAATTAGATTCAAATATCAGTGCAAAAGGAGATAAATTTAGATATTTTACTATTTGTAAACTAGGTCCGGAAATGCACAATTTAAGTAGAACAGCACCGAAAATGGATGTAACTAACAAACATACTTCTCCACCGTCTCCATTCCAAGATACACAGACAAATGGAACAATCCAACCCTTATTACAGTCAGAGCAAGGTTTGAAAATCCGCCAATCAAACAAAACAGCTTCGGAAATAGGATCAAACAGCAATATTACTTCCCTGCTGCCTTCTGACCAAAACACAAACCCAAATGGAACAGTTGAGCACTTATTATCAGAACTAGGTCTTAAAATGCATCAATTAAATACAACTGCCCCAGAAAATGTATCAATCATCAACACTTCGTCTCCGTCACCTTCAGACCACAACATACATGGAAATGGATTAATTCCACCCTTATCACACCCAGAACTAGATCCGGAAATGCATCAGTTTAATGGATCAGCTCCAGAAATGAAATTTATCAACAAAAATACTTCTTTGCTGCCTTCGGACCAAATCACACGCCCAAATGGAACAATTCAACACTTATTATCAGAGCTAGGTCTGAAAATGCATCAATTAAATACAACTGCCCTGGAAAATGGATCAATCAGCAACATAACATTTCCGTCGCCTTTGGGCCACAACATACATGAAAATAGATCAATTCCAACATCATCACCGCCAAAACCTGCGCTACAAATGAGACAATTAAATAACACAGCTCTAACAATTGGATCAGTAAGTAATAATACTTCACCCCCGCCGGCATTCCCAGGCATACACCTAAATGGATCAACTCCACCTTTATCACACTCCGAACTAGATCTGAAAATGCATCAGTTTAATGGATCAGCCCCGGAAATGAAATTTATCAACAATTATACTTCTCCGCTGCCTTTGAACCAAAACATACACATAAATGTAACAATTCAACCACAGGTTGAACTGAATCCGGAAATGCACAAATTTAACGGAACAACTCTTGAAATGGGATCTTTCAGCAATAACACTTCTCCGCCGCCTTCAAACCAAAACATAAATGGAACAATGCAAACCTTATCTCCATCAGAACTAAGTTTGCAAATGCACCAGTTAAATAAAACAGCTCCGGAAATGGTACCAATCGGCTATAATACTTCGCCACCGCCAATGGACCAAGGTTCAAATAAAACAACCCCATTCTTATTATCGACCATCTTTGGTCTGGAAACTCGCAATTCAAGCATATCACCTCCGAAAATGGAAATATTTCTCAATAACACTTCCCCGTCTCCTTTACACCAAAGCATACACCTAAATGAAACAATCCAGCATTTATTGCAATCAGTACTAGGTTCGGAAATGCACCAGTTAAATAGAACAGCTCCAAAAATAGGATTAATCAGCGACACTACTATTTTGCCAGTTTCAGACGAAGGCATTCACCCAAGTGGAACAACTCAGCCCCTATCAGAGTCAGAAGAAGACTCGGAAAAACACAATCCAGAAGGTCCAGAAAGGAAACCTATCAATGTTGATCCATTGTTTTCTGATAAGAAAGTAGACCAAGCGTATAACTATTACAATGACGAAAAACATGAAGACCAGTCTGATGAAAACTATGCTTTGAATGAACAATATTAAAGTTGGTCGTGCATTACAAAGAAAACATAAAAAATTCACTGACTCGCACTGCACAAGAAAGAAACCCAAATACCTTTTTTTGTTGCTTATCTTTGACGTTGAAGACCTACGGAAACTGCTAAATTTCTGTTTGAACATTTTTCCTTTCCAGAATATGAATTCCTATAAGTCGAAGGGTCTTTAAAGATAAAAACGAAAGTCTGTTGCCTTTATAATTTCCTTAATCTATGTCCAGAGATCGACTTCAATTTCTTATACTAGGGTCATTCAAATGTTCTTAGACTTTTGTCCTAATTTTTTTTATTTAACGTCATATTATATCCAAATTTGGTACACATATTTTAACAACGAATTTGAATAATTTGAGTAAAAATTGGAATACATCTTCTTATTTATAAAAATTATCAACGTTTTAGAACAGCAAAGATCGGGTCACGGAGCAACGTCAAAAGTGAGCAATTTACTAATTTTCACTTTATAGTATCTATACCATACTTGTAATAAATGGAGTTGAAACGAAATAAAATAAAGCAAATGAAATGAAACTTCACACTTCGACAAAATAGATGGTTTTATTTATGAAAATGTGTTGATTTATTATCTTCTAATAATAATATGACGATAAGGAGCATTGTCTACGTATTTTCTGAATGACCCTCGTATGTTTTAGAATGTTTGCCTATTATATCACAAATGTAATATGTGTAACTATAAACCTTGAGAAATGCTGAATCACACCGAGAAGTTTTACCACACACCAGAAATAGTTATTTCAAAAATGTTGAGTAACATATGCCACCCGATGGTAAGTAATTTTCATGCTGATTGTACGTTGATATGTGCATAACATAGATGGGCCAATATTGGACCAGTGTTTGATAAGGTACACTTATTGGCCTCATGTAATTAGGCTAACGTTGGACCAGCACAGATCACGGTATCTCAGTCGGTAGGGCGCTCGCTTCGTGATCGGGAGGTCGTGAGTTCTAATCTCGGCCAAGACTGACCTTAGTCGATAAAATGAAAATGGGTAGCAACTGTTCCTTCGCCATGCGCTCGGCACTTTGAAGTGAAAGTTGCGGGCCCTTCGGATGAGACCTTAAAAACCAAGGCCCCGTGTCACGGCAGACTTTGGTACGATAAAGATCCCTCACTGCTCAATGGCACTGAGTGTCGAGCAAAGGTGAAAATTTAAGGTCCTTCATCGGTTTATGGTGACGTCTCCGTATGAGTGAAATATTCTCGAATGGGACATAAAACAACATACAATCAATCTTATTTTCGTATAGCAAAAAGGTTAAATTGGTCCTATATGGTTGGATCAACGTTGGCCCAATGAACATTAATTTTTTTAAATTTTTTTTATCTTTTTCTTCGACCTTAAGTTGAATATTTTAAGAGATGTACATACAGTTGCTGATTCACAGTTGTTGGACCAATGTTGGCCCATTTCTCTACATTATCAAAACAGTTATTGGTTTTATAAGGTTGTGCTTACATTGCCAAAATGTTCAGTACGTGATTTTACATCATGAGTGAACAACTTTAGCCCATTGCTAAGTAAATGATTAATCATAAAAATGTTTGTTCAGTATTTGTCCTGGAATATATATCAATGGTACCAATATGTTGCTTTAAATTTATTGGGATGTAATTTTTGGATTATATATGTCCTGGTTTTCATGAATTTACGTATTTTGCTTAATAATTTAGGACTGATGTTGGTCCTCTGGGATTAAGTGGCGTAAAGTGCATTTTTAAATGGGCGTTAGCATGGCGAAAACCCATTTTCCTATATTTACATTTTCAAATAATTTTCCTTAAGATTCTTTTCAAATAGGAACACTGTTCATTTTCTCATGAACTACTATGGATGAGCAAGAATATATCCATTGTTTTGCATAATACCGTATCCCAATAAAACTATAGTGCAAACTGTTTTGCTTTAAAAATGACAGTTGAATGGCGTAAATTTGTGGCAACAAATCAGAAAAATAATGTAAATATAAGAAATGAATTTATTTTGTGAAGATTCATGAGGCACATGAAATACAACGCTTCATGCCAGCATATTTAAATATGCCGGTGTGAAGCGTCATAGTTCATATCTTCATGAATCTTCAAAATTAAATTCATTTCTTAGATATGCTTATGCGTAAAAATATGTACACCTAAACTTGCGCTAAAACGACGCCACCTTCAAGATACAGAGACGTTAATAAAAATATACAACAGCTATTCTACACGCACTTTAATTTACCTGATCATTCTATTTTGTCATTGAAAGTTGGATTAGAAAACTTGGAACAGCCTTTCTCTATGGATGCAATGTCGAGAGTGTTGGGAATATTTACAGTTTACAGTGTAACAATATCAATGTGATAGAACTTTTTAAGTTTACACAGAAACGTTAATATAGTCATGGGCATCGGTCTCACAATAAATCTTTAATACACGATGTCTCTTTTGATTCGTTACTACCTTATGTAAATCAACAGTTAGGTCTTTATCACATTCCCACAAACTCAACTCTGTCTCTGACATTTCTGAATAGTCTTGTTGAAAAGGTCACGGAAAGTCCATTTTTTTATTCTTCGACACCAGAAAAAAAGCTCGGATCTGTGATTATGGATATTGCCAATCAAAGGCCTTTTAAACCTCGACGTTTTCCTTAAGAAAATGCAGCTAAAACATTCAATTTTTTCCTCAAACTTCAGGGAGCCAACGAAGGAATGACGCGGTTAACATAATTAATATTCTTAATCCAAAAAAGGTTCAGTCTTATATTCCACCATATTTTTCCTTAAAGACCACCTAATATTTCCTACAAATATACATCGACTATTACTTCCAAACTTTTAAAGTACAAAAAACTTTACAGTGCCTGGATATTGAATATCCTCCATTATTTTTGATGTTCTTCTTCACCCTATAACTATGGTACTGTTGGACACGTTATTACTGGTGACGTAAACAATGAGGATTTTAAAGCGGCAATACGGCTGCAAATCGTGTGCTTTGTCACTCAGATTTACCCAATATATCATTCAGGAATAAGGTAAAAAGTTGAATTAAGCATTTGAGAAAATTAAATATTCCCTCCTCATACAAAATTAACGTAATTAGAATCTGCCGGAAAATCAAGGGTCGTACAACTTAGATCTGTTTACTTGTACCACGTGAATTCTAAAATGGCACGTGCATACAATGTATGATTTACAATTATAATGGAATGTTAAGTAAAATCAATTCTGAGAATCAAAATATCTTAACTCTCCGGTAAATTAATAATACTTAACATAGTCTGCATTCAGACGAATTTAACATGGTTAAGTACAAATGTTGACGTTTTGTGTATTGGGGTGCAGGAAAGGAAAATCCATCAAATCATACGTCATCGCGGCAAAATGTCAAACATAATACCTTTCTGTAGTTCCAATACAATTTGCACCTCAAATGGCAATAAATTTTATATGTCATAAGTGCATTTTAACGTTGAGTTTACACTGATTTTTTTTTCTTTGAAAGCCAAGGAGATACGGGAAAAGATATAGAGCATGTATCAACAAACCTGTAGGGTAGAACCTTCGCGAGCCCCATGTGATTGTCGACGGTATCCCGTTTTTTCTTCATCCAACTAAATTTTTGTCAGCAAAGTTGCGTTTTAATTTCAAGCCCTATTTTTGGTTTTTATTTTTGGTTTTGGTCGACTTTGTCAATGTAGCAGGCCTACCGGGCTTCCCTCTCTTATCATGCTGTTCTGTTTATGAAAACTATACGCATGCTCGATAGCATGGAATATGGAACCTCGAACACGTTGAGATGTATATATTTATGGACCATAAATGATTAATGAAACAATCAGAATTATTTACTCATGAAATTTGTAATTTTCTGAAAGTGTATACATTTATGAGTATGAAAAAAATTCCAAATTCTGTAGGAAAATTTTAACAAGTCTGTTTTTGAAGAGATGCGCCGTATTATCACTTTAATGGGTCTTAAATATAGCGAACCCCGATCCTTCAACTGGCATCGTAATTTCATTAAAAAAATATAGATTTTGTGAATGTAAAATGAATGTTAGAATCGCGTAATAAAGTACTGTGTGGCAATACGAAAATGTATTACATAATCAGTAAGTACTGGTCCCTGCTGACAAAGCAGGTAACAGCATTGTCTTTATATGTAAGACTCAGTATATAAAATGTAATTTAGAGGAACTTAAATTTACTTCTGCGAGTGGTAATCCAACTAATACTCATAGCTCCCTTTATAAGGAGAAAATCCACCAAAATCATATGTCAGTTTTGAATATTTTTAATATGCCAAACAACCAAAATAAGTTGGAATTATCACATCTATATATGTTCCCAAAACTTGGGTGACATGGCTGATGGATTGTGATAGTTCCCAAATGGTATTTCGTGGTTTCTCGTCAAATGTAGTCGTTAAATTGGCGCTACATTTCGACAAATCCACGACAAGTATGGAAAATGTGCAATGTACTTCGAAAAATTCTCATCTTTAAGAAGTCAATTTGAAAATTTCAAGTAAAAGTAAAAGAAAGCTGGATTATTTTTGTTTTAAATATATAATTTTTAAATACCTATGGTGAAATCATACAGAAGTAACATCATATCGTGGATCAAGATATTACTTCTCAAACCTAGAGCACATCCTTGATTCACTGCTCCATGCGGGTGACCAAGAAGTGGTGAAATCAGATGTGGATACTTAAAAAAAATTGCAAGGAACTCATGAAAAATTGGAACTCACAAAATTTTACCAAAATCAACAGCTTATAAACTTACGATTTTTCAACGTTATACACAACTATTTCCCACGATAAATTAAAGTCCAGGCTTTTTGATATCATTGACAGCTGCTAACGCGTGTTACTCAATTTATATTTGCACACACCATTACAGTCATGAGATATATATTTTAAAAATTAATGAATCTGTTACACATATAGTTACACAGTCAACAACAGAATGTTACATAATTTACAGCATGGACATGTTTATTGTTATGATCCATACTTATATGTTCGGTTGAAATTCAGATATGAAGAGATGCACAAACGAAATCTAAAATTTCTGTGACATATAGAAAGAGTTATTAGGATATTTGAGTAGCATCCCATTGAATTTACAAACCTAGATAGCTCATTGGGGAAACACATTTGAACATAACAAAAATTTATAAAACAACAGTTCACTCTTTTTGTGTTAAGAACTTTTAATTATTTATAGTAAAGTTTGGTAATACTGGTAGCACGACACTATTTGAGAAAGTTGTTTCTTTGTTAGGCCTATAGCCGTTTTGAATTTCAGCCACGTTGTTGTGAAATAGTTCTACGTATTGTTTTTGATACGTAAAGTTAATAGTAAAGTTTGAGAAAGTTTCATTTTATTATTTTAAAATCATAATTAAATGATAAGAAATATTTAAAAAATTGACGGAAATGTTTTCATTAATACGCTTCGCGCGTTTTCCGTCCAATTTTTCTTTGATAAGTTGGTCAAAGTTTAAAAAATATTACATTCATTTCTTTAATCAAATTTGTATTTCATGTAGATTTCTTTAAATTCGAGCACTGTTGTAATCTTTGTTTTTTTCTTTTTCATTGTAAAATAAAAAGAAACACTTATGGAGGTTTTCAAATGTTTATTTCTTCTGCGTTAGTCTCATCCAAATTGGTGGAGTCGTAATGAAATACCGTTCTTTCGGGGGTGTAGGAGGACGAGTAAATGTATCTAAACCTGAAATATTCAAACATATCATATTTACGACATACATCTTCAAAACTTCAAAAAAAAAAATTCCTTACAAACAAATATACATAGTGGTATCCAGTGAATGTTCTACCAAACCTTCTTTTTAAAATCCTCAGTAAGATATTTTCAGCATGAAAGAGAAACTTCAGGAATACTGTAGAATAGTGTACTCTAGAAGTGGTGTAATCAGATGTGGATACTTAAAACCCCAAGGAACTTTAAAAATCACAATTGTTTAACCAAATTTAATAACATGAAAGATATTGAGATAACGAACAGTATTGAATATGAAAGATCATAAAACAATATAGAATAGGAGCTGAGCAAACACGGACCTTTAAAACACCTGAGGTGGGATCAGGTGCCATGGAGGAGTGAGCATCCCCTGCTGACCGGTCACACCCGCCGTGTGGTGCTTGTCATGATTGGGAAATAACGGAAAAATTCGTCGTCAATTCAGTGTATAAATAATGGACTAACAATTAGTATCAAAACTTACGACTTTGCAACATTTTACACAACCTTTCCCAACAACAAATTGAAGTGGTGGTTGTTGACATCATAGACCTCTGCTTTTTCAACAAAAATGAAACTCTTTAATACAAAATCATTGGCTGTTATAGCCTTTAAGTTGTCAATTCGATGTATCGACGATATACCATGTATTATCAATTTACAATTGTTATTTCCATTTTAGGGATGGGATGAAAGTAAACAGTTATCTTAATAACCTATAATCAATTACAGCTTGTCGAGTAATAAGTAATCACCCATTTTTCTGATGGGAAGTAATGGTAACTTATTCGATGACTTCTTAAAAAAAAGTCCTGTATTCATAATAAATTTTTCATTAAAGAGTACTTTATGATTATAATTATTGAAACAAAGTTTATAAAATTATGTGTTTTGATGATATTCAGTGAATATTTCTCAGTATGCAGAAATATACATAAGAAAGATATGTGAATTAATTAGTAATAGAACACAGATATACTAGGTTGGCTAAGCTTGAGTATTAAATAACAATATTGAACTATCCATGCTTGTCTAGTCAATATGTTAATTCAGGTAAAACCATCTAATAATTGGCAGTTTAATTGAAAAGTGCAACACATATCAAGAAGGTCAATTACTTATGTAATAGTTCTTTACTGAGTCCCTTTATCTCTGACTATATCTCTAACTATAATTATTATACTTTTAAAATGTTTCCTATATAAAGTTCAGAAGGTAAAATAACTATCCTTTATAGCCTACGCATAGCAAAACTATACCCCGGGGTATAGTTTTTGCTATCCACCCTAGGAAAATTTTCATGCAATTGTTGCCGCCAATTTTGATTTCCAGCGATAAATCTTTAAACTGATGATGTCATAATGACTTCAGTAGCATTGTGACATCATCAGGATTTCAGATCATTCTTGCAGAATTATCTTACTCCAAAGAAATTCAAACCTCAGAAATTAAATTATACATCAGTATAATAAAACGCTTATCCACTGGTTGTGAGTGGGATAGCTTTTTTATCAAACCCTTGACAGGAACTATTCCCCTCGGGCAAGCCCTCGGGGAATAGTTCTCTGTCGCGGGTTTGATAAAAGAGCTATCCCACTCACACCCAGTGGATAAGTGTATACTATGTCCAGTTTGATTTACAAATTACTTACTTCTTTCGCAATAATAACATATATTTACGTGAGGCATTTCCATCCGTCTATGATAGCTTTTTGTAACAACTTTAATTTATTTAAATTCATACCCCATAGAACATTTCTTTTAGAAGAATGCTTTTCAATAGGTGAAATGATAAATATTGTTAGGTAAAAGAATTTTAAAGATGTATATTCTCTTTATTAAATAAATTATTCAGTCTTTAACAAATGTTGACAAGGACAATACTTCTTCTCGGGTATCTTTATTCAGGTATTTTCTTTATTGAACTTCTAACGTAAAATAATTTCCCTGATATTCACAATTCAATAATCTCTGAAAAGAAGCAAGTTTTTCGGAACTTTCAGCATCGAAATTATGCATTTGAACCAGTTTTTACATATTTTCTTTTTTTTTTTTAAAAAGATACTTTTAAAATTATTGTTTACAAATATGTACAATTCTTGCGTTGACATATACTTCTGTTTATATGTGTCTTTTGTCTTAAAAAAGCAATCTATTCATTCTTTGCAATAATTGGTAATGTTAAATTACATGTATATCAAATGAACATTATTGTAGTTTTTGTACTTTGAAGCATTAAAATTGTGAGGGTGGAAAAACTTTAAGAAAACAGATGATATTGGATAAACCATATTATGCATCTATATAATATGCATCACCAAATTTTGTCTGAATTCTACCTTTAAAATGTAAATGATATTTCTGAGAAAGAATGAAAACACGCCGTTTTCTTTGAACATTACCCCCCCCCCCCCCCAAACAACATTTTTGTCAACATTAATGTAATCTAAAAGTAACAACAATTAATCATGTTTAAAATAAGGAAAAGTAATTGGATGTATTGAATACATTAAAGAATCAGTTTCAAATCAAATGACTTTGAAATCGATTACATTCAACATTCAAAGTAATTATAATCAATTTATTAATTTTTAAAATAATCGACCCCATCCATGTACCAGTCATATATCGACGACTCTATATCATCTGCATAATTGGTTTATCTCTCTCGGTGATTCCAAAAGCATGAATATGCTCTATATACAAAAAATAACTGATTCAAGACAAGCCGTCGACAAGCAATGTGATAAAACAAGGAAATAAACAGTCGAAGTCATCATTTCATAAGTTATCATGTCGATACAATAACCTTGTCAGCAAATACTAATTCTTTGGCCATTAATGAATGATCTAGGATTTTTCTTCTTTTTTACGATAATGACAAAGAGTACATTGAAGATTTGACAGGTCAGCAAGGAATTCTCACACCTCCATGGCACCTGATCCCACCTCTGATGTTTTGGAGGTCCGTGTTTGCTCTGCTTCTACTATGTATTGTTTTATGGACTTTTGACCTTGAATACTGTTCCTTATCGTCATATATTTGATAAATCATAAACGTATTGGTTGTATCCTGCATCTTTTAGACATTGTTCGAGCTTACTAGTATTATATATTCAAATAACTGGGGAATACATTCAAATTTCTTGGAGACGTAATCTCCATATGCAGGCGATAATAGTATATTGCTACATAAATAAAATAAGCCAGCCTCTCTGTTTATTATTAAATAATTTAATTCTGTTTGTATTCTTGTCTCTCATTGGTTGATTTCCAAAAAGGAACGCATAACATTTTGTATAATCTGGTTTGGTATGGGGACACACCCCCTTGACAACCAGCTGAATCATCTGTATCCATCAATCCCCTCATTTCCAGTCCTTCGGATTCATGAAAAATTCCAGATTTAATGAATGTACCTTTAACTTCAAACAGTTGCTCGATCTTACCTCATGTAAACAAGCATCATGGCTGCTAGATCTATGTATCAGTTTTTACCTCCCCTTGCTTCCCATCACTTCCGTTACTACGGTTGTATTATTGCGCGGTAAATTTGAACTAATAAAAACAACACAATTTTACATCCCCAGTTGTTTAATTATTTTAAAATTAAATTATAAGGAATGACTCTAATTCTTGGCCAGATTATCGAGTATAATATGGTTTGGGTCAGTTTACGCTTTTTTTTAATACGCGATTATAAAGCGTAAACTGACCCAAACCATATTATACTCGATAATCTGGCCAAGAATTAGATTCATTCCTTAAATGTTGTTAGTAATTGTTAGTCCTCTTTCTCTAGTAGAACATACAAGCATGAACATATTTTTTTATGTCTTTAACTTCTAGTTCAAGGGGATATATAAATAAAATAAAAATGAATGAAATAAATATCGTAAACTGATAAGAAGTCAGCGATATAGTTATGTAGCTATTGAATTGATTAATTTTGTGAATATTGTTTTACGTCCGATGCGAGAATATTTTCACTCAAATAGACACGTCACCATACCGCAGACGTAAATGCTTCCATTTCAAGATCAAATTGTCCAGCTTCTTCCTTATCCTTTCTCTGAATTACAATGATTCTTTGTTCTTTAAACTCTGTTTGAGCTTTAATACTGCTCGTTATATCCAAGACCGCCAATTAATTTTCTATTTAATTTGACGTGACGAGGTATTTTGCGCTTTTAGGCATTACAAAAAATTATGTCAAAAAACCTTACCAAATCAAAAAACAATTGTATGTATTGTAAAAATTTACAGCTCGAAGCCATCAATCAATGTTTAAAAAATATTTTCTGATGCTCAAGAGAGTTTGAAGGATATATATATATATAAACAAGGTTAAAGACATCTATGACAAAAGAATATGTGAATTTAATTACAAATTGTTGAATAATACATTGTGTTGTAACAGTTTTCTTTTTTAAATGCAAATATAGAGCATCTGCTTTATGTAATATGTGTGATGAAATTGAAGATATTAGACATTTACTTTTTTATTGTGAACATGTTCATATACTATGGAAAAATCTGAGTTCTGTGTTAAATTTTGATTTACAGTGGAAGCATGTGGTCCTAGGTTTTTATTCTGAACGGAATTCCAAAATACAATTTTTAAATACCTTTGTGTCTTTCTTAGCATACAAGATATATAAAGAACTACGAACGATAGTATTGTTCTCCCGCCTACCTCCAAGTCAATTTTCAAAAGTTAATATATTTGAATGATTTTCCATATTTATATTTATATTTACATGGATTTCCATTAAACATTGCTTATTTGGAAAAAAAGAGAGATAACCCTATAATTTTGGTAAAACTCGCGTTTTTCACTATAGAAATCAACGGAAAACGGAAAATATTTTTAAAACATCTTTTCCCCCCGTAAAACAAAAATTCCTTTATACGGGTAATGTAGACTGTCATTTCACAAATTCATACCAAAGCTTTTTGTCTTTCACGGTGGGGAACATATGTTTACTGACAAAAAATGACAAAAGTTTTATTTTTTCACCAATTTCAAAGGGGTTAACAACTAAAACATAGTATCTTATTAATGATATATGTTTAATTCCATATGCTTAAAACATAAGAAAAGAGGTAAGGAACATTTATTCACATTCAAAAATATTTTAAAATACGGTGATAGTGTGAAGCCCGGTTTCAACGGAAAATATCGTCTACCCCCCTTTTTTAAAGAGCTAGAATAAGGGATAATTAAGTATTTTAAACTGGTATCAAAATTATTAATCAATTATAATTGAACAGATCTTTTCATTCAACAAAGATTAAAGGCCAAATTGTCATTAATATTAATCTAAATAGGTGTAAAATGTAGGCGGGAATCAAGAGTTAGCGTATGTAGTTCTTTAAAATGTGAAGATTTGAACAAAACAGATTTCATGTAAAAACAAATATAAATAAAACAATATGGACATTTTAAAGACAAAAAATGTATATGTTATTTTGCTTTAATTAATATATGTAAATTAAAACAAATATAAAAAAACAATATGGACATTTTACTGAATGTTTTTTATGAATATAATTATAACACAAAAATGCAAAAAACTTGTATATATAGGAAATGAAATAGGTATTAGATTTTTAATCAGCAAGATATATTTCAATTTATATGAGATGGTGACATTTGTAGAATTATTGGGCTTTTTTTTTCTTTTACAAAATATATTTATAATACTCAATCAAATGCTTTAATTAATATATGTTGAAATTGTAAACTGGTATTTCTATGTTTAAAACATGCATTTATTTTATTTTAACCTAAAATGTCGATTCACACTGTCTCTACATATATTTCTGTGTTTTGCATAATGATTAATAATTTTTTTTAATAATGTATAAGTAGTTATTTTTTACATGATGAATAAGTGTAATAATTATAATTTGTGAAAAAAATGTAAAAAGGCCAATTGTAATACATAAAATTTAAAAGACCAAAAATATATATATATAATATATATAATCTGTTTAATGTTTAGTATCATATAAATTGAAGTAATGTTAGCAAAAAATCCAATCTTTATTTAAATTGACTTATAATATATAAAACTCTCTTTCTTGCATTGTAATTTAATCAAATGACCCATTTGTTATAATTATATAAAACGATTTCTTGACAGTAAAAACATAATTAAGGGAAGTAATCAAATGTTGAACCCGCTTTTGATTAGAAACTCGAATTTTTTTTATTCTTTTGAAATTTGAATTTCGAAACTCGAATTTCGAATCTCGAATTTTGAATCTCGTATTTTGAAACTCAAATCTCGAATGAGCCTTCTTGGCTTTCGTAGGTTTGCATAATGATTAATAATTTTTTTTTAAAATTGAAGTAGTTATTTTTTACTAATATAAAAAGGCCAATTGAAATAAAAGCCAAATAATATTTATTTTAGAAATGCTATCCAGCTGAAGTCTGGAAAACCATAGTTTTTTATTCAAATGTATGAAAATAAAAATCCAATAGAATGCAAAAAATGAATTGCATGCAAAGTGCATTGAAATATTGGAAATAGAAGGCATCATTAGACATCTTTTATAAATTTTGATAATCGACAAAACTGGAAAATCTCAATGTTGTAAAATTACTTTCTACATGTATCACAGAAAATGAAATATCGAAGCAATGAATATTAAAATTTCATTTTCAAAGGGCCTTATGTTTAAAACCTTGATATAAACAATGCTGACTTTGATAGTTTGATTTATAATAGTGTAAACGTTCACATTTTGATTTATTATAGTGATAACTCTGAAAACTTTGATTTAGTATAGTGATAACTTTGACACTATATGAAAACTTATAATCACTATAAAATTTGATTAACAACTAAACATAACTAACCAATAAAAGTCCTATGTGGCCTTTGCTCTTTAATTTCCGGTTTTCTCAGTGAATACTCTGCACTGTGCCCGATGATTATTTTTTGATAATTCTCATCCTTTCCTCCATACGAACAGCCGAAAGATTCGACAGACGAAACAATGCCTCCTTTATGAAAAACACAGCATACACACAACTACCTTAATCCGCCTTACTAATTGACAAAAATTCGAAAATCAGATAATATTTGTCTTCAGACAATAAGAAAAAACTCACACTGCATGTCAAATTGAGAACTAACATTTGCATAGAAAAAATTTCCAACGACAGAGACCACCAGCAAGCAATGCGTGCGACGGTTGGGACAAGCTCAGTGATTGGAGACTTATCAAAAGTTACAATTCCACACATCAACTCATAATTGTAAAAATTACTTTAAGTTTGTTTGTTTGTTTGTTTGTCGGTAAATAGTGAGTTCCAATCGCGGCCGCGACTGACCCAAGTCGATAAAAAAGGGGTAGCAACAGTTCATTCGCCATGCGCTCGACGCTTGAAGTGAAAGTTGGAGTCCTTCGGATGAGACCTTAAAAACTGAGGTCCCGTGTCACGGCAGGCGTTGGCACGATAAAGATCCTTCACTTTTCAATGGCCCTGAGTTCCAAGTAAAGGTAAGAATTTGAATGCCCTTCACCGGTATATGGTGACGTCTCTACATGAGTGAAATATTCTCGAATGGAACGTAAAACAGCATACAATCAATCAATAAATTAAACTTATGAACAAAAAGGGTTTTGTAACATTTTTTGCTGCTCGTTTCGTTGAATCTCGATGCTAAATGTTACTTCCCAAAATGTTTTATTTTAAAATATGTAATTATATTCTGCATTTTTATATTGTGCATTAATCTTCACTCAAAATGTAATAACTAGAAGTGTCTTATTATTAGGGTTAATTTAATTTCGCATTGTTATTACATTCGCATTGTAAGTAAATCTTACATTTTAATGCCAAAACCAGCGATTTCTCCTTATAAATTGGCATTTTATTTTTTAGGAAGAAGTAATTTTAACGATTTTAAAATGCTCATGTTGGATCGAAATTAATGAAATACGACAGTTTTTATTTCTTAGTAAGAATACGTTTATTTTCAATAATGTATTTATTATTTTTTTGCTTTGTTTTGAAAGCACATCAACAAATTTCAATTTCTGACTGACTTTTCGTAATTGTTCTCCATGATTAAATGATAATAATACATGTATTAATCTTACTGTCGTCCCAACATCCCAAAGTATCGCCGACCATAACACCGCCTCCTTCATCACAAGTCACCTCCGACACACAGCTACCATGTACTGTCTTGGTGATTAGGCCTGGTTCATAATATTTCCCGTCGTACATACATCCCTTTGGTTTCTCCGTCGTGATAACTGCCGCTCTAGAGATACAGAGAAGAGAAAGGATCAGGACCAGTATTGGAGACATCTTTACTAGGATGACACTAAGCAGCTGTGCTCTCCTCTCCTTATATAAGATTATGTATACTGACTGCTGCTGTATCTGTAAACTCTGGCTTTATGCTTCTATTGTATTACATCTTCTGTTACCACATCTTACTTTGATACTTATCCCTTTGAAGAAGAAACTGTATCTTGAAAGATTTCCATTTTATAATTTTTCGGGATAATGCCCTTTCTAAATTGGGATTTCATGCATGTTTTATGACACAAGTTTTTTTTATGTGAAAGCATAATCTTATCATGGATTGTTTTAATTGTGAATGTCTACAGCAGAAAAAATCTACTATTAGTATTAGACTGGTGTATCATAAGTAGTTTTTTTATATTGCTTAATCATAATACACAAAAGAGAGGGAAAGGGAATGGTTGTATGATATGTAAGAAAACACCAAGAAGACACATAAAAATCGGGAGTTTTGGGAGTTAAATTTTAATCCAAAACGTCATGTTTTGCTGAAAAGAAAGATCTATAAAATTAAATATTTATTTTTTGAAAGAGAAAACATAACAAAATTGAAACATTTCCAATGATAATCGTTTATAATGCTTGAAACTTAATTTAGTGCAGGAAAGAAAGATCTGAAATTGCCACATGCAAGAAATACACCAGCTATCTAACCTTATATTTGTTTGAATATACAAGTAAGATCATATTTAGATGCCCTACGATGCCCTACGCCAAAAATGCTTTATATAAACACAAACAACTACAACAGAATTATAATTTAAAATTGAGCATGGATTCTGAACAGAAATGTCGACTCTTAAGTTTTAAGTGTCTTCTTTGAATTCTCTTAGAATGAAAGCTTTTAACTTTTGGTTTTAATAATCTGTTTTACCACATGGAGTGTAAAATCAATTACAGGAATAAACTAGAGGTACTGTTAGCAATAAGGTCACTTAACACACCCCCGCCTCCCTTCTGATAATAATGGCAAAGTCCATGTTTTGCTCTGGGAGACCCGAAATAAGTGTAAGATCAAAGGTAAAATAGAAGGTGCCCGATGGCACTATGTAATAAAGAATATATCATTAAATTTTATTCAATGGTTTAGGGGGAGTAGCGGATAAGACATGGGTACCCTTCAATTCTATAAAACGAAGGATAGGCAGTGTTAATGTTTTTGTTTGGTAAACCCAAAATTTTATGTCCGATCAAAAAGTAAAATAGGTGGTGCACATTGGCAATATGTAACAAAGAATCTGTGAAAATCTCATTAAATTTCATTCGATTCATTCATTAATCTCATCAAACTAAATAAATAAAAGCGAAAAAAAATCTCTCAATGCACAGATTTTAAAATATTTTTCAGAATTGATGTCTGTAAATTCAAAAAGAATAACTTGGATTTATTCTTCATTTGAAAGGTTAATTCAGTTTATAAGTAATAAATGCGTAGATATGTTCTCTGCTGTGAAAGATAATTATAGAGAAACATATTAACTGGAGAAATTTCAGATAAACGTCAACAATCTCTTTTCCTAGACTTAAGGGGGGACCTATGTCGTTCTACGTCAAAGCAGCGTTATGTGACGTCACAATAGCGACGTTTGTTTTTACCTGTTGACTTTTGCAACTGTGATATTGGCATAACGTTGTCAATAATCATTAACGTACACAATTTACAAAAAGAAAATTTATTCATCATTAATAGCAGTTTTATTTGAATTATGGAGTTTGTTGATATTAAAATTCTCTTCCTTTGATTGAAAATTCATAGGAATTTCAGCTGTAAAGAAATACCTCGATGATATGCTGATATATTAAGTGCAAAAAGATTCAGCAAAGAAAGCGGCATAAATCAGGGAAATAAGTTTAAATTTATGTTTACCATTAATTGTATTTTCTGGATAAAACTAAGGAAAAAAAAAAGAAAATAATGTACTTTTACCTATATTTGCCTATTGATTTATAGTACATGTAGATTTTACTGTAGAAAGTCATTCCTAGGTTCTAATAGGTGTTGGTTGTTGACGGGGAAATGGGGGAGGGGGGAGGGAGAAACACAATGATTGAAAGGAAGAAGAAAAGAATCCGTTTAAATTGCTTCTAATCAAAACAAAATACTCGTTTTTCGCAAAATAGTTTTATATTCAGATGGTTGTCTGTGCTTACTTACCTTTTTTTTTAGTGCAGAAAGGTCAATATTTATGACACAAGAGTGGGAAAATAAAAGAAAACGTCATATTTCTCGTTTATTTTATCATAAAGGTATACTTTTTTCTTCGTGGAAATAAAGAGATGAATCATTTCTTTCAAAAAATATGAATTACAAAACTTTCACACAAAGACTTTTTAAGATAATACCTGTTATGCATTTTTTCATGCGAGATGAATTACAATGAATTTGCCTTCATTTTAAAGATACAACTCATATAAATTAAATACCCATTGATTTTGAATGTGATTTGACATTTTTGGTTCTTTTTAGCGCTTATTTGGGGTAGAACAATAATGTCTGAAAATAATCTATTTTTAGCATTTAACACTGTTTTTGCACGTGCTCCTGTGTAAAAATAAGCGTATAAAGGTATTGTTTTTAATACCTAAAAATTAAGAGCAAGTGGTCAGTAAAGAAATGTCAAATTTTTGAAAATTTCACACAAAGACTTTTCGGACATAGGTCCCCCCTTAAGGGTACTAAAGGTCAGACGAGACGTTCCCCAAATATTTGTTTTGTATATCTCCATAATGTATGAAAAATATACAACTTTTTAATTACTTTCTGATTTATAAACCGGTTTCTAATTGTTCTTAAAAATTTAAAACAATAAAAATGTGATTTTGACAAAGAAGAAGGTATGGTTTTAGCTTAATTGTGCCCTAAAAATGTTATGTATCAAAAAGTTTTGAAACTGGCTTAAATATTAGTTAAGTATATGACTGTGATAAATTGGAAAAGAATATGGCACAGACGATTACCATTCTGCCAATATGACGTCATTAATTTGATTTATTTCTGTATTTTTAACAGAAAAAGCCTCAAATTAGCCAATTTCAAGGGTAATTTTCCTTTAGAAAATAGTGTCCACAGCCGTCGCCCACTTTGATTTTTTTGATATGTTGTGCAAAAAACAACAAAAAATCATATATCTCAAAATCTTTGTGGGCGATGCCTGTGGACAATATTTTCTAAAGGAAAATTCAATTGAAAATTTGTGTCTTCTGCAACTTTTGAAGAAAATACGGGAAAATGTGCATGTTTATGACGTCACAATTACCATTTAAAAACAAATGGGTGAAAAATGATTTGTATGATTTTTCTGCATAGAATCTCAATGATTCAGAAAGCATTAGTTTTCATCTTTTACAACAGTTTCATTTTTTTTTAGAAAAATCACAGGGCAAGATCTGTATAGAAACCATACCTTGTTCTTAAGTTTTTTCCTAAAGGATTATATAAGAAATGGCATCCTCTGGTATCTCACACAAATGCCTGGTAAGATACCTCAATTTTTTTGTCAGTAAACATGTTAAAGTAGTAATTCTATCTTAAATGACAAAATCTTGGAAAAAGTTATATATTATTGAGGAACGTCTTGTCTGCCCTTAACACAAACAAAAAATGGATGCATGAATTGATATATATTTTTTGACTGATTTTGATTTGAAATGACATAAATACATCTAATAAATACCTGAAATATAAAGAAATCGTAAGTTTTTGTAAGTTTGGTGCTTAAATATGAGACTTTGATTTGCCTTCTATATAATTCCTTACACACTTTTTTTTAACCTTATGACAAAACCCAATACAATTCTCCAACTATACTTTGTAAACATTATTTAGTATTTAATTTCACAGTTTGAAAGGAAATCTGTGAAAAACATTTCTGAGAACTAAAAGCAAATGGGCCACATTGCTCACATGAGTAGCTTTGACCATGCTGTTCTTTACAAAAATCCCCCTTGTAATACATATTGTGACCCCATCCTACCACATGGGTCATAATTTGGACAATTTAAAATCTACACTACACAAGGATGCTTCCACATAAGTTTCAGCTTTTCTGGCCCAGTGGTTCTTGAGAAGAAGATTTTCAAAGTTTTTCCCTTTATATTTCTATGTAAAACTTTGATTCCCTATTGTAGCCCCGCCCTACCCCCGGGAGTCATGATTTGAATAATTAAGAATCTACACTACCCCAGGATGCTTCCACATAAGTTTCAGTTTTTCTTGCCAAATAGTTCCTGAGAAGAAGATTTTTAGTTTTTTTCCCTATATATCTCTATGTAAAATTTTGATTTTCTATTGTGGCCCCGCCCTACCTCAGTGGGTCATGATTTGAATAATTTTGAATCCACTACCCTAGGATGCTCCCACATAAGTTTTAGCTTTTCTATCCCAGTGGTTCTTGAGGAAAAGATTTTAAAAGTTTTTTCCTATGTACGAGGGTTGTCCGTAAAATTCGTGGACAACATTGATACTTACGGACAAACATTGACAAAATTTTGAAACTATAATTTTCATTCAATTTATGTTTCATTTTATGAATATGCAAGTTTTCAACAAAAACAAAGCACAAATATTTATAATATTATCAGATACAAAAAAGACACACACTCATACCCGGAGCACTAAAACGAAAATTCTTGACGTTACCGACGTCAAAAGCTAAATACGGGCACTAGTAACTTTTTTTCAACATAGTCAGCGTTTAACTCAATACAATTTATTATGTCGTTTTGACCAGTCATAAATATGTGCACAAAATGTTCAGGTTTCATTCTTAATATAACATTTAAGAATGCCTGTATCATATCCTGCAATCATCCAACCACTGTCCATGTAAAGACGATTTCATTTACGGAAATACGGCATGATCACGTTACGAAATTCACATTTTACAGCACTGCAATCTCGGAATAATGGTTTTCCTTCATGCGTGTCATCCTGTAAACTGTTCATTCTGTCCGATAATATTATATACCGCTTAAATACTAGTGAACGACTTCTTTTACTAAGTTTTCCCGATTGTTTACAGAATTTATTGGTCTCTGTAGGTGTTTTTCCGGTGTCAAAGCAGAATTTTATCACTGTTCACTGAGCCACCTATTCCGAAAACGTCTCTTTTTTGAACGTTTCCGATCCTGTCTTAATAAGTTCTAACGCTGATTGCTCAGCCATTTTGAGACTTAGAACGTTCAAATTTTGCAGGTTTGACGTGATAACTTCTGCCAACCTCATAATGTTAAATTCTTTCAGATTTCCCAAGAATTTTTTAAGATACAAATGAAATTTAAAAAGTGATAAATATTTTTTCAAATAAAATTTTGAGGTGCTCCGGGTCTCCTTTCCAAGTCTAATTATGAAGCCATAATTGTATTTAAACATTTGAAATTGAATAAATTTTTACATTATTCAATTCACATTAAGTAAAGGAATAGAAATATGCCAATAATAAATATCAATGACACAACTTTTATTAAATTTTTGGCTTGTCCACGAACTTTACGGACAACCCTCGTATTTCTATGTAAAACTTTTGTAAAATGGCCGGACGACGTACAAAATGTGATCAGAAAAGCTCACTTGAGCCTTCGGCTCAGGTGAACTAAAAAGTTTGTGTTATTTATAATGAAGTCTTTTTTTCTTGATGGACTTAGGAACGATGTTTCAAGTTCATATTGTGTTGTCAATTGATGTCATTTGATTGATTTATAAAGAGTATTTAATCATACTTATATAATCTAATAAATGAGTTTTGAGTTTCATTTTTATTTTCTACAGAATCAATGTTAGATTCCGCCATACAATTTACTTTGCACTTGCACAGCGTTGAACATTTAAAACGTCAAAATAAAACACACACTTTTACTTTTGATCCCCTGTCCGTGTTATGGTGTTTTGGATGCCACACAATACTTATGAAACGCATTCTAGTAAATACATGATCAATACAATAGTGTTCAGGGCGGGTGTGATTTTCCTCAAGGGATGCTTGCATCTTCTTGGCACTTGATCAGATCTCTTGAATTTTTTTTTGCGCCTGTTGTTATTGAACGTTTACAAAAAGATTGTTTTTGTTGGATAAAAAATTCTAATGATAACTTCAAAAATAGAATGTAGAATCTAGATTTGAATTTCTGTCCTTTATGTTTCCAGATTTTTTTCTACTTTCATTTCTTTTTTGATTACCCCTTTTTGCGAAACAAATGAAAAATAGAACTGTGAAGAAATGTTTTGTGCTACAAAGGCGGGGAAATGTCGTTTTTCTGTTAATTCTTAGTAAATGAATGATCAAGAAAAACGGCAATATATTAATAAGAATTCTTTCAAAAATATTTACGTTACATATGCTATCTTTACATATGGCATTCAAAACACCAAAACACAGGGAGTGGGTCAAAATGTTAGAGCATGCGTTTCATTAAGTCATAATTGTTCAACGTCGAGGAGATGCAAGGTCATAAGGGTTTTAAATAAATGTTGCATTTGTAGTGAAGACAGAGTTAAAAATTTTAATATTAGCTAGCATTACATAACATAAGTTAACATAAGTTAAACGTAAAGTTAGAGAAAGTTTTATTTTATCATTTCGAAATCATTGTTAAATAATAACAAATAAATGTAATTTTTTTCTCCTTTGATCGACATATCAAAGAAAAAAAAAGGAAAACGTTTTCATCAATACACTTTGCAAGTTTTCCGTCGTGATACGTTGGTACAAAAATATTACATTCATTTCTTAAAACAAATCTATATTCCATGTAGATTTCTTTAAATTTAAACATTTTTTTAATTTTTGGGTATTTTTTTTTTCATTATGAATATTAAAAGAAACACTTTTGGAGGTTTTCCAATGTTTATATTTTCTGCGTTAGTCTCATCCATATTGGTGGAGTCCTAATTGGTGGAGTCCTGATGGGACTCGGTTCTTTCGGAGTTGTAGGAGGACGAGTAAATATATCTAAACCTAAAAAATAAAAAAAATGATAAAATCACAATTTATCTTCAAGACTTAAAAACCCTACAAAGAGAAATAGTGGTATCCATTCGTTGACATCAGAAGAGTTTCTAATGGAAAATATCAATGTCGATCTTTGAAACCATGTCTTCCAACAAAAAAAAAACCCTACAAAGAGAAATAGTGGTATCCATTAGTTGCCATCAAAAAGAGTTTTTAATTAAAAATATCAATGTGGATTTTTGAAACCAGGTCTTCCAACAATCTTTTGGAATTCCCATAGGTACCAATTGCATCCAATTATAAACAGACCTATTTTTGTATTCATGTGATATAGAATTTGCTCAAAACTTATGCGTGAAAAGAAGAAAAAAATTGCTGTGGCTTTCAACTCGACACTTAGATATATCGACGATCGTCAGTTAACAATGGTGACATTCTTATGTCGATGAGATACATCCTGGTGAGCCTGAGATAAAAGATACCACAGACTCTGACACATCCATTTCATATTTGGATATTATACTTGAAAAAAGACATTAATGGTAATCTAACAACCAACATTTATGATAAACGTGACGACTTTAACTTTTCAATCGTCAATTTCTCTTACTTATGCAGCAATATACATTCATCATATGCATACGGAGTTAATATATCTTAGCTGAATTGATATGCAAGAGCATATTTTACGTATGAACAATTTCTAACACGAGGTGATTTGTAACAAACAAGTTTATGAAAAAGAGTATCATCAGTCTCGTTTCAAGTCATCATTTCGTAAGTTTTACAGTCGATACAATGACCCTGTCAGCAAATACAATTTATCATTGAGTCAAATGCTGACTGACGTTTTTCCATACATGCATGTATTGTTAGTCCATTATATATGTATACACTAAATTTGACGACGGATATTTCCGTTATCCTGATCATGCCAAGGAGCACACGGAAAGTGCGACCGAATGGCAGGGTAGGCTTACTCCTTCATGGCACTTGATGCCACCCTCTAATGTTTTGGAGGTCCGTGATTGCTCTCCTCCCATTTTCTATTGTTTAAGGATTTTTTAATACTGTTGTTTTCTCCACATGTTTCTTCAGATGAATATTCTATCAATCCTTCTTTTTAAAATCCTCAGTAAGATATTTTCAGCAATAAAAAGAGAAACTTCAGGAATACTATACAATAGTTCCGGTATATTCGAGAAGGGGAATAAATCAGATGTGAATTCTTAAAACCCCAAAGGAACTTTAAAAATCACAATTTTCTTTTAATACCAAATTTAATAGCATCAAAACTTACAACTTTTCAACATTTTACAAATCCATTCCTAACAATAAGTTGAATTAGTGGTTTTTGACATCACAGACCGCAACGTTTTTCCATACATGCATGTATTGTTAGTCCATTATATATTTATACACTAAATTTGATGACGGATATTTCCGTTATCCTGATCATGCCAAGGAGCACACGGAAAGTGCGACCGATTGGCAGGGTAGGCTTACTCCTTCATGGCACTTGATGCCATCTCTAATGTTTTGGAGGTCCGTGACTGTTCGTTAATACATTTAACTTATTATTAAATATTATTGCCTTCAAATTGTCAATTTGATGTATCGACGATATAATTTCAATTAACAATTGTAACTTCAGTCTGTCACATCTGTTTCATAATTGGATATTTTACTTGAAAAAAGACGTTAATGTTAATCTAACAATCAAGCTCTATGATAAACGTGATGACTTAACTTTTCCATAGTCAACTTCCCTGAAATACTTATGCAGCAATATATACCCTCACCACCTGCATACGGAGTTTATGTATCTCAATTGATTCGATACTCAAGAGCATGCTCTATACTGAACGAAACTAAGTGTTCACATTCTTAAGTTTTAAAGAACAAATACATACAATAAATAATTTCTTTAATTCATGGATAATAATGTATATTTCAGTTCGATGTTGCGTAAATTTCATCTACTCGGTAAGTATCTCGTCAAAATTTTAAGCAAAGTGTAAAGGAAATGATACCCTCAAAATGTAAATTCACAGAAAATATAACATTTTTCATTGTTGGGTACCATGTACCCCTTATAGAAGATTGACCAATCTGCTGCCACATCTACTGCATAGATCTTTCCAAACCGTTGAAATTATGTGGAAAGGGGCGTGCTTTGACATTCCTTATAAAAATCCAAAATATGTTCAATAGGATTCAGATCCGGGAATTTGACAGTGCATCATTAAACAGAGGCATTTTGGGCAATATCCTTGGGCGCTTAGTACGTATGTGCACCGCTTTTATATAGTATGATTCAGACTGCTTGATCTGATAATATACTGTCACGAGCACCGAATTCTTATCATTTTCATACGATTGAAATTGTTAGTTTTCATGTTTCTAGGATTGTTTCAGGACAATTTAACACTCTTTTAATCTGGTGTGACGCAAAATTTTGGCCTCAGACGAAGATCAAGGTCACTTCCGGTTTAGTTAAATTGTGTCCACAGCTTTAAAATTGTGATAAATTGGTGGTGAAAAATGACGCACAGCCTATAGAAAAATGTATTTTAATGGGTTTTGGTACTGGTTGTTAAATTTTAAAAGTAATATCAAGGACGATTAAACGCTAAAAATAAAAGTGAGTAAAACGTGGTGCAAGGATGGTCCACATATCAACATTCAAAGGATTCTACTTTCTATCTCAATGGTCATTTTGCCATTTTTTGTGTTTTTTAGGGAAACCCGTTTTTAAAATTTGATAATGATCACAAAAAGATGCACATTTACACAAAACACGTACCGCAAATTATTGTGTTTAAGCTTCATCACGAAATTGATTTTCATCAGTGCTATTCGATTTTCTTTCTACAATTGTTGTAATTATTTGAAAATATACCATTCTAAAAATAGTTTTTAAATAAATGTATTTATTAAAGTGAACATTAGATGTTTTGTATATGTATGAACAGTTTCTAATACAAGGTAAATTATTGACAAACAAATTGATGAAAGAAGAATTTCAACAGTCTTGTTTAAAGTCATCATTTCGTAAGATCTATGGTCGATACAATGATGTCAGCACTTTTAATTCAATTTATCATTGAGTCAAATGCTGACTGACGTTTTTCATATTATTTGTTAGCCCATTATTTACACACTAAATTGACGACGGATGTTTGCGTTATTTCCCGATCATGACAGGAGAACACGGCACGTATGACCAAAGGCATGCAAAAATGAATTGCATGCAAAGTGCATGGAAATATTTGAAATAGAAGACACCATTAGACACCTTTTTTTTTAGATAATAGGCAAAACTGCATAATATCAATGTTGTAAAATTACCTTCTATGTGTATCACAGAAAATTAAACACTAAAACATTGACTTTGAAACTTTGATTTTTAACAGTATAAACATTGACACTTTGATTTATCTATAGTGATTACTATGAAAACTTTGATTTAGTATAGTGATAACTTAGACATTATGAAAACTTTAAATCACTATAGTAATCACTATAATATTTTGATTAACTAAACACACGAGGGTTGTCCGTAAAGTTCGTGGACAACATTGATAATTACTGACAAACATTGATAAAATATTCAAAACTATTATGCTCATTAAAGTCATGTTTCATTTTATTAATTTGCAAGTTTTCAACAAAAACAAAGCACAAATAGTTATATTTTTATCAGATACAAAAAAGACACACACTCATATACCCGGAACACTAAAACGAAAATTCTTGACGTTACCCGACGTCAAAAGCTCAATATGAGATCACGTAACTTTTCTCAACATAGTCACCGTTTAACTCAATACATTTCTTATGTCGCTTTAATCAGTCATAAAAATGTGCACAAAATGTTCAGGTTTCATACGTAAAATAATATTTAACAATGCCTGTCCCAAATCCCTCAATCATCCAACCTCCGTACGCGTAAAACGTTTTTATTTATGGAAATACGGCAAAGTCACGTTATAAAGTTCATTTTTACAACACTGCAATCTCGGAATGATGGTTTTCGTTCACGCATGTCATCCTGTAAGCTATTCCTTCTGTCCGAAATTATTATATGCCACTTAAATACTAATGGACAGCTTCTTTCACTCTGTTTTCCCGATTGTTTACAGAATGTATTGGTCTCTGTAGGTGTTTTTCCGATGTCTGTACATATTTTTATCACTGCTCACTGCTCCACCTATTCCGAAAACGTCCATTTTCTTAACAATTCCAATACTGTCTTAATATGATCTAACTTTGATTGTTCGGCCATTTTGAAACTTTGAACGTTAAAATTTTGCAAGTTTGATGTGATAACTTCTGTCAACCTTATAATGTAAAATTCAGCAAGATTTCCGCAGAATTTTATAAAATACAAATGTAATTTATAAAAGTAATAAATAATACTTTAATTGAAATTTTGCGATGTTCCGCGTCTCCATTCCAAGTCTAATTATGAAGCCATAATAGTAATCAAACATTTGAAATTGAATAATTTTTTACATTTTTCAATTCACATTAAGTAAAGTATTAAAAATATGATAATAAAAAAATATCAGTGACGCAACTTTTATTTAATTTTTAGCTTGTCCACGAACTTTACGGACAGCCCTCGTAAATAAGTAATAAAATGGCCCAAATGGCCTTTCCTCTTTAATTTCCTGTTTTCTGAGTGAAAGTAATTATTGATAAATCTCATCCTTACCTCCATAACAGCCCAAAGATTGACCAGACGAAACGACTCCTTCTTCATGACAAAACACATCATACACACAATTACCTTCGACCGTCTTACTGATAATGCCAGGTTCATAAAATTTTCCGTTGTACATACATCCAGTTGGTTTCTCCGTCGTGATAACTGCCGCTCTAGAGATACAGAGAAGAGAGAGGATCAGGACTAGTATTGGAGACATATTTACTAGGATGACACTGTGCAGCTGTGCTATCCTCGCCTTATATAAGATCAGGTACACAGACTGCTGTATCTTTGAAGTTATAATTTGCATTGTGTTTCTGTTATATTTCATCTCCTGTCAACACATCTTACCTTTATAAAAATATTTTTAATAAAGAAATTGTGTTTCAAAAGATTTCTGTTTTACAATTTTTTGGATGAAAATGTGTATTTGAATAAGATGGATGGATCATAAGTCACTGGTTCCCTTGTAATTACTAACCTTTTGTAAAATGTTCTTGCTTCTTCGAGAATGACCCATACGAAAATGTGTAATTAACCGTCAACTGGTCGTTAACTGAATACTCCGATTGAATTCTAACAGCATTTTCTCGTATAGAAAGATAGAGTTCCCATGTCTCAGTAGGTGCTGACAATAAACATAAGTTCCATTTTTTTAATGAAAAAGGCAGCTGTTAATGATGTAAAGAAGCCATTCGTTGGGAATAGTTGTGAATAAAGCTTAAAAGTCGTAGGTTTTTATTCTGTTGATTTTGTAAAATTGGTAAAGTTCTTAAGGATTTTTAAGTATCCACATGAAGAATATGGAGATAACGAACAGTATTTAATATCAAAAGTCCATAAAACAAAACGAAATTGGAGCAGAGCAAACACGGACCTCTTAAACATCGGAGGTGGGATCAGGTGCCATGGAGGAGTGAGCATCCCCTGCTAACCGGTCACACCCGCCGTGTGCTCCTTGTCATGATCGAAAAATAACGGGAAAATCCATCTTCAATTCAGTGTATATATAATGGACTAACAATCATTATGAAAAAAGTCAGTCAGCATTTGACTCAATGACACATCTGATTTACACCACTTTCAAATAAATTGTTGCACAGTACACTTGAAGTTTCACCTTTACTACTGTGAATATAGACGTATATATTTTGCGAGGAGTAATAAAAAGAGCTTGGAAGAAAATTAACTTGAACCCGCTGCGTATCTTTCTTTGTAAGAACTTTTTTGAAATTTTGGAATTCATTATAGATAGGGTAAGTCAAATTCATTCTTTGTGTTTGGAGTATTAAAATATTTCAAACCGAAGTATGATTTTGAAGACTTTCCTTCTTAGAAAGGGACTTTGAGTATAAGTTGGATTACAACTAGTAAAATTAAATCCCAGTGCCTCTAAAATACAATTTAAATAATAAACTTTCAACCAAAGAAAAATAAAAGAACAAAAACGGCTACCTGCATAAAGTTGTAAATGATAGATACATGTATACATTAGCTTCTGATTTCGATTCAAAATAAATTTATCTGAAATTTTATTTAAGAACATATTCAGAATAGGCAAAATTAATAAAATTTAGAAAATGATTTGTCTTTCATCTTATTGTGGTGTCTTTTAATGTTGTATTTTATTTATTAGAAAAAGGAATCAAGAGATTGGTTGGAACATTGACAATATTTATAATTAAGTAATGGACACTTTCATCAGAATTCTCAAAAAGAGAAAAAAATGTTATTCAATATCTATTGAGGTGATAAACTCCTCTTTTCTATGTTTCAAGAAGCAGGAAGCAGGAATCTTGCTATTATATAGAATTATTATACTTATGATGAAAACAGATAATATTATTAACGAGGCCGAGTCTAATTTGAGTGCGCATGACTTTGCGCAGCTTTTTAATTTCATGCAGTCATTTGTGTGACAGTACACCTTTGCCAAATATTTTAATCTTAATACAAAATTAACATTATCTGTAACCCCTACTGATCTGAAATTGTGTTTTTACGACAACAATTAGGGAAAAAAAACGCCGAAATGGCTCTAACAACGTCACAATTTTTGAATTCATAGGGTCCAATGGTAAAATTTGACAACATTTCAGATGGCCCCCTAAGAAATCAGGATCGTAAACATTTTAATCTTAAAACAATAAATTAACAGTAAAAATTATGAAGCAAAAATTATCAAAATCTCTAGGGCAAAAATAATTAGTCTCGGCCTCGTTAAATGAAAGTACCAATAAGAATAAATCATATATTTGAGAACAAAATTAACAAAATTTACATCTTAATAAGAAAAGCACATTCTGATTCAGGTTATTACTTGTAATGTTATTCTGGTATTCATCTGATTGATATAAAGACTCTGTACTGCAAAATCTGTTTCATATTTTTATGGTTTTCTGGCTTAAGATAATAAAGGCCAAGTAACAACAAATTTTATGAAATATAAGGTCAATTTTTAATCAGCTATCTTTATTTACGTAATCACCTTATCACCTGTATCACATTCTCTGAATAACATTATTTTTTCAACAACGACAGGCTACTGACAGATACGTTGATGTTATATTGATTTCAAATACATCGTTTAAAGTTGGAATGTAGTAGTTCCACGGTTAAAATCAAATATTACCTATCATTTGGTCGTATTTTACCTGACATGTTTCATTCAAATTGATAGATTATTGTTTTTACACTCATTTTAATTGCGGAAATTCGAGTGCGTCATCTACGTGATTAATACATACAGCTCTCGGCAGGTGTAACTGATTAACAGGAGATTCATACAACTGATCCGACCTCCTGGAGTTTACAGACGTTTGTAACCTGTTTATTTTTACATTATTTAAATATTTTAAGAACGATTACTATTTGTTTTCTTCACTCTTTTAATAAAATGTCGTTAAATGAATACCTGCATATACAGGATCCTTTGTTCTTTTGTGTGTTTGTTTTTGGTGTCCTTTTATGAATTTTTCGCTTATATTGAAACATTCATACTAGCAAGTGAAGGACTTGTATTTCCAAAATTTGAGCAGCTAGGGATCTTTATCCTCTCAGCATCTACTGTCCCATCTTATCCGAAGAAGCATGTGCAGGGTCGCAATGCAGTGGTTACTGAATATAGCAAGTCTAGCGTCTACGGGATGAGTTATGTCTGGTGACAAGTGACAAGGCTGTGCGTGTTATCAAGTATTGCTAGTATTAGAAACAAGTGTAGCAAAGTAGAATCAGCCATATTTTGATAACAATTAAGAATGCATTTTAAGTATGTTTGCCATATTAACCCCTTGATAAGTTGGTTCAGTTATAAGTCTGATCACTTAAGTCGGTTATATTCTAAGATTAATTGTGCCATTTGTCTGCATGGTAGCAGAAGAGGTTCCATGGAAGAATCTGTGTAGTCAATTTCAGATTATAATTCTTTTGTATTTATGTGTGCTTCAGGTTTTGGATATGGCATCAGTATTTGATCGAATCTAACAATCTTCACAAATAAAACATCTGAAGGCACATAGGCCTATGTTTAACGCAAGTGGCAAATACCTCCCCCCCTTAAATTTGCTTCCGACGACAATGATTATAAACGATTATCATTGGAACTTTCTCAATTGTATATTTTCTCTTTCAGAATAAAATAAAATATCAAAAGTAATCTCCGAAAAAATCCAAATTTTGTGCGATCTTTTGTTTGCGTTTTTTAGTACATGTTTTTTTCATATTACACAATCACTTTCTTTCACTTTTTTGGCATTATGATTAGCAATATAAAAGTTTTATGATAAACCAGTCTCATTAAAAGTAGATTTTCTTGTACTGTAGACATTCACAATGAAAACAATCAAATTAATAAGATTTTACTTTTATTTAAAAAAAATTTTTTGACAAAAAGGAGTAACACATGTTGGAAAGCACATTAAAAAATCATTACACCGAAAAATTGAAAAATGGAAATCTTTTCAGGTATGTAATACAACTGAAACACAATGCAAATTATAACTTCAAAGATACAGCAGTTTGTGTACATAATCTTATATAAGGCGAGGAAAGCACGACTGCTCAGTGTCATCCTAGTAAAGATGTCTCCAATACTAGTCCTGATCCTTTCTCTTCTCTGCATATCCAGAGCGGCAGTTATCACGACGGAGAAACCAAAGGGATGTATGTACGACGGGAAATTCTACGAAACTGGCATAATAAAAAAGACGGTAGATGGTGACTGTGTGTCGGACATTACTTGTCATGATAATGGCTTTTTAACGCACGGCGAGTCTTTGGGTTGTCTGTTTAGAGGTAAGGATAAAAATAATCATTAATCTTCGGTTAGATGGTAGATCTTAGGCATGAGTTAGAAGTGACTAGTCATGGAGGGGATATGTGTAATGTTATTGTCCTTTTCAAAAATATCGTAGGATACTAGTTATTTTACTTTATTATATTTTAGTCTACAATATAGTCATTCAAAGTACCAATTATTATAACAAAGTTCAGGGAAAACTTTCTACTGAAACAAACAAAGAGCTCAAGGGCTTAACGGTCACTGAGTATAATACAAGTTAGAGGATCCATAGAATATAAAATAAACTGATCGCGGAAGCTTTGTTGCCAAAAAGCAAGAGAAAAAGGATCATCAGCATCAATGAAATAATCAGTTTAATATTTAGAAACAGCACAATAAAAAATTATAATCTGCCGACCCCCTCCTATTTAACACTTTTTCCATACAGACTATGAAAATAAAGTATTATTGCTTCTGAACTGTTTTAAACCCCAATTTGACATATCTCTCAAATTTTGTTCTCTTGATCTATAAACAACATTTTGATAAGTTATTTATGTCTCATTTGTATTTATCTATTATTTACAATGAAACATAATTATGGTGATAACGAACAGTATCCAAGTTCAAAAGTCCATAAAAAATACAAGAAAGGAGCAGAGCAAACACAGACCTCCAAAATATCAGATGTGGGATCATGTGCCATAGAGGTGTAAACATCCCCTGCTGGCCGGTCATTTTCGCCGTGTGCCCCTTGTCATGAATGGGAAATAACGGAAAATCCGTCGTCAATTCATTGACAATAAATAATGAGTTGGGGCTATTTGAAAAAGGAAATTTTACCCAGCCCTCAAGTCATACCTCAATGCAACAGACACCAGTGTGTGATAAAGAATGAATATTATCATCCTAATGTGTTCGTTATTGCTCTTTTTCATTAAGAAATGATTACATTGTCTATTGGTAACAAAAATATTTTTTTTTAAAAATCCACCAGCATTTAGACATTGTAAATAGAAGAGAAGATCCAAAAATTCAAAATAAAATGTTTAGAAGCAACCTTCATCCTCAACCCTCACACAAACACCTGCATAGATGGACGTAAGTCTATCTACGTAAGTCCTTACAATTGGAATTTCTTTTTGAAAATTATTTCAATAATTCATTTTCCCCAAAGCACAAAATAGCAACGTCTCATCAAATCAAATAAAAAATTAGCATATCTAGGGACTTCTAAGGAAAATTTTTCAAAATTTTGAGAGTCAAGTTTGTATACGATTTATTTTTGAATATTTCAGATCTTCCATTACCTCCTCCACCAACAACAAAGGAACCGGAACTCCCTCCTCCGACTCCATCACTCTGGAGGCATCCGCCTAATATTCAGAAGAAATAAATATTTAAAATATCCTTATCCGTTTCTTTTTGTTATAAAAAAGGCAAAGATACGAATATTGATCGATCTCAATAAATATACTGTCGCCTTTGTAGCGCAATTGTTAGAAGGTCTGACCTGCAAAGTAGGGGGTCGATCCTTTGAATCCCACTGTGGGATGTGGAGACCGGTCCTTCGAATGACACCGTATAAACCGTGGTCCCATGTCGCAGTAGGTGCTGGTACAAAAAAAAATTCCTCACTGCTTAATAGCCATGAGCGCCGAGTATAAGACAAAATTTGTAGTTATCCAATGGCAAGTGATGGCGTCCCCATATGAATGAAAAATTCTCGAGAGGGACGTTAAACAACAAACAATTAAAATTAATCAATCTACAAAAATACAGATCAGTGTTACCAAAAAAAAAAAAAAAAAAAAAAAAACACCTGAAATCCAAAGGTGGCATCTATAGTGTCATCCATTGGATGACACGATCACACCCGCAGTAAGCCCTACGAATTTTAATATATATTTTTTAAAAATATGGAGAGAAATTATTTTTAAAAAATGCATATTTTTTTTTTAAAATACACCTAATTTATTCCGTACTTTTAGTGACAACCATCATTGCAGATACAATATATACCAAGTTGGAAAAGAAAATTGTTTTCCCTGTTTATTTTGTCCAAATGTTAAAGACTTGAAACCGAAAGTACATTTCAAATGGCGGATTTATAAGGGTTTTATCTTTATACCTGTCATGTTTCAATAAATGAGACGATTCAAGTCTAACTTGCCATTCATTTATAAACGTATATTATTTCTGCAATGATGGTTTTCACTTAAAGTACAGAATTTAGCAGATGCATTTTTTTGAAACATGCATTTTTTTAAAATTATATCTTTTGTCACAAAATATCTTTTTTTGAATATTTGTTTTCAAGTCATACTTTCTATCTGTTAATCAATGATATATATAAATTGTATAAGTTTTAACTTTATACCTCACGTATTTCATGCAGTTTTGGAACTATTGTAAAAAAAATGGGTTTTTGGACATCTTCACCTTTGGCAAAACCTTATGTGAAAAGTCCACCTATCAATAATAATCGGCAACAGAGCTAACATAAACCCCTAAAACAATCAAAATTGGGATTAAAAGCCTTTGGGATTCAGCCTTGTACAGTGTGCATTTTTTCATAATGGGGAAAAAATGGAAAAATCCGTCAACAATTCAGTGAATAAACCTTGGCTTAACAATTACATAATATAGTATAAAAAAAGACAACTAGCATTTGACATAATGTTGGACTGAATTTGCTGAAAAGGGCTATTTATCGATCATAAAATTTGCAAATGTTTACTTCAAACAAGACTGAAAGTTGGTATTATTCTTTCACCACTTTGTTGATGGTTTGCCTCGTTTTAGGAATTGCTTATACGGTGGGCATGCTCTTGCGTATCGAATCAATGAAATGTGTGGAGATAAGTTAATGAATTAACCATATCCGAGCTCAAAAGTCTATTAGACATTACAAAATAGGAGCGGAGCAAACACGTGCCTCCAAAACATCAGAAATAGGATCAGGTACCATGGAGGAGTGAGCATCCCCTGCCTACAGACCACAGCCACCCGGCATGATCAGGAATTAACCAAAAAATCCGTGGAGAACACAGTGTGTAAATTCATTCAGCATGACTTAATGATAAATTGTATTTGCTGACAAGGTTATGGTATCGACCAAAGAACTTACGAAATAATTCCTTTAAACGAGACTGCTGATATTCTTCCTTCATTAACTTATTTGTCAATAACTTACCGCGTTTTATGAATTATTCATTTGTAGAACTATCTATTTTGTATCAGTCAATAGAGATATAAACTACGTATGCAGTAGACAAAGGTATGCTGAAGAACTAAGAAAAGTTAACGATTGAAAAGTTATAGTCATCAAGTTTATCATAAAGCTTTGTTTTTAGGTAACCGTTGTCTTTTTTCTAGTGCAAGATCCAAATATTAAACAGATGTGTCAGACTCTGTGATATCTTTTATTTCAAGTTCAACGGGATATATCATGTTGACATAAGAATGGAAATACCTATTGTAAATTGAAATACGTCGTCTATACATCATATGTGGAGTTGAAGGTCACAGCAAGTGTTTTCATCTTTTTGTATACAAGATTTTGGACAACTGCTACTTCATATAAAAACAAAAAAGGTGTGCTAATAACGGAGCGCAACTGGTACCCATGGGAATTCCAACAGATCGTTGGAAGACCTGGTGTCGAAAAACCTCATATACATTGTTAATCAGAAACTCAGGAATCTTTTTGATGTCACCTTTAGAGTACGCGTCTGCATAATCAGAATATTTTTCGCAAAGTAATTTTGCAAATGACCAAATGACCAATAACAAGTAATGTAAATTTACGAGTTCCATTTTTATTGAAAAAGGAGATGTCAATGACAACAGACAGCCTCGACATTAATTTATCAGGGGGGATAGTTGTATATAAAGTTGAAAAGTCCAAGTTTTTATGTCGTTGATTTTGATAGAATTTCTTGGTGTTAAATGTTCGAAAAGTTCCTTTAATTTATTATCCACATCTGATTTACACCACTTCTCTGATATATTGATGACAGTATTCTTGAAGTTTTCCCTTCACTACCATTACGATCTTTGTGAGGAATAAGAAAAGGCTTGGTAGAACACTTACTGGGACCCGCTAGGTATCCTTGTAAGGATTCTCATTAATTTTCGGAATTCGATATAGATATGGTAATTCAATTTAATTTTTGATTATTTGGAATATAAAAAATATTCAAAACTGACACAGGATTTTGAAGAATGTCATCGTTAGAAAGGGAGCTATGGGGAAGTTGGATTATAACTTGTAGAATTAAATCCAGGTTCCTCTAAAATACGTTTTATATAATGAACCTTTCAAACAAAGACAATAATGTTACCTGCTTTGTTAGCAGGGACCAGTACGATTTGGTCATGTATTTTATCTACCGTTTACGGTACTTCGGTCGGTAAAGCGTTTGCATGGTAATCAGGAGGTCGTGGGTTCGAATCGATGCCGCGACAGACCCAAGTCGATAAAAATGGATAGCAATTGTTCCTTTGCCATGCGCCAGGCAATTTGAATGAAAATTGCAGGCCCTTCGGATGAGAACTTAAAAACCGAAGGCCCTTTTCACGGTAAGTGTTGGCACGATAAAGATCCATCACTGCTCAATGGGCCTGGGTGCCGAGTAAAGGTAAAAATTTGAAGCCCTTCACCGATATAAGTTGAAGTCTTTGAGTGGAATATATTCTTGAATGGGATGTTAAACAACATAGATCAATCAATCGATAATGTATTCTACATTCTTTTTTAAGTTCTGGATTATTGATTACTGTAGGATAGATGGTTTTTACATTGTCCTTAAATAGCTTAATGTTCGATTTTTACATACTTCTGACACATTTAATCTATTCTGACAAAGTTTCAATTTCTTCTTTTTCGTGTCTGGGAAAACGCTTGGTCTCATCTACAGGATCCATAATATTTATGAAATTATGACGCAAGTTGAAGGATCGGTGTTCCCCATATTTAGAACCTTTTAAAATAAGTGATCTAAGATTCTCATTATTAACCATGGTTCCGTCACTAGATATAACGTGTCCAGTTGGAGCATACTAGTAGTTAAAGGAAGAACATGAACACGATGGAGGATTGTTTAAGATATTCGATATCCAGGCCCTGTAAAGTGTTCTTATAATTAAAATGTTTGGAAGCAAAAGACAATGTATATGTGAAGGAAATACAAGGTGTAGTTTTTTTTTAACTTTTATTTATATTAACAGCGTCAATGCCTTTGTTGGTATATGGCAGTTTAATGTAAAAAAACAAACAGATTTTCCTCCGTAAAACGTGGGGGTTTAAAAAGCCTATGATTTGCGATATCCATAATCACAGATCCGAACCTGTATTCTGGTATAGCGGAATCAAAATTTGACGTTCCTTGACCTTGCAATTAAGATTTTCCAAAGTTTTGGTGTAGAAGCTCGGTCCAGTAAAATTACTAGTAAAAGAAGTGTTAGTTATCAAAATGTCACAGGTTTTACAGTTTTTCGCAGAACATTTTGAAAAAGAAGACTTGAGATCGGAAGAAATCTTGTCTCTAAAAATATGTCTCTAAAGGAAACTTAACATTCTTTAAATTTTTTGTATGGACTATCAATTTTATACCAAAACTGGAAATCTGAAGCTGCACATATGACGTACGTTCAATATCCGAGGGGCACCGAATGAACTCTTCAATCTGTTTCCCTTATAGACTCAAAACAGTGACGACTTTGATACTAGGCGACACGCCTGCCAGTATCATATCGTTATTTTTTTAACTCCTGAATGTATAGATACCTAACGAAAAATATCTTCGGGGACAGACTGTCCACCAGCAGAGATACATGTGCGGTGGTTATAATGAAATATATGGAGACAACGAACAGTATTGCAGCTCAAAAGTCCATTAAACATTACAAATTAGGAGAGGAATAAACACGAATCCAAAAAACATCAAAGGTGGAATCAGGTACCATCGAGGAATGAGTATCCTCTGCCGACCGTAAATGTAATCTGGGTTTAGGGAACCTGGTCATAGTTTAACATTTTTTACTCCCATTTGACCCCCAAATAAAAATAAAAATCTAGAAACCTTAATTCTTGCACATATATAAGACACCATCAATTGTCTTCCAGAATATGAAAATGGTACTGTGTAAAATGGTAAGTTGGGTCTTGGAAACCAGGTCATATTAAAAAAAAAAAAGCATTATTTTTGGCCCAAATTTGCCACCCTGAGAGAAGATTTCAAAACATTATTGCACATCTACAAGACACCATCAATCATCTTGCAAAAGGTGATTATGCTACTGCGTAAAACGTATGAGTACACTGAAAGAAAAACCTAGTGAATTTAACTAGTGTGTTTCGTAAAGCGTTGGTCGTGATTAGTAAACTTTCAGTTTATTGGTTAAGATAGTGAGTTGTGGGACTTAAATACCTAGTGAAAGTTACTCATCAATTCTAAATTTACTAATCTTATCTAGTAAATATACCAATATCTGGTAAAACTACTATTAAGGTAGTGATTGTATGGACAGTGAATCTAGTTTTCTTCGTGACATTAACTAGTTATTTTTTTACAGTGTAGTAATCGGGACCAGGATTGCAGAAAGAAACATTTTGGACCCGATTCATCTAAAGTGTAATTATTAAATTCCAGAACGTCATTGCACATCTACAGGACACTGTCTATCATATTCCAAAAGATTAATTGGTTAATCTGTTTAAAGTGTGACAGACAGACACTCCAGGGTAACAACAATACAACCAAACATTCTTCAGAAAGTGCGAATATCATACTAATATCCTACAAAAAAATCAAATTAAAAAAAATCAATGAAATACAATTTTAGCAAAATGTTCCATACCAATCGTAACATCTTTGTTTTGATACTTAGTTTGAATACGGAATTTCCGTCTACCGTATCAATATTCTATCACTACGTAAAGCTCACGGCGGACTCGAACAATAAGCATGGAAATTTACACCTCATATTCACTCCATATTAATCACTGTTCGTCATTTTCTTCATCATTTCCAAATCAATTATCTTAAAAGTCAAATGAACACTTGAGCTAGAGGATTGTGCGTTTACTTTTTGTATGGAGCCACTGGGTAGTATTACGAAGTCGTTATCAGTCAAGTTTAAAAGCAGGTTCCTTGTGTTAATGTAAGCATAAGATTTTTTTTTGTTTGACAGTTAGCAAATGATAAGAATTTATCTAATTTTCAGGGAGAGATATTTTTCGTTGTTTTCACATTTTGAAGAGACCCACAGATTTATGTCCACCATGAAATACAATATTTCAGATATTTTACTAATGAACAATTCTTCAACTACGAAATCAAATCCCCATTAATCAATATATTTTCCTCAATCCACAAAAATGTGACCCCTCGAAAATATGCGATTTTACAGTAAATACATTACATACTTCCCACGTGCCAATATTGGTGCATTTTGAAATTCTAATGCATAGGTTAAAATATTTGAATATAAGAGCAACCTTGAAATGATAGGTATGGATATAACGAACTGTATTCAAGTTCCTTTAAACAATACAAATTTGGATTAGAGCAATCATGGACCTCAAAAATATCAGTGGTGGGATCAGGTGTCATGAAAGAATGAGCATCCGCTGTCGACCGGTCATACTAGCCGTTTGCTCCATGTCATGATCGGGTTATAACGGGAAAATCCGTTGACCATTCAGTGTGTAAAAATGGCCTAAAACTCAGTTTGAAAAAGGTCAGTCATCATTTGATTCAATGATAAATTATATTTGCTGACAAGATCATTGTATCGAACATGGAAATTGTTTGTCAATAGCTTATCTCTTGTGTAGCGAATCAACTGAGAGAGATAAACCCCGTATGCAGGTGATGAAGGTGTATTGCTGCATAAGTAAGGGAAGTTGACAATTGAAAAGTTAAAGATCATTACGTTTATCATAAAGCTTCGTTATTTCATTATCATTAACGTCTTTTTTCAAGTAAAATATCTAAATATGAAGCACATGTGTCAGACTCTGTGGTATCTTTTATTTCAAGTTCACCAGGATAATTGCATCGACATGAGAATGAAAACGACCATTGTTTATTGACATTACGTCGCCGACATATCTACAGCAATTGTTTTCTTCTTTTCAAGATTTTGGACAAATTCTGCTTCATATGAATACAAAATAGGTGTGCTAATAATGAGGCGCTATTGGTACCCATGGGATGTCCAAAAGATTGTTGGAAGACCCGTTCTAAAATCACATAGGTGTTGTTAATCAGAAATTCAAGCATCTTTTGAATATAAACTTCAGAGTACTTGTGTATACTATCGGAGTTTTATGAGGAGACTTACTTTTACAATCGACGACTAACTTCTACAATTTAAACAGAAATCAACTCCAATTGCTAAAATGTAAAAGTCAGCTGTCGAATGTAAAAGTAAGTCTCTTTCATTAAACTCCATAAGAATGTCTTTTAACAAAGTAATTTTGCATATGACCAGTGACAAGATTATTATTATTTTTTAAAAAGCAGAGTTTAAATAAAAGAGTGGCTGGTTAGGACATTAAGAATTTTTTTTTATTAATTCGTGGACGAAATAAAATTCGTGGGAACGAAATAAAAACGTGGCCACAATAAAATTCATGGGAACGAAATAAAAATTCGTGGGAACGAAATAAAACCATGGCCACGAAATAAAATTCTGTAAAATTGTCAAGGCATTATCACGAAATAAAACTGATATTTATAAAACATACATTTTGGCCACGAACTAAAACTGAACGAAATAAAAATTCGTGGCCACGAAATAAAATTGTGTTATGTAATGTAATTTTTAGCTTCATTCAAGATGAACAGACTTATTTTTATCATTCAATTGGATTAAGCCAAATGGATTTTTGTTTAAAATCGTAATGGGTATTGAATAATATGCCTGAATCATCATTAATTATTGAAAATTGATTTTTGCCGGTTAATTGCATGAAGAGGTGATGAATGAATAAATAGTATCAATACTGATCTCACTAGTTCATCGCATTTTTCCTTAACAATTACATGTACCTTTATTGAAGAGCACACACTTTCATTTGTATTAAACAGTTGAGTTTTATGTGAAAACAATCATAACAATATCTGAATATTGCTTTCATTTATAAGATGTCACGTTCCCGATAATAGGGGCCTACTCCGCCATTGATTGTAAAATAAATAAACTTTGAGTTATTGACTTAAAAAAGCATTACAATTACACGTATTTATTTGAAACATCTAGCAATAAATGTGTGAAATACATTGAAAAATGCATTGGACATAATCTAAGCTATTGTAAATAACATATATTCTCAGTTTTTTGTCTGCATCTGATCCGCGCGCGCGTCTATGAACACACTGGCGTCACGAACCCGATCTGTCAATACATGCACAAGAATTTTTATCTTTTATTTCGTTCCCACGAATTTTTATTTCGTGGCCACGAATTGTAAGAATTTTTACGAATTTTATTTCGTGGGGGGAATTTTTACATCGTTCCCACGAATTTTTATTTCGTGGCCACAATTTTATCGTTCATGAATTTTATATCGTGGCCACGAATTTTTAAATCACACAATTTTAATTCGTGGTAATTTTTATTGATTCCCACGAATTTTATTTCGTGGCCACGAATTCATAAAAAAAATTCTCATACCATGTCCTATACCAGCCACCGTATAAAAGCCTAACTTGGCGTTCAATTTCAGACAAACCTATTTTAAATACGTATATTTAAATCAAGATCTAAGTCCTAATAAACTACCTTCAGGTAATTCCATCCTTCTATGATGTCATAGGTTTTCGCATAAACTGTTTTAAGTTTAAATTAATACTGATAGAACAATATCTTTTGGAGGAATGCTTTTCAATAGCTGCAGTGATAAATAAAAGTAGAAGAATTTTAAAAATGCATATTTTCTTTATTTAATCAATTATTCAATCTTTAAAAAATGTTCACAAGGGCAATAACCCTTTCTCAGGTCTCTTCATTCAGGCATTTGCTTTATTGTACTTCTGATGTAAAATAGTTTCCCTGATATTCACAATGCAAAAGTATTTTATAAAGTTGTAGGAAGTTTTTAGGAACATTCAGCATCAGAATTATGCATTTTAACCAGTTTTTATGCATTTTTCATAATACTCTTTACAAAAAATGTGCGATTTTTTTTGTTTACATATACTTCTGTTTATTTATGTCTCCCATCTTAAATAATATGGTAACGTATACAATTTTTGCAATAATTGAAAAATTTAAAGTATATTAAATGAAAATAAATGCAGATTTTTGTACTTTGAACCATTAGAATCGTGAGGGTGGAAAGACCTTAATCTTTTTTAATATGTTTCTTTCAAAATAAACAATCGTCTCAATTTTTTATGTATTATCATAACGCAATTTAATAATTAATTATGATACACTTATTTCATTAAAAGGAAATTTTCAGGTGCTGTAGATTTTCACAAAAATCAGTCAAAATAATAAGACCAGACTGTATTTTTATATAACATACTTAAAAAACTTTTGTCATATAAGTCACACATGTAGGAATCCTATTAAAGAGCATTTTCCCGAAAAAATTGTAAAGTGAAGATCTTTCAAGATACAGTTTCTTGATTATAAAGACTAATATCAAAGTAAGATGTGGTAACAGGAGATGCTGTACAATAGGTGCAATAAACCAGAGATAAACACAAAGATACGGCAGTCTGTGTACATCATCTTATATAAGGCGAGGAAAGCACAGCTGCTCAGTGTCATCCGAGTAAAGATGTCTCCAACACTGGTCCTGATCCTCTCTCTTCTCTTCATCTCAAGAGCGGCAGTTATACCGACAGAGAAACCAACTGGATGTATGTACGACGGGAAATATTATGAACCTGGCGTGATAATCAGTAAAACGGTTGATGGTAGTTCTGATCAGAGGTGTCTTTCATGAACAATGGTCAATTTTGGGCTGTTTTGGTCATAGTAAGATCATTATTATCATTTATCCTCGAGTAAAGTAAAGAGTATTCAATCAGAAATTTAAAGTTTCCATGTAATTTTGTTGGATATCCAAAAGATGATAGAGTAATATAGTATATCTTAAAATGGTATATTTTAGACTACCTCATAGTCAATCAAAGTACAAATTGATATGACAAAAATTCTAAAAATTAAGTTTTAAACAGAATAAATAAAAATTTTTACAACATAATATCATAAAATTAAAGGTTTTACTATGGAATAAAATCTTTTGTGTTTCATGAATTTCAATTTAACAAAAAAAAATGGGCAATTAAATAGAATTATTACTTTTACAATGCGAAATGTAAGAACAATGCAAAATTTATAAATCGGGATTTTTACTTTTCCACAATTTTTTCTAAACACTTGCAGATATTTAGCTAATTTTTAATATGTGACATGACTTTGATGGGTTTTAGACGAAGATTGCTTCATTGCTTTTTGAGGGAAAATTTTAATTTTTAACGGCAATAACCCTTGCCAGTAGGTCTCTTGCATTGCTAATGCATTTGCTTTATTTTGCTAAAAATGCTCTAAAAGCAAAAAATGAAAGAAAGCAATATGTATCAATCAAAAATTGGGTTGTTACTTTCAGTGTCAAACTCGTGCGAAATGTAATTACGCAATTAATAAATAAAATAATTTTTAGAAAGCTTTTTTCCTTAGAACATTCTGCGATGATTTAATTTTGTTTGTTTTTAACTCTGATTTTTTGTTGAATTTTTCCTTATCTCCATATGCTTCATATAAAGGGAACACAAATTATTACTGTATATCCCGACAACCAGCTGAATCATCTGTATTCATTCAATGCTCTCATTAATTCGAGTCTTCGAAATTCATGAAAATTTGCAGATTAAAAAAAATGTACTTTTAACTTCAAACATTAACTCGATCTTACCACATGTAAACAAACTACTTGACCGCTAGGCCTATGTATCAATTTTCAATCACTTCCGTTACAATTGTATAATTAAATTGAACTAATAAAAAGTTACGAAATTTTACAACCACAGTTGTTTAATAATTATAAAATTGAATGATAATGTATGCCTCTAATTCTTGACCAAATTATTCGAGTATAACCTGGTTTGCTTCGCGAATTATAAAACAGCATAAACTACCCCAAATCATTTTATAAGATGATAAGAAGCAACCCTCCTCCCCGCCCCTCAAGCAAATACCTGCGTAGACGGACGTAAGTCTTAATGGATGAAATGAGATGGCGAACAGTTTTCGAGCTCAAAATGTTTCAGACCTCAGAAACATCAGGGACGTGATAAGGTGCCATGGAGGATTAGCATCCCCTATATCTAAATATGAAAAAGATGTTTCATACTCTGTGGTATCTTTTATCTAAAGCTGACAGGGATATATTTCATCAACAAAAATATGGAAATAACCATCGTTAATTGATTGACAATACGTCGTTGATATATCTTCATGTCGAGTTGCAAGACAGCAAGTGTTTTCTTCTTTACACTTGTAAGATTTTGGACAAATTCTCCTTCATATGAATTCAAAAATATGTCTGCTAATAACGGGCGCAATTAGTACCCATGGATACTTTTATAAAAACCTTTCAGACTTAGAATTTCTTTTCTGGAAATAATTTCAATAATTCATTCTTCCAAAAGCACAAAATGTCCCGTCTCATCAAATAGAAAATTAGCAAATCTAAGGACTTTTTAAAGATATTTTTCAAAATCTTGACGGGTCAAGGTTGAAAACGATGTAATTCTTTGAATCTTTCAGACCATCCTTTACCCCCTCGACCAACAACAACACCACCACCAAAGGAACCGGAACCGGAGATCCCTCTGACTCCGGCCCCACCAATCTGGATGAAGCCAATGCATAAGAAATAAACATTTAAACAAATCCTTATGCGTTTATTTTTGTTATGAAAAAGGCAAAGATTCGATTTGTGATCTATCTTGAGAATTCTACAACATTATATATCTGTGTCAATGTTGAACCTACATGTATGTCGGAAAAGTCTTTGTTTGATTTTCAAACTTTTTAAAATGATAAATCAACACTTGCTTATTTATCATTTAAAAGCACATGCTAGTAACATGTTTCCTTGTTATCAAATGTAGTGCAGCCTATGAAACTTGGAATGGTAACATAATGTACAGACTGTGACTACACATTGTCGGTCATTTTAAGGGGTATATTTTATGATGAGGATATGAAAAAATCACAAAAATAATTCTTTGAACATCGTCGCTTATATACTTTATTAACTGGATAGTATTACGCAATATTTCTCAAGAATAAATTCTATTTTATTCAATGAACAGAAGAGATAAGTCAACAGAAGTCTTTGTCAGAATGTTTTCAATCTTTAATACGATGAAGAACATACCTGAATGGTTACTAAAAGTGGAATAATAAATTTTGGTTACTAAAAGTGGCATTTGACATAACGTTAGATGGCATTTGCTGAAAAAATCAGTGTGTCGACCATAAAACTTGCAAAATGATTACTTTAAACAAAATTCTTAATATCCTTCTTTCACCAACTTGTTTGTTGATAGCTTGCCTCGTTTTAAAAATTGTTCATACTTATTCGAATACATATACGTATCGAATCAACTAAGATATATATGCAGGGGATGAATGTATATTGCTATATAAGTAAAGTAATTTGAAGATTTAAAAAAAATGAAATCATAAACCTTTGTTGACTATTTATTATCAAAGACTTGTTCTGTTAAATGTCCAAATATATTTACATTACACATGTAAGTGTGCTTATAAAGTGAATGGAAATCTACATTAGAAAAAATTGCTAACGCACTACTTGTTAATTCTTATTTGTGAATTGAACATTTGCTGGATCGGTACTAGTATACATGTAGATTCAAATATACAAAAATAAGTGCACGCTTTTAATGTAAGAAATGGTCATAACGGACAGTATTCAAGCTCAATAGTCATTAAAATGAAACAAATCTGGAGCAGAGCATTCTTGGACCTCCAAAATATCCGAGGTAGGATCAGGTGTCACGAAGTATGGAACATCCCCTGCCGACCTATTACACCATCCGTGTGCTCCTTGTCATAACATGAAAATAACGGAAAGTACCATTTAATGTGTAGAAATGGCGTAACAAAGAGTAAGAAAAACGTCAGTTAGTGTTTGACCTAATGCATGACGAATTATATATTTGCTGATGAGGTCATCATATCAATATTGGCAATTAGGACATGATGACTTTAAACGAGACTGCTGAGATTTTTGTTTCAGCAATTTTTTGGGCAATATCTAATCTTGTTTTAAAAATTTTTTATACATAGAACATGTTCTTCCGTATCGGATCAGCTTAGAGATATAAACCATTTTAACCTTAAAAACGTTTTCTAAGAATTGTTTAATATATAACCGCCCATAAATTTTGTTCTGTTCTTAATCATTATGCTTTGAATGAATGTGATGAATGTATGTTGCTGTATAAGTAAAGGGAAATGACATTTGAAAAGTTAAAATCATCACGTTTATAATAAAGCTTGACTGTTAGATTTCCATAAATGTCTTTTTCACGTATGAATATAAAACAGAAGTGTCAGACTCTATGGCATATTTTATTTCAAGCTCACCGGCACATATCGTATCGACAAAAGAATGGGAATAGCCATTGTTAATGACAATTCGTCGTCGATATATCTGTAGGACTCCAAAGTGCGATGGGACTCCAAAGTCCGATGGTCACGCCAAAGTCCGATGGTCTGCACCATACCCCGATGGTTTGACACACCAAAGTCCGATGGTGCTGAAAACAATAAACGTTTATGACGTCATAGTACTACTGCACAAAAATGCGATGCAGCGCCATGCCAAGGCCCGATTCTTTAGAATAAATACAAATAAATATTAAATGCAATGACTAACCCTAATCTTTTGGATATAGGTGCGAGACTAACACTCATCAGTCGAAAAATGTGTAACAACCATAAGCTAGGTATCTTGGATGGGTGCAGGACTAATCCAAATCAGTCCAATAGTGTGCGAGGACTAACCATAAAATCTCTTGGGTGAGTTCGAAGAAACACATTGGTGTTAAAGAACTAACACATTCAGTCGAATTGTGTACAAAGACTAACCCTAATAGCTCTGATGGGCGAAAACAATAAGCAAAATCAGTAAAATTGTAAGCGGGACAAATACTAAATCAATGGATTTTTGAATGCAGGACAACGTCATGACGTCAGATCATAAACGTTGATTGTTCCTTCGCACCATAGGACTTTGGCGTGTCATACCACTGCATTTTAGCGTCGCGTGTCTCATAGGAAGCGAGCCATCAGACTTTGGCGTGACCATCGGACTTTGGCGTCTGTAAAGATGGCGAGCCATCGGGGTTTGGGGAGACCATCGGACTTTGGCGTCACCACCGCACTTTGGAATCTTACATATCTAAATGTCGAGTCGAAGGACAGCAAGTGTTTTTTTTTCAAGATTTTGAAAGAATGAAACAAATTGTGATAAAGAACAGTATTTAAGATCAAAAGTCCATAAAACGATACAAAATAGGAGCAAAGTAAACACGGGCCTCCAAATTCTGCTTCATATGAACACAAATACTGTGTGCAATTTGTACCACTGAGAATTTCTAATAGATTGTTGGAAAACATGTTTTCCAAAAACCAAAAAGATGTCAAACAGAAGCTCAGGCATCTTTTTAGTATATATAAACTTCAGAGTATTTGTGTGTACAATCAGAAAGTCTTTAACAAAATAATTTTACATATGACCAATGACAAGGTAAGTTAATTAACAAGTTCCATTTTTATTAGAAAAGCAGCGTTTAAACTAAGCCTTAACCTGGCGTTAAATACAATGCAAACCCATTTTAAAAACGTTTTCTAAGCATTGTGTAATATATAACCCCCATAAATTAGTTCTGTTCTTAATCATTATGCTTTGAATGCGGTTGTATTCGAATATCAATTTGGTATATGCCATTGACCAGCTTAAAAGTCGGTGAGCTGTTTTTTGCTTGAGTTTGTTATCCGTAAACATTTTTTCCTGTATTTCAAAGTATATTTTGGTGTGACATCAAGACTATTTGACAATCTCAACATATAAGATCTCAATACACTTGATTAAATGCAAGTGAAAACTTTAAATCCCTTTTTTTCTGTTATTATTTCCAAGATTTATGAACGGAAATCATCGGAACAGTTTGAATTTTAGAGAAGGATATGGAGATAACAAATACTATTCAATCTCAAAGTCCATAAAACAATACAAAATAGGAGCAGAGCAAGCACGGACCCCCGAAACATCAGAAGTGGGATCAGGTGCCATGGAGGAGTGAGCATTCTCTGCTGACCGGTCACACCCGCCGTGTGCTTCTTGTCATGATCAGGTAATAACGGAAAAATACGTTGTCAAAAAATATTACTTATATTAACAGCGTCAATTCCCATATTGGCATATTAAAGCTAAAGGAAAAGACGGATTGTTTTAGCTGCAATTTCTTCCGTAAAACTTGGTGAATTAAAAAGCTTATGATTTGCAATATCCATAATGACAGATCCAGTCGCGAGCCTATATTCTGGTGTCGAGGAATCAAAAATAGGCTTTTCTTTTCAAGAAGACTATTTAAAAGTTTCAAAGGGACAGTGTAAAGTTTGGCGTGAATATGATGTAGACCTAACTGTTGATTTACATAAGGTAATAATGACTACGCCTTATTACGTCTTTGTGTATAATTAAAAAGTCCCATCACATTTACATGTTTACACTGTGGACTGTAACGATTTCCTACACTATCGACTTTGTCATTACATCCATGGGGAAAAACTGTCCCTAGTTTTCTACTTCAAATTCTTCTTGTTGTCAACGGAATGGTGTACTCAGGGATGGACTGTTTGTGTGGTAATAAATCTTTTCGAGAATTCTAACTTTCATTGACAAAATAAATTGATCAGGTAAATTAAAATGTTTGTAAAAGACCTGCTTACCCCCATGATGTATTTGAAAGCGATGACCTAGTATTCTTTTAAAGAGTGATCCTTTGGTTTTCACCATTAGCAAGTCCACACAGATTGCATTCTATTCCATAGACAACATTAGAAGATTTACAGTTAAGATTTTCACAAGTTTTGGTATAGAAGCTCTGTCTAGTAAGTTGACTGGTGAAAGAAGTTTTTCACGGAACATTTTTAAACAGAAGACTTGAGGTCAGAAAAGGAATCTTCAAATATATCTGAAATAGAAACCTGGCATTTTTTTTTTCAATTTTTTGTATGAGCTATTTGTTTTATACCAAAACTGGGGATCTGAAGACTTTACATATAACATATGTTTAATATTCCTGAGTATTATCCGAGGGGCAACGAATGAACTCCTTGAGTGTGTGTCCATCATAGACTCAAAAGAGTGACGTCTTTTTAAACTATGCGACAGTATCATAAAACAATACAAATGACGTATTGACAATTATTTAAGTTTCTACCATTTTTATATGGAATCGATATATCCTAATGAACCTAAACTAAAAATATGAGAGACTTGTACATTTTCTTAATTGGACATTTGACTAGAAAATACATTAATGGAAATATAACAACAATCATTAAACACGTGCAATCTACCATTATCACTTGCATAAGGAGTTAACATTTCTCATTTGACTTGATACACAAAAGCATGCTCTACGTACAGAGAAATTGTAAAACGAGACAATCTGTTTACAAATAAATTCAATGAACGGGGATATTACAGTCTCTTTTAAAGTCAACAATTCGTAAGTTCTATAATAAATCAAACACCTTGTCAGCACAATGTTTCTATACTAGTTATGATTATTAGGCAATTATTTACACACTGAATCATCTATGGATTTCTGTTTGCCCGACCATGACAAGAAGCACACAATGTGTGAGACGGTTCATCAAAAGATGCTTACTACTTCATGGCACCTGATCCCTCCTCTGTTGATTTACTGAAAGATTCGTTTATGATCTTCTTTCTGATTTAATGGTCTTATACGCTTTTTCCGTAATAATCTTCCTTAAACTTAGTGAAAGCTTTGCATTTTTTTTTACAATATGTACACAGACTTTGTCACCAATTAAAGCAAATATTTTGTCAAAAAGGCACACTGAACAGCAATATGGTTGAGATGTTCTTATGCTTCATGTATAATTCCTGGTTACAACTGTAATAAATAAGGACAATGTACTTCGATTTAAACACAGTGTATACTATAAATTCTTTTTACTGTTTTTTAAAAGGGTATAAAAAGTTGTTTTGATTGGGGAAAAATGTTTTATGGAAACAAATATTAATCATAACAAACAGAAAACATGTTCAATTTCGATGCTTACAAATTGTCCCACACGAAATAAATACATGTTTATTCTATTGTATTAGATTCTTTCAATAATCATCAGACTTGAATAAGATTAACGCGGAAGGCGGAGTCAAAAGCTCCTCATATTGAATCAAATGACAACTTTCTATTCATTGAGGCCAAGTATTCCCTCCAGTGTCATCATGACAAAGATGTCCTATTCCTTAATTATCTGTTTCATTCTTCTTCATATCTGTAGAGCGGCAATCCTTTCCCCAGAATTCATAACAACCCCGCCCACTCCCATGCCCGACCCAGAGTCGCCCCGGGGAGGATGTGAGTACGATGGGGAACACTATGAGCCAGGAATCATTAGAAAAGAGGTGGATGGCCAATGTGAGACGATTATCACCTGTGAGGAGTGGGGCGAAGTCCACGAAAGTGAGTCCATCGGATGTTATGGTGGAGAATTCGTCGGTAAGATTCTTAGACCTTACTTCTTATCATTTTGTCACCGAATATAGTAAAAAAAAAATTCGCCTTTACTATAGGTATGAACTTTAACTTTTAGTTTATAAAGAACCAAATATATATATACATGTACTAGTATTCTTAGTCAACAAATAAAGTAAATATATTTTTATAAAATCAATGATTTTAATTCATTTTTGTGTCCCCGTAATAGAAAATTCGGGGGTATGTATCTTTTGTTCTGTCAGTCCGTCTGTCTGTTTATCCGCAAAGACTTGAACCTTACTCATAACTTTTAATTAGTTATTGCTAAGACTTTCATATAAGACATATTTCACGTCAGTATTTATTATGACAAGGCCTTCCTATAAATACCAACATATTTAATTTTTTTAACCTTGACTTTGGAGTTTCATAAATTTTTGCCAAAAAAAATTTAAACTTTAACCTTGTTCATTTTAAAATTAAAGGAAAAGACTTTTGAACAGATAGTTCTTTGTCCTTCATATTTCATACGTGAAAAACTTAACCTTGGTCATAAGATTTGAACTGTTAGTGCTTTGAATTTAATGTTTCACAGACATATATTTTTCAAATGACATGGCCTTCCCCTGGTACATGTATCGTTATTATTCATGTCCTTTTAACCTTGATCTTGGAGTTTGACCCACTGTTTTAAAACTTAATAATATTCATATTTTTGAAATACATAATTATGGAAACTTTGATTTTCGCCAAAAGCTGCAATACGATGGTATCAGAGTGTCACAAAGACATATTGATTCTATAATTTACGGTTCAACACTTTTTAAAGATATTTGAAAAATTAACAATGATGTATTTTTTTTTTATAGAAATATCGGACGGAGAGCAGTAAACTACAAGAAAAAACGATCTCTCTGACTGATGAAAAGAAAGTGCAGTTTCAAAATTTGAAGAAGATTATAAAACTCTATAAAATAATTAACTGAAAAAAAAAGTTTTCTTATTTTTCATGTGTGGAGAACGATATGATTTTGCATTACTATGAATTTTATATAAAGCTTATCTGTTCCTATCAAATACAGAAATCCGGATTTACTAAGTACTACAAAAGAACAATGCTTTGTGCATTGCTGTCGGCATGATACACATTATTCTGTGTTACTCTAAAGGGACACAAGCTGTTGCCGAGGATAATGGTTATGTCCCAATTCTTACAATGTCCAGTTCTTAAGCTTCTGTAACATAATTTTAAAACCTGTACATAGTGTGGTCTACCTTTGTTCAAGCAGTACAAAGTGACCGTTAGAAATGTCAAGAAAATCTGTAAAATGGCCCTTTAGTAAAAATCCATATTCACTGAGACATGGGTTGGAGAGGTCAGATGTTCAACTGTTGTTCGTTTTGTTTATTTTGAACAATGTCTTTTTTTAGCATATCTGGAATCTTGGAACATCAAAATAACAAATAAGAAATTCTAAAGGTAAGGGGGATTATGTTCGAAAAAATTTGTGATTTAATTTGCTCAACTTAAACGTACGGAAAAATTTCAAAGTGGGAGGTGGAGTCAAAGGTTAATCCTATCGAATCACGCATCAGTGAGTTTAAAATCAGGTATGGGTATAAACATTATTGTGGAAAGACTTCAGGACACTCCGTTTGTAGAATAGTCACTGAATGATGATCCCTTTACTTTTCATTATTCTCTGGTTTCTCTCTATGGGTGGAGGAGTTTTTATTCCAACTCCTCCAACAATCCAGAATCACGAAAACCAGGGGTCAAAGGGTCGAGGTTGTGAGTACCTTGGAAAATATTACGAACCGGGCTTAATAAGAAAAGACGTATCCGGTAAATGCGTGTCGGAAGTGACGTGTGAAGAAGGGGGCGCTGTAAGTGTCGGGGATTCTGCTGGTTGTTTTGGATATGATGGTAAGTGAATTACCCCACCTCTGTCGATTTTTCCGTGACATCCTGGCTAACTATTTGGTTGAAGTCTGTCACGTGAAGGCGGTGGATTACTTTTACCCCACCTCTGTCGATTTTTCCGTAAAATCCTGGCTTACGATTGGTTGATGTCTGTCACGTGAAGACGGTGGATTACTTATACCCGGTCAGTTGTAAATCCATACCCGGTCAGTAGAAATCTATACCCGGTCGATGTATTACGTCACAAACACAAACGTTACGTCATAATAGGCACAGTATAAGCGCGTTGAAGCATTTAGCAGAGAAAACCATTTTATAAACTACAGATAAAACGTAAATGTTTCATCGGTGGGGTAAATTCGTTACACAGTCTTTTAGTGACAGGGTATGGGATGATACCTGGTTAGTAAATTTCATACCTGACTCGGCTCCGCCTCGCCAGGTATGAAATTTACTAACCAGGTATCATCCCATACCCTGTCACTAAAAGACTATGTAACTAATATTATCCAACCACAAGTAGTAAGGGGAGTAATGTGGAAATGGAAATAATCTTTCTAACTTTTCCTTGTGAGAAACAATTTAAGTATTAACGAAATAATAAGGATTGTATGCATCACAAAGATACTGTAAAACTGTGATGTAACACATTACTACAATTTAATAGGACTGGGTTTGAAGTTATCCGTTATTAGGATTCAACACGTGCTCTTTATTGCTTACCTTATGATATATTTTCAGATATACATATATCTACCCCTTTGCCGGATATCAGGAAGGAAACCGCTCCGTTTGCCATTACCTTTCCACCACAGTGGTTGAAAAAACTCTTCTCACGTCAAAGATGATTATGACAAATCTATCTGAATGAAGGTTGGAATGAACGTTTGAAAGTAATATTTTATTACATATTTGACAGTGAAATACTGAAATTTATTCATTGAATAAAAATGATATTCTGTTACCGTGTGGAAGGATATCAAAATGATATCCTTTCACAGTGAGACAGATATCATAAGTGCAGGAAAACTCTCGATTTTCCTTCCAATAACAAAGAATGTTGTAAAAAATAATCTTTGGTCCCTTAGAATATTAATAAACCATTCTGACCTAGAATAAGACTGCCAAAGATCCGATCCCCCTAATATATTGCTGAAATCTTTGTTTACAACGTTTTAATAGCAATTCTCTGTGACCACTTGAACTTAGTTGCCACGCATGGTCACCGATTTTGATGAAACTTCACCCATGCTTATTACTTGACACCAGAAACAAATATCAAACAAAATTTCGTTGCTAAGTGTCTCGGTTGCTATGGCAACAGCCGGAAAAGTTTGAAAAATCGAGATTTTCAGCGACTTTAAATCTTGACTGTGGCTTAATAAAATCTAGAAAAAGCAAACAAACCATTCTCACAAAAACATGACACCTTGATGTCACTTATACTGTAAAGAAACTGTTTAGAATATATCTCTATGTAAGTGGTAACCAAAGGTACATTTGGAATACATTTAAAATGCTGAAATATGCTGAAAAACACTCCGTATTCACTAATGGTAGGTGTTACATGCTCAAACTCAATCAAAGACTTAAGAAAAACAATGAAAATGTTTGACCTTGAGTATACAAGTATAAGCAATACTATTCTATAAATAACTTTTATGGTTGCCATGGTAACACAGTGTAACCATGCAAAACCAGTAACTAAGATTGGGTTAATGCTACTGTCTTGAGGAAAAACACGAAAATTCAAGACTGACAAATATGCATCCTTAAGACCTTGCATCACCAAAACCATAAGCAAAATTGCGTATAATTGCTACTTTGCAGTGTTACCATGGAAACAAAGTACCAGTGCTTAAAAGTGAATTATTTTTCGCTGCATTAGGAATTAAATTGCCAAATAATCAGGAAACAAATTAAAGGACTCAGCTTGAAAAGTACTTATCTGTTAGAACTGAAATTGAATATCATATATTGATAAAATTTTATGAAGAAAACAACACTGTTGCTATGGTTACCAAGAAGGGAAAATGTTCGATTTTGTGAACTTTATATCAATATTAAACCCTGTGTGCCAACTTCTTGCATCCACTTAGAGATTGGATGATAGTCAAAATTTAAAGTCAGGTTAGCTGTTAATAAATATCAATCATAAAAGTTTTGGGAATCTACATTTAAGGGTACGTATCCAAGGAAAGAAAATATTTTTCAGGTTTTTAAGCATATATTTTCTGCTTATTTCCATAGCAACGCTCTATTTAAAGAATCTAATCTGAATTTTTTGAAATGGGAAAACTAGGAGCACACCAACATCTTTAAAAATTGATCATTAGTTATGAGGAAATACGCTTTTTTAAAAGATAGGATCAGATTGAAATATACAGAGTGTTACTTTGAAGGCTCTCTGTGGTATAAAAAGCTTGGCAACCATTGCCAACCAAAATGAAATATCATATTTTGTTTTTGGTATATGTTTCAAGGCTCTTTTTTCTATTATTTGGTCACATTTCATCCTATAATTACTTTTTATTTTTACGTGTATGACTTTATAAGATTCAATGAATATTTTTTCACTTTTGAATACTTTGTTACCATAGTAACGTATGTAATAGTTGATTTACCAAACATGTTTATCATGCATTTCAGACATCTGACCTTCAACTTTTGGATACAGTCATTGCCAATTGTTTGCTTTGCCGCAAATGTTAACTATGGGGCTCTAAACATTTTTAAAAATGCCATTTTTCGAACTTTAAGACATGTTGCCATGGTAACTTTAAAGCATAGCAACCAATTTTTGCCTGATTTCAGTTTAGGGTATCAATGACTTTTATCATAGAGAGTTTGGAGAAATTCTGAGACTATGCGTGCCACAGGTCCTATATAAAATTTCAAATCATTACAGAGAATGGCTCTTAAATCTCACGTACAACACTTAGATATGACGTCTCAACCGCTCAACTATGACGTCATGGAGCATATGACGGTATTACAAAGAGTCAGGGGGAAAGGGAAGATCAAATAAAATGTAATTGATGTTTCGTAGTTAAATAAGGATTTTTTTCAATCGTGAGACAGGATTTTTTGAAAATATCAAAAAATCCTGTCCCATTCGTGAAATAAATTCCATATTCAACTACAACACATTAAATATCCTCTATTTATTTTTTCCTTTTACTTCTTTCATTATCAATTTTCCTATTCATATGCCATATAGTAAACTTGTATTACTAGACCAATAATTTAGAAAAGTAGCACTAATGAACTTGTGATGAAATTCAGTTAAAGACAAATTTATGAAATATGAAAAAAGAAGTCTGTATAACCAAAAATGATAAATAAAGTAAAGTCACATAAAATAAAGATGATTTGAAAAGATTACACACAGACACACACAAATGTTTTTGTAACTCGGAAAAGTCAGTGTTCAGCTGTATTTTTTTGATGACGAAATTTCCAGTCATCGTGTATCCACGACCGCGATTGTCCACGGACGTTATAAAACTTACTCTCTCACACAACATACGACATTCTCTCAAACTTCACTTCACACATTTACGCAATTATCACACCTACAAGTCGGACACTCTTTGAGGCGGAGGACTGACACCTGTTCCTTATAAAATATTGATTGAAAATTGCCTTTTTGAAGTCTAAACATTAATTTTTAGATAAATATTAATGCATATTAATATTTAAGCCTGTCAAAAAAAGCATTATGAATAATTCTTTTTGTAATTATATTAAATTTTGTTATATCGTAAATAAATTTTGTAAATTTTACTTTGTGAAGAAATGAATAAGAAGGAAGAAGGAATAAGCACCACCATTTTTGTAATGTAAACGTTTTCTTTTTGCCTTCGAGATTTCACAATATAATTGTTCAAATCTGAATTAGCAATATCCAAATAGCACCTTACAACAGTATTATTTAATCAATAAATGACAAAAAATTCAGAGGCAAAAATTAATTGTTCTTAAGAGGTATGAAAGACAAAGATGCCTTTTTAAATTACTTTTCACAGTAATTTGTTAAATGGCAAAAATGTTGATTGCAACAAATTGACAAGTAAAATGTTACTTGAAAATGATATCTGTGTACATTTTCAATCATTGTCGAAAAATCAGCATGATTAAAATATTGTTTTCAAAATTGAATACAAGCCTACTGACTAACAATACAAGATGTTTAATAGAAAAAGCCAGCCATAAATATTTTTAGATGAATAAGAAAATAGATTTCAATGACGATCAAAGATAGAGTTCAAGTCTATGTCACTTAGGGATTAAATGTTATTTATTGCTTATACAGATGTTGTTTTCTCCCAGTCAAAGAAAACAAAATTGTAATTTCCTTTTAACATCTGTGATTTTGATTACGGGCTATTGTTATATATAACACTCTATGTAGTCATCAATACTAACTCTGACGAAATGAAGTCTGTGTTTTTGCTGGTATTGTTGCTTCTGTTGAATTCTGTCTATTCTGGCCCCGTCAAGCCCTCTCCCCCGGGCTGTTTATATATGGGGAAGGTGTATCCCCCGGGGCAATCCATTGCAAACCTATCTGGTCGTGACAGCGAAGGGTGTTACGGAGTAACCTGCATAGACATGGGGGACGGATCTTACTATCTTATGAAATGGAATAACCAAAACTGTCCATCCACTAAAACAAGTATGTCAGTATGTTCAACTATTCTAACAAGTACATCAATATGTTCAACTATTCTAACAAGTTTGTAAGCATGATCACCTACTCTTACAAGTATGTCAATATGTGTAACTATTCTATTTTATAACAAGTATGTCTGTATGTGTAACTAATCTAATAAGTATATCAATTTGGTCACTCCCTCTAAAAGTATATCAATGAAATATATTGAGAAAACGAGTTGCATTTAAGCTCAAAAGTCCAATAAAACAAGATAAACCAGGAGGAGAGCAACGTGGACCTCCAAAACATCAGAGGTTGTATCAGGTGACATTCTCTGTTGAACGGTCAAACTCGCTGGTGTTCCTTGTCATGAACGAGAAATAAAATAGACAATTCAGTGTATAAATAATGGCCTGAAACTAATATGAACAACTTCCATCAGTATTTCACTTAGTGATAGAATGTGTTGATGTTAAGCTTTTCTACGAACTAATTAAATATGTTCACCTACTCATACATGTATGTCAGTATTTTCACTTACTGTAACGAGTCTGTTTATATGTTCAATTATTTTATGAAGTATGTCAATACATTCAATATGTACGAGAAAGTACCAGGTATATACTCATTGTTATGACTTCACTCCTGTGCTTGTAATCTTAACATTACATTAGAAAATGTTTTAAAAAAAATTATTGGATACCAGCTGCTTACTTTATCATTCCGGACCATTCATTTATTACGTACAAAATATGTTACTACAGTAGTACACATTGAATACCTTAAATAACAACACAGTGTATATCTTTATCACCTGCATATAAGGTTTATGTCTCTCAGGTGATGAGATAATAATACCATAATTATTAATACCATGCTGTGCGTATGAAAAATTTAATAAAGAAGGACTCTATTAACAAACAAGTTGATGAAACATGAAAATCAACAGTCTCTTTTAAAGTCATTATATCGCAAGTTTTATGGTCGATACAGTGATTGTTTAATGATGTCACATGTTTTTGATGCCTCATGTTATAGCGTTTTCTAAACGTTGCATGAATGGTTTGCGAATGTTACCGATATTCTTAACATGACAAGGAACATACGCACCGGTCGGCAAGGGTCGCTTAATATTGAGTGAGCATATTTATGTATTTTTTCCTTAGTTCCTAAACATATGACTTATTCTGGTACTTTATTTATAGTATGTAACAAAATACAGCAAATATCAATTAATAACTCATGTATATTTTATATTGCAGAATACAATGAATGAAGTCTTCCAAGCATGGCAACAAATTAAAGTTTCACGAAGAAGTTGAATGTAATGTGTGTCTTGATTTGAAAGTAATAAAGAGAAATTCTTTTGTAAAAGATTGAAATAATCTTAGCAGATATATGTTCATTTTGTCTATAAAAATGTAGCTTATTTCCATATTTGACTTCTATGAATTTTATACAGCTAAAAAATCTTATAACAGAGAACACAATAACTACATATTATTTTTTGAAAACTTTCAATAAGTATGTGCACATATTTAAATGTCACTTGAAAACAAAACTAAAAAAACTATTTATTGAATTTGTAACAATTATGATTATATTTATGCAGATAAAGTAATTTTATGGGAGCAAGTGAAATTACTCACAAAAAAATCTTTATTTGACAGACTTAATTTAATTTAAAGTCCAAGAACTTAATGGCAAGGTGCTATTTTATGGCATTTGGTATTTCCATTTTGGTCCATATCAAATTGGGCAATTTTTTTATTTATAAAATAAGAGTGTCTGTCAAAGACAAAGTATGTTTTAATATATTTACAGGATATAGCATTGAGAAAAAAATAAAATCATATGGATGCTATTAAAAATTTCTTTTCTTATGTAATAAAAACGAATTGATCTTTCAAAATTCATAACTTCTTTCAAAATTTACATCTAAATATTTGAAGTAGCTATTATTTCTCATACTTCATTTAGTTCAATACCTTAATGCCAACTACGAGAAATAATATTTGAATCTTTAATATTTTACATACCGGTATACATGTAGTTATAACTTATTTGTTAATTTGAATTTTTCTCATTGTTTCTCATGAGAACAAATTATAAAAGTATTAATTCCATCCACAATTGATTAAAATTTCATTAAGGTATGTAATGATCATTAAGAGAGTCCTGAATTGACTAAATTGTTAGTAACAAGGTTTATCAATAAAAGTTAATATAATATTGCACATACAATATTATAAATTTTTCTGAAGTACCATATCATTAGGAAAACGTGAAACTTTTGGTCTTTAAAAGTTCGTTAGTAGTGGGTGTGATCCTGAGCTACGCAACATTTATAAGAGTTGTAGCCCATACTCTGATAAAGCACCTTTCCATAGCTAGTTATACATGGTAAATTGATCCCATGAACACAACAAAAGATATAAATTAATGAATATGTCAAAAGCAAGGACTATTGGAAATACTTAAGGTGGGACCAGGGACCTAGGAGAAATAAGCATACCCTGTTGACCAGTCATACTCGTGCGATCCCTATGTATCAATTAGGTAGATGGACATTCCCTAGTTAAATTTAGTAATAAAAACAACTTACATTTGGTATGAAAAAAGTCAGCAAAATACGACCAGTGAGACTACATTTGCTTACAAGGTAATTAACCCTACAATGATATACTAGTAAATTATTGATTTGATACGTGAATATACAAGTTATATTTTTTATAAAGAAAATTTATATTAAACATAATAAACAGTAATCATTCGAAAAATCCATCAAAACAAATCACAATGTAAGTATTGAAGAACATAAATATAAACTTTTAAATTTGTACTGAATTGCATCAGTGAAGTACAATCTTTACTTTATTATTGTAAAATATAATAACCTATTGTTAACTTTATTTAACTAAAATAAGGTAAACGTAAGTAACATAAGCATATTAGAATAGGACTTATTCTTTTCTTGACTTTTATCAATAAAACATTAAAGTTAATTATTTATAAACGGGTTTCAATCACAAAACTTCTATGAACGATGTAATACAAAAAATTAAAAAATAATAATAATAATAATAAAAACAAAATCACGGACCAATTGAAATATCAAATGTTTGATTAGGCACAATGAATCAGTAAGCATCTGTCGACCAGTCACGATGTTCTATATTTTCAAACAATTTCATTATATCCACCAACTTATGCTGAATTTGAACGACGCAGCTGAAGTTTCAAGATATCAAATTTTTTCAGTAGCATGTCTCGATTCATCCCAGATAAAGCATGTTTTCTTCACTCTGATCAGAAGTCATAAGTATGATATGCATTTGATAATGAACTATGATTAACATTATATTTAACATTACATTTACATTAAAAACCTACGACTTTTCAACTTTATATACAACTTTTCTCCATGGTAAAAGTCTAGACTTTTGATATCATTGACAGCTGCTTTTTCAATAACAATGAAACTAGTAAATTTAATGACCTTGTCATTGGTCATTTGCAAAATTATTATGTTACAAAACATTCTGATTGTACACACTAGTACTCTGAAGTTGACAAAAAAAAATGTTTGAGTTTCTAATTGACAATATCTATGTGGTTTTTGGAGACCAGGTCTTCCAACAATCTCTTGGAATTCCCATGCGTACCTATTGTGCCCGTTATTAGCAGACCTGTTTTTGTATTCACATGAAGCAGAATTTGTCCACAATCTTATGAATAAACAGAAGAATACACTTGTGATGACCTTCAACTCGACATTTAGATATATCAACGACGCAATGTCAATTAACAATAGAAATGTCCATCCTTATGTCGATACGATATATTCTGGTGAGCTTGAGATAAAAAATACCACAGAGTCTGACACATCTGTTTCATATTTGGATATTTTATTTGAAAAAAAATGTTAATGGTATTCCTTCCCTTACTTATGAAGCCATATGCCGATCACATAAAAAAGGAGTTTATATCTCTCAGTTGATTCGATACACAAGAGCATGCTCTACAAATGAACAATTTCTAAAACGAGGTAAATTATTGACAAACAAGTTGATGAAACAAGAATATCAGCTGTCTCGTTTAAGATCGTTTTTTCGTAAGTTCTATGGTCAATACAATGACCTTGTCAGCAAAAAAAAATATCCTTAAGTTAAATGTTGACTGACGTTTTTCATACGAATTGTTAGTCTAATAATTATACACTGAATTGACGACGGATTGTCCCGTTATTTCTGGATCATGACAATGAGCACATGGCGGGGATGACCGGTTGGCAGGGGATGCTCACTCCTCCATAGCACCTGACCCCACCTCTGATGTTTAGGAGGTCCGTGTTTACTCTGCTCCTTTTTGTGTTGTTTTATGGACTTTTGATCTTGAATAGTGTTCGTTATCTCAATCTGTTTCATTGCACGCATAAGATTTTGCACAATTCTGCCTCATGTAAATAAAAATATAGGTCTAATATTGAATGATATCGGGCACAATCGGTACCCATTGGAATTCCAAAAGATTGTTGAAAGATCTGGTCTCCAAATACAACATAAATATTGCCAATCAGAAACTCAAGCTTCTTTTTGTCAACTTCAGAGTACCTGTGTGTACAATCAGAGTGTGTTTTAACAAAATAATTTTGCAAATGACAGATGACGAGGTCAATAAATTTACGAATTCAATCTTTATTGAAAAAGCTGTTATCAATGATATCAAAAAGCCTGGACTTAGATTTATTGTGAGGAATGGTTGTGTATAAAAATGAAAGTTCAAAGTATGGTATTTCATTTTCATTTTGGTTCTTTGGGATCTTAAAAATATTCAAATTACATTTAATTTTGAAGAATTTCTTCCTTTGTAAGGGAACTATAAGTATAAGTTGGATTACCACCTAAAGAATTAAATTCAGGTTCTTCTAAAATGCAAGTTTACCCTGTCTTTTTGAAATACTTAAACGCTCTATTTGAAGAGCCCGAGCAAAGTTTATATCAGGATCCTTCGACGGTTTATTCCGCTTGCGAAAAAAGAGAGTACTTGGGCCATGATTTTTCCATATTATTATTAAAAGCAATTGGCTTTCTACTAAAATATATGGAGAACAGTTTTCAAGCTCAAAAGTCCATTCAAACAATAAAATCAGGAGCTGAGGAAACCCTGATCTCTTAAACATCAGAGGTGGGACCTGGTGCCATGGAGTAGTAAGCATCCCCTGCAGACCGGTAACTCCTGCCGCTTGATTCATGTCATGATCATGTCATGATCGGATATAACAAAAAGTTACTCGTAACTTACATTTGCAAACAAGTCATTTATGCTTTAACACACAAGTAAGGTTTAACACAACGCTTTTAGGGACTGACTCTTGTAGATTAAAACTTGGCGTCATCATATATCACGAAGAAATTGATTCAATAAGAGTAAGAATTTAAATAAAAACGGGGTATATTCGTATATTTTATCTTCCGAATGAAAATCCGAAAAATTTGAAATACGCAGTATATTTTCTTCTCATAATCTTTTCATTTGAATGAGAAACAGTTAAATATAAAATGAAAAAATATTGACTTCTTTTTTTCTTTCAAATGAAAATCCATCTACCTGAACAACATAATTTAGAACTTGTTTTTAATGATAAATTAGATAAGTATTTCCGACCCCAAAATTACCCGATAAACAGTATGATATTTACTAGGGTGGCATATTTTTGCCCCCTACATGCAAAATAAATTATGTGAACATGCGACGTAAGTTTGTAGAAATGCAACATATTCATGTTAACATGCAAGTTACCAATTTTATAAGAAAATATAATTTAATTGGTTTAATTATGGGTAAATTTACTTACTAACGCCTTTTTCAGACATCGTAAAAGACAACATGCCATATAATTATGTAGAAATGCGAATTATCTATGTCAAAATGCAACTTATTTATGTCAACATGCGATTTAATCAATTATGTGAACATACAAGATATTTATGTCAACATGAAGGTTAATTATGTAGTCATTATTTATTATATTTTGCCATATCAACATATATATCTTGCATGTTGACATAAATAAGTCGCATGTTGACATAATTATTTTGCATGTTGACATAAATAAGTCGCATGTTGACATAATTTTCTTGCATGTTGACATAAATAAGTAACATGTCTACATATTTATCATGCATGTTGACATATTGATGATGAAATGATAATAATTTAAAATATTTATCCTGCAAAAATACAATTCTTCAGAGTTTATAAATGGACAGTGTAATTAATTAATTTTAAAAAGTAAGTAAAACCTAAAAAAAACCAACGCATTAAAAAATGTAAACAAAAATATTAACACTTTTCTAGCATTCTCAAACTGAAAAGGTCAAAATGTTTAAATTAATTTAAAGAGATCGCGGTAATTTTTTATATAACGAACTGATTCGGGCAATGGTTGCCTGACAGCCCAATATGACGTATTGATTAAAGTCATAATGAACATTCATACAGTCATCAACCACTCATTGTCCGACATCTAGATTTATCACAACGACAGATGTTTCTCCACTCTAGGATGTTAAAAAACACGTCCAAATTTTTAAATCACTTACTGATTTCTCACTGTACCTAGCACTTCCACAAATACAACGCAAAAACTAGAGACACCGGCAGACAAATGACCATGCAGTTTGCTTTCTTATTTGTGTTGCTCTCCTGCTATGCAATTCAAGTTGCAAGTGCTTCAACTACACCGCCACCGGTAGTTGGTTGTGAGTATAACGGGAAGATTTACCCTCCTGGGGACATTCCGGAAATGTCTGGCCACGATGGGGACTGGTGTTATGGAGGTTACTGTGACTACTCCGGGGGATCTTACAACATCATCAACTGGGATAACTTCAACTGCGCTCAGCCAACTGCAACGCCGTCAACCACGCCAAGTACGTAGTGTATTCATTACTTTGTATTAATGCTCCGATCTTTCTTAACTAACTTAATTTACCTTTAAAAACAATTTTGAATTTTTTTTTAAGATTCTGTAATTATTTTTGTCATTTTTCAAGAAATTGGAATAAATGTCATAAAGCATATAATGTCAAAATCAAACTTTTCAAAGAAGTTTCAGTTAAACCAAAATAATAGACATTACAGAGTCGGTCACTTTGCATCACATTTCGATAGTTACCGACTACAGATGTAAATGGTGAACTTACAACTTAAATGTAGTTGGGTCTTTCAAACAAAATGACTTTTACATTAAAGGTGAATAACAGCCTGAATATAGCTGTTTCTATCCAACAAAATAACTATACAACTTTCTCTATAACAATGAAATATATGGAGATAACGAACAGTATTCAACCCAAAAGTCCATAAAAAATATAAAATTGGGGCAGAGCAAACACAGATCTCCAAAGCATCAGAGATAGGATCAGGTGCCATGGAGAAGTGAGCACCCCTTACCAACCGGTCACATCCGTCGCCTATACTAATTCTCATGGCCGGAATATAACGAAAAAAATCTGTAGAAAATTCGGTGTATAAACAATTGCTCAGCAATTACCAGGAAGTATGATAAAAGTAAGTCAGCATTTACTTAATGATAAATTGTATTTGCTGACAGGATCATTATATCGGCCATTGAACTTACGAAACATTGGCTTTTGAAACGAGACTGTTGATTTTCTTGCTTCATCAACTTTCCTTTCAATAAATAACCTCGTTTAAAAAATTGTTCACACGCAGAGCATGTTTTTGTGTATCTAATCAACTCAGAGATATAAAGCCTGTTTGCAGCAAGTATTAACTTATCTATAGTGGAATTACAAAGTTTTGCCTGGTAAGCAATTCATCTCATGTTATCTTTTATGTTTTCACAGGCTCGTGAATTTACGGTGTTCACGATGTGCATTCTTTTCTGAATCTGTGAGATTCATAACTGTTTATTATCTCAACCTTTTACCTTTTATATGCAAAACAGAATAAAATTTTTAAAGAATATACGATCCTCGGCCATGGAGGATAACTCTTTAATTTACATTTTAAATCAAAAAGTACAAATATGAAGCTTGAAATTGAAATATTTTGATGCAACAATTTTCATTTTAACCTCTCAATTATTCAAGGTTCTTTGAAGTTCTTAGTTACCATATCACAAAAAGTTGATATTTGTACCCCATAAAAGTATTTTAGTGTGGTCCGATCCTCGGGTTCTGAAAATCAGACATTGAGTAATTGAAAATGCTCAGAGATGTCTCTAAATTCTCAAAGTAATGTATATTTACTCAGGGTGTTTCTTAAAACCTCATCTTTAAAGTTAATCAAATTAGTAAATCTCAAATAATTTTTAGGAAATGCAAATAGAACTATCCACAGCATATTTTCTTATTGATAATCGATCAGCTAATACATTTTAAGAATAAAATCATAGGTTTCCAGGCTAATGAAGAAAACTGTTTGATATTTATACTTATTTGGTACTTCAGTTTCTCCTATTTCCTTCGATCATTTTATAATGTATAGTGTATGAAGTGTGTCCTATCATAGAAAACACCATAAATCACTTCTCATTTAATATCATTGTTAATGAACATTTATAACTAAGGCTAGATTAAAAGAACTTCCGATATCTTTAAATATATCGTTTTTACTTACTTTTATGAGGTGCAAATATAAATTTTTTTCATATCGTTTCTTTAAATTTCAAAGAACCTTGAGTCACATTGAGAGGCATAAAATGAAAATTGTTGCATGAAAAGATTTCAATTTCGAGCTTTATTTTGATACTTTTGAATAAAATTATGAATTAAAGAGTTATCCTTCCTGGCTGAGGATCAGATATCCTACAAATTACATATTTAAAAAATCATGATGTGAAATCCGAAGTGATTTAGGTTGATTTACTTATCTGAGTGATTCACTTTCGCACAGACTGCAGCTTAAATTATCGGAAAATGGCTATTTAATTAACATTTCTTACCCGAACTCCCAAAATGTAGTTATGCAAGACATATATAAATCGATCGAAAAATATTCATAACGATCCACATATCAGTAATTTTTCGTGTTTGTCAACATCAGAACTTGAATTTATCCGTCATGTTTACTGACCTTGATAGATTTTATTTTGGGACAGTCAATGAGAATTTGACAGTGAATAAAACTGTCGTCTTACTAGAAGTAAGTTGAATGTAAAACAATTTATTTTGCCTGCAGTCGCCCGGATTTAAAAAAAAATATATTTGCACCATTACGGAGATGCTGTGGAATTGTAGTCCTCTCCAGAAAATATCAGAAAAAAAATTGGAGGGATACATTATTGCAACTATGTTTAACTATGACAGAAAACACTTCATACACTATGCATTATAAGATGATTGAAGTAAAAAGAAGCTAAAGTACCGTTTAAGAATGAAGATCATGCAATTTTTTTTCAATAGCTTGGATATCTATGATTTTTATTCCTAAAATGTATTTGTTTATGAACTTTCAATTAGAAAATGTATAGGTGTTTCACATTACCTGGAAAGTTATGTTTTGATTAACTAATTCTCCTTATACAAGTATAATATGTACTTTCAATTAACAATGGTAATTTCCATTCCTATTTCGATACGATATATCCTGGGGAGCTTGAAATAAAAAAAAATACCACAGATTCTGACAAATCTGTTTCATACTTAGATATTTTACTTTAAAAAGATATTAATGGTAATCTAACAACCAAGCTCTATGTTAAACGTGATGACTTTACTTTTCTATTGTCACCTTCCCTTATCTATGCAGCTATATTCCTTCCTCACCTGCATACAGAGTTTATATATCTCAGTTGATTCGATACGCAAGATGAACATTTTCAATTACTGATCAGAGCCTAATTTTGAGATCATAAGAATTGGACTAGTTTAAGTATTCAATGTTTTATAAACATGTAGCTAACACACAGCAAATAAAAGAATGTTTCATAGAACATTAAGCAAGCTAGCAAATTAAACAATTCTAAATCCAAAAGCTACATAATAATTTATTTATATGTAATGCAAGCAAAAATATATTATGAACTTAAGGGGTATCAAGTAGGAACAGAAACTTTTTCATGAAAATAAAGATTAGATACCGAATCCCTCGAAAAGTGACTTTGAACCAAGAACATAATAAAGAAAAAATTTGATCTTCTCAAATAGGCCATATTCAGATTAACTAATATGCCAAATATTAAATACTGCAAGATGAAACAATTACGGTAATCGACTCAAACATGAATATGTGCTCATTTATGTTTATAGTAAAAATAACTTAATCTTCCTTCTTCACGGCAAACCAAAAAAAAAAATTAACAGAATACATGGCATCTGATATATTTCAATGTTTCTGGCAACTCTTGGCACTAATTCCGTCTCTGATGTTTCAAGGTCCATGCTTGCCTTATTTTTTCGATTTAAAGTCTGCTAACACGATTGCAAGGTTAATCATTGCTCATTATCTACAAAATACTAGTACTTCTTCAAAATACCAGAGACGATTTTATTATCAATGGAGATTTTCCTACTGTTTTGTTTTATATTGCCCTGGATATCAATGTATAATTGCTTCTCTACTTCCTTTCAGATAGCAGCTGATTTGCCTGAAAAATTAATGTGCCATGTCACAGAAACATTACATGGGAAGAAAACTTCTTGAACTCTTCAAAAACTCTTCCATCGCAATTTTTAAACAAATTTTACGAATAAAAAATAAAAATGTATAACAAAATGTTTTGTTTTTCCAATCAGTCTTTTTAAATAAATTTATTACATCCTGTTATATGTAATACAAATAAATATTCATTTCATAAAAACATGAGTTTGCTTAGTTTGATGTGATTGCTATTTTGAACGCAATGGTCCTTGTATAAAAATGCAAAAGGAAATAATCCAAGTATACCACAGAAGGATCATTTCAGATGATATACATACACATTATATGAATTAAGTCAATTAACATATAAAATGCCTTGGTATTATATAATGGAATGGTAATACATTAATGCACCATTTCTACGCTTTGTTTCTGGCCTATGTATAAAAAAGGTCTTCTTTTTTTTTGTCTTAAATGGACAGAACTCTAATATCATATCTAAATGTCATGACATATTAACAATTATTTTCTTATTTGAGTCGTACACCAAAGAAATAATTTGGCACTATTTTGTTACTGAAATTTACTTTACATAATTCTTTATCCTTCTTCTTTGGTCTCGCTGACCTGAAACCGAAACAAAATTAACATTGATATTGATGTTTCTTTGAAACACATTTAGCTTTGTGAAATGTAAATGAAAAATATTAAAAGAAACGTTTAATAGTTCACTGTTTTGAGTTTAAAAATTAAAGATATCATTCTGAAAATGATTCAACGTAATGTTGCTTCATTTTAATTGTTTAAATATCAGACAATATTTACGATTTTTTGCGTTGAACTTTATCAAAAGTTGATTGTAAAAGAATTTCTGTGACAAACCATGTCTCTTCTTCTAGAAGAGAAGAGTAGCTTTGCGAACAGTTGAAACCTTTCTAAAATTATTTTCAACATTTTGCAGCTTGCAAAAAAAGATCAATTATTTTGTTAATCTCTCCTTTATTCGATAAAAAAAAGCTTTCTTTGAATATTTTGTCCTGTATGATTTATTTTGTTTTTAACCTTTAAGTAATATAAATGATCATTTAAGCTTTATATTTTCTAAAAGATGTTTGTTTTATCGATTTGTTCGTCGATTTAAAAAATAAATCAAAATAAAAGAAAAAAATCTTTTGTCATACATTTTTTTCTTACAAAGAACATATCAAATTTCATTCACCTACGTGCAGTGGTGTAAACGTGTATAATTTATGATGTAATCTTTGCATGACACACGTTATAAAAAGTATTGTTTGTTCTTTACAACATCTGTCGAGGGAAATATTGACGTTTAATGCCAGTCTTATTGTGTTCTTTAGCCATAATACACAATAAATAATTGACTGCGCCTCATTGACAGTCAACATTTATTCATATTGTGAAACCTTGTTGTAATCTGTATTTTTCATCTCTATAAAATATTGATTTATCTTGTTTCGATATACCATGAACACAAAGAAGAACGGAGTATGTCAAATAGTTAAGCAATGCAGAGTTTTAAATTAAATATACATAATATAAAAAAGAGTAAACAGCGCTGATTTCGTACTTACAACTCTGTTCCTTCGGTACTTTTTCCACAAGACTACGGCCACCACCGCCCCCGAGACAGCCAATAATAACAAGCTACCACCAACAGCAGCGGGTACCACAGGGGAAGCTTAATATAATTTTATAAATTTCCTTGAACACCTAGCAGTTAAAATTTACGGAGCCTAAATTCAGTCTTGTTGTTTAGAATACAAATGAATGCATGTAATAAACCCTCATAAAAAGAGATTTTAACTGAACAGAATTGAATAAAAATAGGTCAACTTTGAATAAGTTATTTCCTTAATCAAACATGACAGAATGTACTAAACCTAATCATTCATACATGTACATGTATGATAAAATTATATATTAAAAGAAATGATGAAACTTACTTGTTGATAATTTTGATGATTGTGCTTGATTTGATTTTAAATTTGAATTACTGGTCTGTGAATTAATGGAGGTGGAGGTGGTTGAAACTGATTTACTGGACTTTTGGTTGATAGAGGTAGAAGGAGTTGCTAAGGGAGCCGTGGACGCTGCACCTAAACACATGAAAAATATCATTTTATCCTGATATTAGGATATTAATTCACATTTCAAATCAAATTGACCTCCTTACAACGATTTTATTAAAGTTACCTAAAGAATTATATTTTACTTGTATAGAACAAAAACTAACTGAGACTGATAGTATAAATTCACACACTCCCAAACCAAAATTATTGTTATAAATATTTTTTTAACAATAAAAGCAATGTTTAAAAGCGTGAAAATCGATGATTCTGTAGGCATTTATTACAGCAGCATCTTCAACATTCAGTCGGTAATGCTCGCGCCTTTGTTTGGTTATTTTCACGCCTCTGGCTTAGGACAATTATATTTTTTGTTAAAGAATTGTGGATGATATGTTGTTCTACAACCATTTGCTAATTTTTTTATTACATATCAGAGACATCAGTATATACGAGGGCTGTTCAATAAATAATGTCCTGAACTGAATGACATACAATACAGATATCATATGACATTAAGCTTGAGTTTCTCTCATTATTTAATCTTTAATGAATTTATAACAGTTTATGTGACCACTTTTCATCATATAGTTTCATTGTGAGAATCTGGAAAACAAGGGCTATTCGAGACACTACATTATAAATGAATGGTAAAGAATAAGTAAACTAGAGTGATAATAAAAGCTTTAATAAAGATGCTGTAAAACTTGTTAAAAATCACAAAGAAATATTCACTGAAATATGTGACATTTACAGCAACCAATGTCTGTTTTATATTCAAATGAGCAGGTGGATTTCAATGATAAAAGATTATTTAATTGGCATCAAAAATGGGTACCGTCCTTGCCAACAAAAGATTATAACAACTTATGTACTGTGTGCCAAATTTCAACAAATAATATTTGATGATGTATGATTGACTTTAAGACACATAGCAAATTTGATAGACATCATTTCGGAAGTATTTTACACTGATTTTAAGAGACGTTTGACGGTAAAAAGCTGAAGTACTCAAAGGCCACCCTATATTTTGAAAAATGAGTGAAAACGACAGCACATACCAATGTCTTAACAATTATTTTAAAATATCAGCAATTGTAGTTATCCACGTTTGATTGATATTCAAAAAGAAAAAGGAACTTGATTCTATTGCTTAAAACCCTCAAAACAAAATTTACCATAAGATGTACTTGATAAAAACAGCGAAGGTCTGACAAGAGCAAAGAATTGAAAGAGCAAGAAGACAAATTTATATGCAATTTTCTTTAATATTAGTGGTATTGTTGTTCAATTTCGTATTCGGAAGACAGTTTCATTTCTGGAGGAGGCTAGAAAGCAATTTTTTTGGCATAAAAATCGAAAGGTTTATTAGAGGAAGGACCAAGAATCAGGAATCCACTAAATTTAATTTCTTCATGACAGCGTCCAAACCCGCACACCCTGAAGAGTAAAGGGGTTTTCGGGATAAACAGAAAGTTAATGTTTTTTCACATTAACAATATTCGCCAGATCTTGACCTTTTGACTTGTTTCTATTTGCAAACTTGAAAAAACACCTTTCAGAAGGAAGAAAGGAAAGTCCAGGAAATCATTGGATCTGCTATTTTCCAGTATACTAAGGGTCATACCCAAAAATGAGTTCTAAAAACAATCAGAAATTGGATAAAAAATGTTACGGACATGTGTTTTAATTAAAAGAGAATATTAAGTTAAATCATTAAGACTTAATCATTGAAAAGCGTCTTTTGCTTTTTTCCGAGCACCCAGGACATTAGTTATTGAACCGAATTTTGAACAAAAAGACCATTAATATTTAAGAAAATGGCATATAATGGCATGTAATTCTTTTCTCTTTTCATATCTTTGCTGTTTTTGTCAAGTGGATCTTATTGTAAAAATGTTTTGAGGGTAATAAAGCAATGGATTCAAGTTTTATTATCTGTTTGAATTTCGGACAAACATGGTTAACTACAACTTATGTTTTTTTTAAATAATTGTCTAGATTTTCTTATACGATGTCGTTTTCAATCATTTTTCAAAACATAGGGCGACCATTGAGTACTTTTTTTTTACTATCAAATGTTTCTTTAAAATAGTGCGAACTACCTCCAAATTGATGCCTATTAAATTTGCTATGTGTTTTAAATAAATCAAACACTACAAGTGATAATTTGTTGAATTTTGGCAAACAGAACATTGGTTATTTAAAGTCCTTGTCTCCAAGGACGGTACCAATTTTTGATGCCTATTATATCATTATTATTCATTAAAATGTACCTGCTCATGTGACTATAAAACAGGCATTGGTTGCTATAAATTTCATAAATTTCAGTGAATATTTCTTTGGGATTTTTATCAAGTTTTAGAGCACCTCAAATGAAGCGATTAATTTCACTGTAGTTCAAAGATTCTTTAACATTCATTTTTAATGCAGTGTCTCGAATAGCCCTTGTTTTCCAGCTTCTTACAATGAAAATATGAGAGGAAAAGTGGTCACATAAACTGATATCAATTTATCAAATATTCAATTATGAGAGAAAGTCAAGATTAATGTCATATGATATCTGTGTTGTATGTCATAGAGTTCAGGACATTATTTATTGAAAAGCCCTCGTATGTCCATTAAAAAGTGAGGGTGGTTTATAATGCAAAGCATAGCTGCTATCCCTTTTTCATCGACTATGGTCGATCTTAGTCAAGATTCAAACTCACGACCTTTTAATTACGTTGAGAGTGCTCTACCGATTGAGCTACCGTGACAATGTGTTTTAAAAGGAAGATGCTTGTAAAATGAGGTAAAATTGTGATTCTAACCATTTGCTTTTGTAAACGTGAATGGTGCTCTGTTTTCAGTTTAGGGAATGTTAAGTGAAAACTTGAAGGGACAGTTTTAAGAAATTTAAATGATTTTATTTTTAATTATTTCAATAAAAACTGAAACACACTTCTTACATGTGGTTGATCTCCAAATCTGAATCAGTAATTTGGCAGATATAGAAGTCTGAGGATACATTGAATTTCCCCAGTCATCGTTGATGTAGATGAGATACCTAGAACCCGACAGTACTGGGGTCCAGATCCGCAGGGTATCACGGGAAGCTGCGTAGACGACGCCGCCATAGGCGGACATACCGTCGTCATTCTGTACTGCCCCAGAGGCCGGAAATAGAAAACCCTTGTTATTCCCATTGTCAGCAAGAACCTGCAAAAATCTTCAGTTTATATGTCGTCTGACCTTCATAGATAATTAAAGTAAGAACTCTTTTAAAACCATAGCAAAAGAGGTTAATGGTCGCTCACTTTGACAATCATAAAATCCTCGTTCTGGTTATACACCGTGTTGAGAGGGAGTTCATTGTTGCTGTTCTGGTTAAGCTGTGTTGTAACGTAGTGCATATTTGTAACCTTCCAGGATTTTATTCTGACTAGACCACGTGACCATGATTCTGTTGAAGAACCCCAACCATCATCAGCAGAAAAGAGTTTACCTAGAACATAAAATTATATAGACATAACGTATAAAAACCTTTCAGTGCTATCTTAGTTTCGTGAATGGTAAATGCAGTATGAATACTGGAATCATTCTGTTTTAAGTAGGAAAGAATCTTCGTAAAAAGAATATATTTTAGTTCTAGTTGATACAGCTTGTAACAGTATAGCCTGTTTGTCATGGTCATTATTACAGCTGCATTTCTTTTGGAACTCTGTTCTGTTTCCACATCTGGTTATTCAATAGATACCTACAGTTTTAATTATGCTTAATATTCCAGTCAATAAATACGAAGTATTTATGGTGAGATCGTCTAGATCTGCTCCAGAGTCATCCTTATGTTGCGATTTCGAATCCACGGTGGGACTTGAAGACTGATCCTTCGGATGAGACCATAAAAACAAAAGTCCCATACCGCAGTTGGTGCTGGCAGAAAAAGGATCCCTCACTGTTCATTGCTCCTGAGTCCCACGTATAGGTATAAATTTGCAACCACCACTTATGTCAGCGTCGCCGAATGAGTAAATTATTCTCGAGAGGCACGTTAAGCAATTGCAAAAATATGAGTTCGATTCCCTTCCTTTACAAGATTCTTGACTTCATAAAAAAATTTACAAACAAAGGGACATTACTGTGTGCAGCACTTGGTCTATCAGAAGCTTACCCCTTATTGAAATATTTAGTGTTATGAGGGAGAATGTTCAATCGAATGTGCTTATGAATATTCAAAAAGATGTGTAAATTAAAATTTAATTATAAAAATAATCAAAGATAAACTCTCTAAACTTATGAAATATCAAAAGCATCAAACATGAATTTTCTACGTGTTAAACAAACATTCCTCACAATAATTTTTGACAGCGTAGAAAATTGCTACTGCGATAAAAATGAAACAAAGTAAATTTTTATATTTTGGTTTCTTCAAAATTAATATTACTAAAGTAGCTCTGATTCCTCACACAAGTACTTTGAAGTTGACATTAAAAACATTAAAAAGGTTATAAGGGCTCGTCTATATACCCAAAAACGACCAACGGCCGACGGGTTTTGAAGCAAAAATGGGATTCTTCGGGTGACAGTCGGCATTTCATCGGCCGTTGTCTTGCCCGATTTTGACCTCTCTTTTGTCGGCCGACCAATTTTGTGTCCATCGGTCCAAGTTATAATTTTTCTGCGTCAGTGGCCGATTCATCAATTGAAGTTATCCGTCGACCAACCTTCGATCATCGTCCGACCCTTTACAGTCAGTTTATAAAGTCGGTCGTCCGTCGTTCAACAATAAGGGTGTTCATAATTTCGGCTAACGTTTAAAATCAAACTGTAGCTCAGAGCTAGAGGATCGGGCGACGATTGGCCGACTTGTGAATATTTAAACTATCAAGGATACATAACACAAACAAAATATTAATGCATGGATTGATATATATTTTTTGAACGGAAATAACAAAAATAATTAATTCGTAAGATATAAAGAAATCTGAAGTATTCTTTGCTGCTTAGATATGCGCCATTTGTCGTTTTTATGCAAATCTATACAACATTTTGCACACATTATAACATTAAGTCACAATCTGATAAAATTCTGCCACTTTGCCTTGCAAACATTACTCAAGTCACCTATTTGAATATAGATTTATGATAAATATTTATGATTTCTAAAGAAAAAAGATTTTTTGTGTTGTTTATCTATCATCGGTGTTCCTAGGAATTAATGTAACTGCTCCATGTCGCCCGATACTTGTGTCGGCCGATCATGTTCTTTCAGCCGACGAGACCACAAAAATTTAGTCGCCCGACCATCGGCTTAAATGTGACCTAGGCATAAGATACATATACGTATACTTCTGAGACCAGACCATCCAATTAACTGTAACAAATTTGAAAGGAAACAATTGTTCTCCAAAATTAGCACATCCGTCTTTTATAATCCTTCGAAAAATTTGCAAACTTCTACAAAAGAAGATCAAATCCTTCATATATGGCCTTCAACTTCACATTTAGACTTGTCGAAGATGTAAAATCAATTGTTATTTTTCACCTATGTTGCCCGCATGAGCAGGTGGTTTGAACATATACACAGGAGCTGAAAAGATGTGGATACTCTGTAGTGTTTTCCGAGTTCATTGGGATATAGCGTGCGTGTGTATACCTTATCCTATTGCGACGCCATCACTTGTCGTTAGTGGGTTGCACAGCCTCTGAGTAGAGAGGAATCCTTTTGTGTCAACGCCTACTACGTAGACACACCACTTCGGTTTCTGCGGTCTTATCTGAAAGACCGACCTCCAAAACCTGCAGAAGGATTGGAACTCGCTCCGAGACTCTAAAGAAAACGTTCTAACAACAGCGTCACGCGGAAACCTCAAACTGAAATTGAAGAGACAAGTCAATTGATAATTTGAGTACATGCTCACCATTTTTACGATATGGTGCCCACACCCTCACGTGGCTTCTGTTATAACCGTAGATCACTCCTCCCCAGGATGTAGTGCTGTCTGGTTTTAGAGCAGACATAGATCCTAAAAATCAGGAAAACGATTCAATGTAAAGGATGGGAAATTAAAGGAATACAATTAATGCTAATTACTGTGCCTAAGCAGCAGGGTTAAAAGGTGTTTCTTTTTTTATTTCATCTTTGTATAAAAGTCTGAGCAATGTTACATTAAAATTGAAATATACTGTATACAGCTGGTATACCTATCCCGTCCGACAGCCATTCTGTGCCCTCTTGGCGAATCTGAACAGTAATTAGATCTGGAAAAGTTCCTTGGTTGTGAGGAATTTCCAAGAATGAACCGATTCCTAAAATAACAATTTTTATTAAAAGTTTTAATTGTAAGGTAGAAATAGGTGAAAAGAGTATAATATGTGTATAACTTTAATATGCAGTAAAATGGATAGAATTATATTTGTTCAAACAAAAAGTAGAATACATGGCATTTTACCAGAATTATTGAATGGAATCCATTGTGATTGGTGTGAAGGACTCGGGAGATCACCTGGACACCAGACTAAAGTTCGTACCTGTGCTCGACTTTCTCTTTGGGCAACAGGGCCTCGCCAGGTAGACGCACCTGTAGATGAAATAACTGCACACTGATGTTTGTCATTTGTTTATTCCTTCCTTTAAAATGTTTCTAAAAGGAACAAATGATTGGATAAAAACGATCTCCAGTCACAAAACATGAGAAATCCTACATGCCCACATGTAAGAAAATGGATGGTCATCCATCAAAAAAATTCTATATTAGTGAAATACAAAATCCGAAGAAATCTCGTTTCACAGCGACAAAGTCATTTATAAGTATGCTGAATTACAACTAAGTCCTAGACAAAATTTGCACACGGATGAGTTGCACACAAATGAATAATTAAGCTAAAACTAAAAATGTAAGGACAGAGAATATTAAAAAAAATGCATTACATGTAAGTTCTTAGTTTCGATATTTTGTCAAAAGTGTATGACTACTTTGCATTGATAATGTTTTCTTTTTTGAAAAAATTAAATCATATAGAAACGTTTGTTCCTTTGGCAGCTGCAGTGTTCAATACATCTTACATGATGTTTGACTGTACTTTTAGCACAAGGCATAAGGTATCTTATGAAGGAAAGAAAATAACTAATTTAATATTATTACATTTAGAGAAAAGCATCAATAAAATACAAATTAACATTTTTGATACAATATAATTTATCGGAAAGGTATTAGAATCGCAATCTGAAAGTTATAGAGCAACAGATACATTATTATTTGTTATCAAATATCCCAGCGCTATATCTGGTAACCAAATTAGTGAAAATCCTTTTACGAAAAAAATGTTGTTAACGAAGGTCTTCCAAAAATTGTACAGACTCTGTGATGACTACAAATAACAATTCAATTCTATAAAATATCATTTTTTTTTTAAATTCAAGGCAAAAATTTGGTACTGTTTTTTTTTTAAATTATTAATCAATTGGTTTTATTTTTTGCATCATGTATTACAGAACATGGCAAATATTTTGGTGAAAAAGTCAGAAGCCAAATATTTTGCCCTTGCTTGCATCAAGCCCCGGTTATTTCTAATTCTTCCTCGTAAATTTAAGTCAAAACTTTTTTACCTGTGTAAATTATTGTCCCTGATGAATATCCATCGTTAGCACCAGGTATGAACAAAACCACTTCGTCCTTGTTGTATTTATACACGATTCCACCGTACGTCTTATTCCTATCATCATCTCTCTGAGAGGAGCCGATTCCAGGAAAATAAAAATTAGTCCAGTTTCCGGTTTTCGGTCTAACCTGGATCTCTACTTTCGCAGGAAAATCTCCACATTCGTGTTCTAAGGTGACGGGTTTCCTGGTCCTCTGTGCCTCCACATCCGTCCATTGGCTGAGAAAGTGAGGCTTATTAAAGCATCGACTAGAAACACGAAAATCTGAAAAACAAATGCAAATAAAACTTAAATATTAAAATATAAAATAACTGCTGAAATTAGAATAAAGTAGATAAAAAAAATAAAGTAAAAAGAATTGATTTAACTTTTAAGTAACAGGTTAAGATTCAAAAATCCTTTTTCTTAATTCTTGGTACCAGAGCATGTAAGTAAATAAATGATACTTTAGAAAAACTTACCTAAGAGGCAACAGATGTTAAATACTAAAACAATTAAACTGTTGAAATCGTTCTTCATTTCTTTTAAAATAAATGAAACCAAAAATCGTTTTGGAAGTATTATATATATCGACACCTATCTTAGGTTTAAAGGTTGGGACATTTGAACTTACAAACTCCTATCAACCCGGACACATACAAGGAGCAAACACTTGAAAAGAGTGATAATCTGGAAATCCAATCACATAAATAAGCATTGTAATCTTAAATCTGGGTGACTTTATAGAAGAGTTGGATTATCTCTGTCATAAGTAAAATGATAAATCTCACACGCGCTCCGTGTCCGGCCGGAGATATTAAATAGCTAGACATTATTACTTCTTATCTACACAGAGGAAAAAAGATGAAAATATCGAGAGAGAATGGCGAACTAGAGCTTGATAATTATTATCTTTTTTTTAGAAGTGTAAACATTAAGACGTGCAGAATCTATATTAGGTCGAGGCATATTAAAACACAATGACTCTTATTGTCTTTTGCGATTAAAAATATGCATTTATAAGAAAAATCTCTCTCCCTCTCTTCTTTTGATATAATTGGTAGATGAAATATGTGTGAGATAAATGCTAAGAGGTTGTAACTAACTAACTTACTCTATTTCTTGATAACCATTTCAGTGCTTTGTTGAGCAAAAATGATAACTAGGGAGAAAAGAATATTTTTAACAAACGTCATATATGTCGGAATAAATGGGATTTTCGTTTAATTTCTAATTTGAAATATGAGGATTTTATTTCCATAAAGCTTGAAAATATTCATCAGATGATGAATGTGAAGGGTTCCCTAAATTCTGAATGATTTGAAATTCCAATAATTAACGTTATTTACTCTCCAGTAATTATGTATCATTGAGCATCACTGAGAATTTCGGTTTCAGATGGTCCATATTTACGCACCTTAGAGTTGTTTTTTGTTCATTAAAACTTCACAATGTTTGGAACAAGAGATGACGTATATTTATCAGAGGGTTGTAGAATATTGTCAAATTCAAGATTGGACCACCCTTTTGTGATTTGGAATATTGCTTTTGCTCACGGCGTCAACTCCTTTGTTGCAAGATTTCATTTTAAGAAGCAGGTTAGTTACTCCGAAATTCTGGTCCGTGACACGGAGTTATTTAAAAATCCCATAGCTGGTAACAACCACAACATTTCACAAATTCTATGGTCAAGGTAAGGACCTTGTTAGAAAATACAATCAATCTTTCATTAAGCCGAATGTTGACTGGCCTCTTTCATACAAAGTGGCTGACCATTTTTTTTTTTACACTGAATTGTAAATGGATTTACTTTACCTAATTAGGAAAAGTAGCATACCGCTCGACAGGGGATGTCTACTCCTCCATGACACCCGATCCTATCTCTGTTTTTTAGAGGTCCTTGTTTGCTCTGTTCATTATTTGTATTGTTCCCACTGACATATTAGCATGACTAATGATCATTATCTTCATACCAGTATCTCATTTTTAACAATCGATCATACATGTATAAGTCTTTTACGAGCAGGTTGTCCCCGAGGTTACTCATTCTTTCAGTCAACCGCAGAATTAGAACTTATGCTCCACAGTCGCAGAATGAGGAGATGTTTCTTACGTCACGGTTTGAATCAATTGAGGGACGTGGAGACCAGTCCTTCGGATGAGACCCTATAAAACCGAGATCTCGTTTCGCAGTAGGTGCTGGCATGAAAAAGATCCATCACTGCTCAATGGCCCTGAGTGCCGAATAAAGGTATAAATTTGCAGCCCTCCACCGGTAAGTGGTGGCGTCTTCCATATAAGAGAAACAACCCAGAAAGGACATTAAACAACTAACCAATAAAACATAAAACCAATCAAATCATTCATTTAATAATATGAAATATTACTAAATGATTCTGGCAGTTTAAAAGGCGCCACTCTTTGAGGCAATAAGAAACAAAGAGTTAAAGAGAAGATATCTTTTGAATAATATGGGATGTTAATCACATGTCATACGCACATTCATCAGATTTCAATTTTTGATATAAAGTCAAAGTTTTGTACACAATAATCGAAGAAGAAATGTATAGTTCCCAGAAGAGATACGTTTGAAGATTCCTCTCCCAATCCTATGTCATCAAAACTGTAAAACATGCCATGTTTTGATTACAAACTGTTCTGTCATTATTATTTTTCCCAGAAAACGTTTCTTTATACCAATACTTTGGAAAATTTGAACTTCAATTCTTCTAATGTTCTTCATGGAAAGAATGTACTCTCTCTTGGTTTGTTTATTCTGATGAAACAAGGGATTAAAAAAAATTTTTTTAAAAATAAAAAGAAAAAAAAAAAAACAGGGTTTATTCGAAAGAAGAATATTTTGGAATAGATTTCAAATAAATAACGGAAGCCAGTTGATTTTCTTAACATTTTATTTTACCTGATCTTTACATTCTGTCAGTAGAAGTTTGAATTCTTTTAAAGATTTAAATTCAAATTAATATCCCATCACCAAGAAGTTTCCGTAGACAGTGAAAAAGAACACTCAGCACACACTCTTTCAACATGGTAGCAATGACAATGTAGATAGTCAAAAAAATACATATACGAGGACTGTTCAATAAATAATGACCTCGGTGCTCGGAAAGAAGCAAAAGACGCTTTTCAATGATTTAGTCTTAATGATAGTCTTTAGTTAATGATTTTGACTTAATATTCTATTTAATTAAAACACATGTCCGTAAATCTTTTTATTCAATTTCTGATTGTTTTCAGAACTCATTTTGGGTATTCAGTGGATGTAAATATATTCATATGACGAACAATTCATTCAAAATTTTTTAACATATAAAGACAGTCTTTTACTAGAGCCTTCAAATTAGTATTTAGATATGTCGACGACGTCTTATCTATAAATTACGAAAGCCCAGAAGGCTCATTCGAGATTCAAGTTTCGAAATACGAGATTCAAAATTCGAGATTCGAAATTCGAGTTTCGAGATTCAAGATCCAGATTAACCAATCAAAAGGCTCATTCGAGGTTCGAAATACGAGATTCGACATTCGAGTTTCGAGATTCAAAATCCAGATTAACCAATCAAAAGCGGGTTCAACATTTGATTACTCCCCTTTATTATGTTTTATCTATCAATAAATCGTTTAATATATTTATAACAAATGAGTCATTTGATTAAATTACAATACAAGAAAGAGTATTATATATAATAGAAGGAAAGTTAAATAATCATTGGATTTTTGATCAGCAAGATATACTTCAATTTATATTATGACTTCTTAAATATTAAATAGAATGCATATATCAGGAATATATATATTTTTGCATTGTCTACTTTATATAAATGGTTGTTGACATAATAATAAAGATATAAATAGTGACTAAAGATTCACAAAATCCCCACCCATACCCGCCACACCTGCCACTTTTTCCCGACACTGAAAATGTTACTTTAAAAACTTGAAAGGCAATGTAGCCTTGATAAATAAAAACCGTGTTCGTTTTCCCATTAGAGGGAATACTCAGTACATAAAAATAAAGTTTTCAATTACTTATCTTCATCTTAGGCTTTGATTTCTTGAATTAATTAACAATTATATATACACTACAGATTGCAAATATGAATTAGAATAAATACAGCATTCATTTTATCTGATATCAAACAGTAGATTAGTCTAAATTAGCTGCAAAACTATAGCGTTATGGTTTTATATTTAAGTCTCGACCATAGCGTTATGGTCAAAGATTAAAATATACTCGGTTTTTATTTACCAAGGCTATATTGCTTTTCAAGTTTTTAAAGTAACATTTTCAGTGTCGGGAAAAAGTGGCAGGTGTGGCGGGTAGGGGTGGGGATTTTGTGAATCTTTAGTCACTATTTATAACTTTATATATTATGTCAACAACCCTTTATATAAAGTAGACAATGCAAAAATATATATATTCCTGATATATGTATTCTATTTAATATTTAAGAAGTCATAATATAAATTGAAGTATATCTTGTTGATCAAAAATCCAATGATTATTTAACTTTCCTTCTAATATATATAAAACTCTTTCTTGCATTGTAATTTAATCAAATGACTCATTTGTTATAAATATATTAAACGATTTATTGATATATAAAACATAATAAAGGGGAGTAATCAAATGTTGAACCCGCTTTTGATTGGCTAATCTGGATTTTGAATCTCGAAACTCGAATTTCGAATCTCGTATTTCGAACCTCGAATCTCGAATGAGCATTTTGATTGGTTAAAAATCTTGAATCTCGAAACTCGAATTTCGAATCTCGAATTTTGAATCTCGTACACATCTCGAATGTACGAAAGCCCAGAAGGCTCGAGATTCGAGATTCAAAATACGAGATTCGAAATTCGAGATTCGAAATACGAGTTTCGAGATTCAAGATCCAAACTAACCAATCAAAAACGGATTCAACATTTGATTACTCCCCTTTATTATGTTTTTACTATCAAGAAATCGTTTAAAATAATTATAACCAATGGGTCATTTGATTAAATTACAATGCAAAAAAGAGTGTTTTATATATATTAGAAGGAAATTTAAATAATTATTGGATTTTTGCAGCAAGATATACTTCAATTTATATTATAGCTTCTTAAATATTTTAGATTACATGTATCAGGAGTATATATATTTTTGTATTATCTTCACTTATTTTTTTTTTTGTATTTCCGCGCATAGGAAAACCACACGTACTTGTGGACAGGACCCCTCCCCCCCCCCCCCCTCGATATTCAATACCAAGGCTTACTGGACAATTTTTTTAACAAATTATATTTATTACACTTATTAATGTGTACAATACGAAAACATCACGGGCGTAAAACCCCCAGAATAATCGTTTAACCAAAAAAAAACCCATTATACATTACCCCACCCCACTATACAAGAGAGGTGTTATTTAAGGAGAAAATATGGGATTATTACGAGATGCAGAGTCAATCCGATAGCATGGACTAAGACAAAATATATGTAGAGACAGTTAATTTTAATCAACATTTTAAGTTACAATAAATGCATGGTTTTAAACCTAGAAATAGCAGCGGGCGTACAACGTAAACAAACTGGAGTGCACGTGGCATATTTTCTCTCTTATAATGTATAGTGGGGTATTTTTTGTGTTGAGCGATTATTCTGGGTTTTTACGATTTTTTTTTGGCATTGAACACACGATGAATAAGTGTATAAGATATATGTTGTGAAAAAAGTCCAATAAGCCCTGGGGTTTAATATCGAGGGGGGGATGCCCTGTCCACAAGTACATTTGGTTTTCCTATGCGGGAAAATACATAAAAATTAAGTTTAGAAGACAATACAAATAAATATATATACTCATGATATAAGTAATTTTTTTAATATTTATGAAGCTATAATATAGATTGAAGTATATTTTTTTTGATCAAAAATCCAATAATTATTAAAATTTCCTTCTAATATATATAACACTCTTTCTTGCATTGTAATATAATTAAATGACCCATTTGTTATAATTATTTTAAACGATTTCTTCATAGTAAAAACATAATAAAGGGGAGTAATCAAATGTTGAACCCGCTTTTGATTGGCTAGTTTGGATCTTGAATTTCGAATCTCGAATTTCGAATCTCGAATCTCGTACTTTGAAACTCGCTTCTGAATTTGAATCTCGAAACTCGAATTTCGAATCTCGAATTTCGAATCTCGTATTTCGAAACTTGAATCTCGAATGAGCCTTCTGGGCTTTCGTACGAATGAGCCTTCTGGGCTTTCGTAATAAATAGCCTTTATTTTCATTCTTCAATTGATATTACATGTATATACTCGAGATAAATGATACCACAGAAATTGACACGACTGTAACACATTTTGAATAGTCTGAAGATAAATTCAAAAAGAGAATTGTTTATTGGTAGATGTCTTAATCACTATATATCCATCTCAACATCATCAACAAAGTCAGGTTTTACATTTTAAGCGTCTGCATCGTTATGCGGAAAAACCTAAAATGCAAAGTCACAAATTTACATGAACGTAAAAAAAAATGCTGAAAGAAAAATAAGTATTCACATCGTATTACGGTAACAAACATTTTCATTTTAGGTAAGTAAAAATGTAGCTCAAAAGACAATTTCATTCAAATAAATCATTAACTTGCACAAGATATTCCAATTAATTTTTTTGACCTCTTTTACCTCGTTTGATGAATATAAAATTAAAATTTTTGACCTCTTTTACCTCGTTTGATGACTTCTCTTTACATAAACAGTAAATGGATATCGACAGGAAAATAATCAATAAAAGTCCGCCTCCTCCCACTACCAGCCAGAGAACAGGGACCGTCACAGACCGATCGTACCACAATTCTACAACAGTAAAACAACGCTTACAATATCTTGATCACTCACGTAGATATATGCATTGCTTTCTTAAGGTTGTATCTTTAAACTCATTTCTGAATTCTTATATTTTCGTAAATGGAAACTTATAGCAAGTTGTTGCAATTAGTGTTTAGCTGTCAAAGGTTTGGGTCAAGAATTATTATTACTTTTTTGTAATATGTGCAAGTTATGTCATGTTATTGATTGTTTAATATAACTGAGCAGAAAAAATACTGCTCCCATAGAAACACTAATGTTTTCCAACATAAATGTCGCATTTTGATATTTTGGTAAACAAACCATGAATGTGTTTTTGAAATTCATAGTTCGTTTGAACTTGCCTTCCTTCTTTAAATCTCTAACTGAGGAATTCCCCACATTTATAGATGAATATGACGTCATCAAAGTTGTTGTGTATGATTTCGTCGTTGTTGGAGTGGTTCGTTGGCTCGGAGGAATTAGACCTAAATTATTTGGTTTTAATTTTTGTTTGATATCATGATGTAAATAATAAATTTAAAAACACTTTTTTCCTTTTCTCTAAATTATTCTTAAATATATTATATTTAAACCTATTCAACCAGTTGTTATTTGAAAGGAACCTGATATACTAACCCTTCTAAAAATACTTTTTGCTTACATGATAAAATACTAGTAATAGGTAATATTTCATGCCTGTATTTATGCTCTTACATATTTGTCCAGCTTTCCACACGGATATCCGGGCAATAACGGACTCAGCTGACTGTGTATGGTGTCCCCCGCCCCAGTCACTGCTGACGTAGACCAGGAAGTGACGTCCGTCTAACTTTGGGCGCCAAAGTCTGATTTTGTCTGAGGAGTACGAATACATCACTCCTCCGTATTGTGTATTTGGGTCAGCGTTTTGAACGGATCCCATTCCGGAAAATGCAAACCCTCTATTTTCTCCACTTGTGGGTGAAATCTAAAGATGATTTCGAAAAAAAACTTTGATGTAATATAAAACTTACATCCTTAAATTGTTATACAGTCACAGAAAAGACCTTCAGATTACATTATTTAATATAGAGCGCAACCTCTGATCTAAAACGTGCAACTACTAAATGATAGAACTATTTCTGGGGATTAAAAGACATGTTTTATTTTTTAGATCAGAGAGTGCGCTGATATTATTTTTCTTCATTGAAAGTACTCAATTATACCTGTTTACCTGAAAATTCAAGAACATTGCAATTTCATTTAGCCAGTTCTCCACGACCTGGACTCTTAGGAGAAATTTTTTAATAGAAAATATTTACATTCAGTGTAATTTTCCTTATGAAATCCATTAGAAATCCACGACGTTCATATTTCCATAACACATGGGAAACCTTGTCACCGCGCGTTAGAATACACAGTAGGAACTATTTGCATTTTCAATATTCTAGGAACACCAAAATGTAAAATGTTTTATTTCAATTTAATGAAAAACTATAACCCTGAAAAATTAACGTAAAAATTAACGTAATATGCGTTAAGAATGAATTTGTCCTTTTTTTCCTCGCTGTGTTTGTTTGCGTAATTTAAATTTGCAACGTCATTTAACGTCATTTGACGTCACAAACAGCTCTTACATCTATTAACCACGGCAATTTTAAAAATTCACATTTACGATTAACGAAATAAGCAATTATGAAGAAGGAAAATTAGAGAAAGTAAATATAAGAATTGAATTGATATTTTTGGATGTCTTCGGTCCTATTCTTTTATTTTTTTTTTTTATTTAGACAGGATAGCACAATTAGAACATATGACTAGTTTACATTGTGGTCCTGTATAAAACATATTAACAGGCAGATATAAAAAAAAAAAAAAAAAAAAAACGCGCTAACGCGCGGTATTCATTTTGTCGGCACGGCCAGGTGTGTTATAGGACCGAAGACATCCAAAAATATCAATTCAATGCTTAAATGAAAGCACAAAGTCTCTAGTTTATTTTGATACTTCAAATAAAAAAATCAAGTGTTAATCAATCAATTGGTATATCTACAGGGCCATTATATGCATAAAGTGAACCGACTTCTTTGTGGTACATATGAAATATGCTTATTTTTTACCACAACCATTAGGTACTAATTAATAACCAACAAATTTGATCATGACAATCAGTTATTCAAACTTCACCCAAAACATTTAATCATAAAATATTCATAGACGAATTAGAATTTGAAAATGTATTATTATAATTTATTTGAAACACATTATATATTGTTATAAACATTGCTTTCTGAGAAAATCATGATTGTTTATGAAGATAAGAAAGAAAACGTTTTCTATGGCCTGGATTTTCCAAACTTCACATCTACAGACACATATTACGAACAAATTTTCCCAATTTTCACGAAGAAGAGCAATAATGCTATTTTTCATTGTCTTTCAATGGACGCTTAATAAAAACAGCTTAGTTTCATTAAATATAGAATAGGCCTTCAAAATGTTTCCAAAAATTGTTCATTCTAACTTGATTTTTAACCTTTTTTTCAACTTGCACCGAAAACTGTGTGGCTTTACCAACTTACTGTAAAGTATAAAATGTCCTGGTCAACATTTAATTGGACAGGTAAGGGAACTTGAAGATTTGGAATTGATGTACTGCTATCGATTGTTATGATTTTACTCTTTATGTTCATCAGGTAGCTCCAGACATAAATTTTCACCTGACCGGAAATGATAGTGTCCTTATCGGTGGACAGTCCCCATCCGTCAGCGAGGTTAAACAAGTTCCCTACCATTAGAAAACATAAGATACATATAAAGTTAAAGATCTATAGAATGAAATATATGCAGAATGTACATATGAAAAGATCTTTATTAATTAAGATGAATTCCATGTATTGACCATTAGCAGAGTATCTTCCTCGAATGATACCTTTATCTGGTGCCCAAATCCTGACAGTCCTGGAGTTGTATGCGTATATTAAACCACTTTTTTCTTTCCCAGTCCTTGACGTAGACATCGACCCTTTTAGAATATCATCAAAATTAGTGAAAGGAAAAGTATTTCAAAAAAGAAAAATTATTCGTATGTAAGCGCTGTCTACTTCTCTGAACCAATTAAGTAGATAGAAATTTCAGCTGATTTCCATCTAACAAAAGAGAATACTTAAAATTGTGCTGCTTAATATGTATGATAAAGTATTCGTGGTCAAAAAGATTCAGAAGTGTCTGGTTTTTTGGTACCCTTTCATAAATATACTTCAATCAAATCTACAAATTTGTACATGTATAAGATATTTTACCCATGACGTCGGTTACCCAGTCTTGGTCGGTTGAACCGTGACGAAGCTGTACAATAACCATATCTGGCATGATTCCTAATCCATGACTGAACTCCAAGTAATTCTTGTTTTTCACTCAATGAATAAGAGTAGCATTTTTATTATTAAATTATATATTTATTTACTCATACTGCTCATACATATATTGCAAGAGAAATACACTGCCACATAAACATGTATTGCGCATCATTGTATTCTATATAAAATTCAAATTGATTGACAAAAACATAACCAACCATCTATATTTGTCCAATTGGATTCAAAAGCAGGTGTGGGAAAGTTACATCTACACCATACACGATATCTGACATCTGCAACTGTCTCGTTCACCTGGGTAACACCATTCCAAGACGATTCACCTTAAATGTAGGAATATGGACTAAATTCTCTCTATTATAAATCTCTAAGTTAACTATAAATTTAATTTTACTGACGATGTTCATTGATGTTTAAGAATTATCTGTATGTGAATAATTCATCTTTATCATAATCATTATTGTTTTTGCCTTTCATTTATTTAAGGTTTCTTTTTTAATTATAAATCCTGGAATGAAAGGAGATCTGAGCCTACTAAACATGTAAAATGACGCCATCTTCAAGTTTCTTTTGTGATATTGTCCGAAATAGTCATCAATTTATGAATAAACAGAAAAGTAAGAGATTTTTCTGATATAGACAAATCATATCTATCGTTCAACAAATGGCACATTTATTACATTACAACATGCATCAAGTTTGAAGAATTCAAACTCTGGAAACGTACCTGAGAAGACTGAAACACCCGATGCTTTCCCGTTTTCTCTTTTAGGGACCATAATCCTGATACTTGAATCAGCTTTATACTTATACACTACCCCTCCATAGGGACTGTCGGAATCATCCGTTCTCTGAGTTATACCACTCCCCGGAAAAATAAAGTCTGATCCAGTGTGAAGTCTGACTTGAACATCTACTTTCAACGGAAGCTCGTTACAACTCTCTTCCATTTCAGTAATAAAGCTGACGTCATTGTCTTGGATTGAACTCTGGGCCTTTACTGGAAACCAAGTTCCAGAAATGGCTTTGGGATTAGTTGTACAATTACCTGCTGTACTGGTAACTCTGCAGTCTCTTCTAGCATATACTACAATCAATATATTTTTTAAGAGATGGATAAACTATCGTTTTACTTTTTGTGTATTACAATTAATTTTCCAAAATTATGTTTTTTATTCAGAAAATCCTAATTTTGCGATACCACCAACGGTTAACTAGAGTTATCCGTGTTATGAATAATTTAAATATAGTGGCATTTTTATGCAAAATTTTATTAAAAGTCAAAAATGTTGACAAAGAAAGCAAAAATTGTACTGTTTGGGGAATACCGTACTTTAAAAAATTGCTTAAATAAGTGATGTTATTTGAAACGATAAATTTAAAAGACACAAGTAAAAAGCTAATACAATATAATTTAGTAAATGAAAAATGCAGATTTACTTCGAAAAGAGTTTAAATTCATGTAATTATAGGTTTGATTTCAATCATCCACAATAACTGATTCAGCGATAAAAGAATACAAAAAACCAGAAGTCTCTGTCAAGACTGAAGCTCTAATGGTTTGTACTTATAACAAAGGAAGAGAAAAGTAGCAGTTGGGACTTGAAACTTGACAACAGCTGCAATAAATAGAATAATGATTCTTCATTAAGTTTCTTTTTGTGGCAAGATTGCAATAAGACTACAATTGTAGGAGTAGCATTTAATAAAATTTTACAGAATTTACATATTATGACAACATTTTTCATCATATCAAAGAAACAAAAAAAAGACACTTATGTATCTCATTGTAATATACTTGTGTGCCACATTACATAATAGTCAAACTAGAACTGTATTTGGAGTAGCATTTTTAAAGAATTTCACAGAAATTTCTATTTTTAGTAACCACGGCAATCATCGAAATTAAAAACTGATAAAGAGAATTATGTATCTTAGTGTAGTCTACTTGTGTGCCAAGTTATATTGAAATCAGACCAAAACTGTAGGAGGAGTAGCATGTTTAAAGTCTTTCAAAGAAATTTCTGTTTTTAGTAACCACGGCAACACCGTGTATGGAAATCAAAACCGATATACAGAATTATGTATCTTAGTGTAGCCTACTTGTGTGCCAAGTTATATTGAAATCAGACCAAAACTGTAGGAGGAGTAGCATTTTGAAAATTTGTTTACAGACAGACGGACAGACAGACGGACGGACGCATTACTATCGCATAAGTTCTTCTGGTCTCTGACCGATAGAACTAAAAATAAAAAGTAAAAATTTTTATTTAGAAATAATATCACTTCCGTTTTCGTCCTTTTGAATACTTATTCAAAAGTGATGCCTCTTGATGTTTTAAAAGGGACCGTGAAATTATCTTGAACACAATTCAATCGTATTTATAACTCGGAGAAGGCAAACTATTAGTCTAAAGAAACATGCAAAGGATAACTTTTGGTATTAGGGAGACAAAACTGTATACATGTAGGAATGTTTAGAATTAGTTCGATATTCTTACGTAAGTTTGTCGATGGATTAGAGCGGACAAAAGATATGTACTCATTTTAAATTTCTGTAAGTTTTTACACGGACACCCGATCCAAGGCTGACGGCTTTACATGTCCTGTCTTCAAAGTACAAAATTATTGTCTTTAAAATCCAGTTGTCTACAGCGTTGGTTCCTTATTTAATCTTGGTGAATTAACTTGAAGTGAGCATGTGTTATAGAACAAAGATTCATTGTAAAACAGGGATAGGGCAAGGAAGGAGTTGAGCAATTAGATTTGGAAATGGACGCATGATCAATATTTCAGGTCATTTTAATTGCCAAGTTTACGTCTGAATTTAAGGATGCGGAGGGGGGGGGGGGGGACAAATCAACCATTAGATATATCCTATTTTTTAAAAAAATGATATTTATAAATCTTAGTTTTAGTTTTAAAATTTGATTATTTTTGTGAAACATATGGAGATAACGAACAGAATTGAAGATCATAAGTCCATGAAACAATACAAAATAGAAGCAGAGCAAACATGGACCACCAAACATTGGAGGTGGAATAAGGTGCCACTGCCGACCGGTCACACCCGCCGTGTGCTCCTTGTAATGATCGGGAAATAACGGAAAAATCCGTCGTCAATTCAATGTATCAATAATGGACAAACAATAAGTATGAAAAACGTCAGTCAGCATTTGACTCGATGATAGATTGTATTTGGTGACAAGGTCATTGTATCGACTTTAAACGAAACAGCTGAAATTGTTTCATCAACTTCCTTGTCAATAATTTACCTCCTTTAAGAAATTGTTCATACGTATAGCATGCTCTTGCGTATCAAATCAACTGAGATATATAAACTCTGTATGCAGATGATGATGCTATTTTTCTGCTTAAGTAAGGAAAGAAAATTTAAAATTATCACGTTGATCATAGAGCTTGGTTGTTAGATTACCATTAATGTCTTTTTAAAGTAAAATATCCAAACAAGAAACAGATGTGTGGTATCTGTTTGGAATTCTGTGGTATTTTTATCTCAAGCTCACCAGGATACATATCGTATCGACATGAGAATGGAAATTACCATTGTTAATTGACAAATGAATACGTCGTCTATTTATCAAAATGTCGTGTTGAAGGTCACAGCAAGTGTTTTCTTCCTTTCACGCATTATATGGAGCTCTTCTTTTAAGAGATCAATATTGTCTAAAATGGCCACAACCACCCAGCCCTCTTAAAGCCCATTCCTGGTATATTGTGATGTTTCTATATATGAGAGAAAAATTCACACAATCATTCAATTCAACAACTACATAACTATAGCGTTGACTTCTTATCAAATCACGATGATTATTTTCATTCATTTTATAAACATACCCCGTCGAACTTGAAATAAAGTGCAAGAAAGGGTCTGTTCATACTGGTATGCTCTAATAGAGAAAGACAAAAGACATCAACGGTTAGCTAACAGCAACATTTTTGGAATAAACATAAAGACTGGCATATTTTACTTATGTAGCAATATACAATGAATAACTGCAGTTAAAGTCGCCAAAATATTTGGATATACTTCCAACTTATACCCATAGCACCCCTTCGAGGGAGGAAATTCTCCAAAAACATATGTCAGTTTTGAATATTTTTAATATTCCCAACAGCCAGAATGAATTTTAATTAAAATCATATCTACATATATAATGTATATTGAATTCCAAAACTTCACTAAAATCCTTATAAACATGGATATTCAGCTGGTTCAAGTGTTCTACAAAGTTCTACAAAAAGTATGTTTCTTTATTCCTCAATGAAATATTAACATTAATGGAGGAGAAACTTCATAACTACTGTGCAACTGTATACTTGAGAGGTGGTGTAAATCAGATTGGATTCTATAGAATTCCACTGAACGTTCGGAAAATTTGAAATCATAAATTTTTTACCAAATAAACAGCATTAAAACTTCTCAATTTTATATACAACCATTGGCAACGATTAATATGATGCAGGCTTTTTGATATCATTGACAGCTGCTATTTTAATTGAAATCCTTAAATTTACTTACCTTGTTTTTAGTCATTTCCAAAAGTATTTTGTTAAATAAAACATTCTGATTGTATACACAAATACTCTGACGTTTATATTAAAAAGGTGTTTTAGTTTCTGATTGACAATATTTATGTGGTTTTTGGAGACCAGATCCTCCTACAATCTATTGGAATTGTCATGGGTACTGATTGTGCCCTGTTATTAACAGATCTATTTTGCATTCATATGAAGCAGAATTTGTCCGAAATCTTATACATGAAAAGAAGAAACACTTGCTGTGGTTATCAACTCGACATTTAGATATATCAACGACGGATTCTCAATTAACAATGGTTATTTCCATTCTAATGTCGATACGATATATCCCAGTGCGCTTGAAATAAAAAAGAAAACACAGAGTTTGACACATCTCTTTCATATTTAGATATTTTACTTGAAAAAGATGTTAATTGTTATCTATCAACAAAACTTGATGACAAACGACATCCCTTACTAATGCAGCAATATTCCTTCATCACCTGCATACGGGGTTTACATCTCTCGGTTAATTCGATACGCAAAAGCATGATCTACAAATGAACAATTTCTAAACCGAGGTAAGTTATTGACAAGAATATGCTGAAACAAGAATAGCAGCGATCTCGTTTAAAGTACTCCGTAATCATTTCGTAAGTTCTAAGGTTGATACAATGAACTGGTCAGCAAATACAATTATTATTACATGTAAGTCAAATGATGATTGACGTTTTTCATACTAATTGTTCGGCAATTATATACACATTAAATTTTTAAAGATTTTTTCCGTTATTTCCCAATCATGACAATGATCACAAGGCCGGATGTGACCAGTGACTCCTGATGCTGACTCCTCCATGGCACCTGATCCCACCTATAATGTTTTGGAGGTCCGTGTTTGCTTAATACAATTTAGTATTGTTTAGTGGACTTTTGAATTATGATGGTGTAATAAAAATCCATTTTTGTTATAAAGTGTGCTGAATCATTTAAAACATTATTAACGCATACTTCATTATGTATTATACAGGAAAATAAGTATACATTTATTGCAGTACCGTGTCTGAGATACTTAAAAGAGTAAGAATTCAAGGCAAATATATGATAATTACTGTAAAGCAACTTTTATTCGCGACGACTTTATTTCGCGATATACCAGGGGTAAAATAGTTGGCGACGATTAATTTTTGCGATCAAGCTTTTTTGGATCTGTTGTAAACAGACACGGAGACTTTAAGTACCTGTTCGCGGCGAGAAATAGTCGCGATGACGAGGATGTCGCGAACTTCGTGAAAATTTCTTGCACGCGAATAAAAGTTGGTTTACAGAAGTTTATGAGGTCTTAAAAAGTTCTTTTCCTCCCTAGAAAGTAAATATTTGTTGTATTTTCGATTTCAACATACAACCTCTTTAAATTAAGAAAAATATTCACTTGATGCTTCTCTAATAATATATGATTGCTTATTCCATGTACTTTGAAAATATTTTTTAAAATTGAAAAAAATTTCAAATGAAATAAATGAATATCTAAATTCCTGGCTCTTTTAAAATTTTCACAAATGTAAAAATTCACAATTATTTTTTTTAATAATGGACAAAAGATATATTCTTATTTCAGTTGATTTTACAGAAAAAACGTACAGTTAATTCATTCATTTATTTTAATTTTCAATGAATTGTTTTGCACATGACCATCCAGTTTCTATTGTAATGCAATTGTGTTGTAAAACACGTTTTGATTGGCTAATAAATTAGAAGATAGTTATTCCCTAAGTAGTGTTTTTGATTGTGAAAATCATTGTTAATTTAAGGAACCAAAAATCTCGCTTATAAATTAATTACTATACACTTAGTTTTCATGCATACTTTAATTAAATTTATGTAAATTTTAAATTCTTTTTCAGATATTATTCATTTTTACTTCTTTTCTTATAAAAATAATAATTTTTAACTAACAGTGAAACAAAATTTCATAAACCATACCTCTCAAGCAACTGATTGTCAACACCAAAAAGTAAATCACATGTCTGACTTTGTTCATCATAACATTTAACGCTTGGGGTGCAAAAAAAAAAACTGCAGTCTTGAACGTCCTGACAAAAAGTAAAGATTTTTGGTGCAGTCTTTTAAAGTAAGGTAAAAAAAACGATTGCGCACAATATGAAAAGTAAATCTTCAATTCAGTTCCATATAAGCTGAAGAGATTAGCATTGGGCAGCACTATCAGATTCAAATCGACACATTCCATATATATGGCAGTGTAGCTAGTCTTTTTAGATGTTATGTTTTTATAAATCCCTATACATGATTACAAGTGCTAGTTCTAGATAGAAAAAGTTCCCCTGCAGGGGCCGCACGAACAATAGAGTTTTTCTTGTAGTTTTAAGAAAATTACTAGGACAAGGCGCAGTTTATACAAATATGCAGGAGAAACAATGATATTCATCACATTAAATATTTAAATATAAATAAGAACTTTTTTTTTATACTTCGGTATTGTTTACACCAATAATGTAGAAGTTTGATCTATCAAAATCTAAATCTATCAGTTTGATAATAAATAGATGCACATCATCAAATAGCATTCTTACATTTTCTTTCTCCTTTAAAAATGTCTTGATGTTGACAGGTATATCAACTGATTGAAATTTTGTAAAAGTCCTTTCCATATTTAGAAAACAATTCATAAACTTCCAAAGTTTGTTCCTACATTGGTTGTTTGTAATGCACATATATCAACTACATTTCAGAAGAACTCGATTTCGATCTCCATTAGGTTATTCAACTTACTAGTATACCCCGAGCTCCCTTTCCCTTTCACAAGATATTTTTTCCGTTTTGAAATACCTGAACATTCCAGTTGATAGTGTGTGGTTAATTTACTGTACCTATTCTTGATCCCAGAACGTCATAAATTACCTACAAAATTAAAATATATTGAAGGGTCCAAAAATGAAATATATCGAGATAACGAACAGTATAAAAAAATCAAAAGTCCATTAAACAACACAAAATAGGATCAGAGCAAACATGGACCTCTAAAACATCAGATCCGGGAGAAGGTAAATGGTAATCCAAGTTTTTAGCTTTACTTCTCAACAAAACGCGTACGTCACCTGCTGTATACTCCTGATATATTGTGCGTGCAAGTTTTATATGTTCAAGAATAAAATATAAAATATGAATTCTAATTTTTTAGATTTGAAAAGTCAATTTTTTTTTCAAACAACTATAGCTTTATGATATATCACTTTTCTATGCTTTCTCTGATCATTTCTTAAGATAAGTTAGAAAGCAAGCGTTTAAAATGTTTTAAATATAAAAAAATGGACCTATAAATTTTCATATAAGGTTATAAATTATCTTCAGATATACTTATCTAAATATAATTATGATTGTAGGTATGAGTATTCTGAAGCTGATAAATGTATTGAAAAGATGCTTGGAATCAGCTGGGCAATAAATTTGCCCCTTTATAACCGAACACTTTTTTTGTTCAGATAAGCAGAATTCATTTTTTTAAACTTTTACAGGAGAAGGAGACACTCTTGCTTGGCTTTAACCCGATATTCATATAAATTTATGACATTAAATCAAATGAAAATAGTTATTCACATATATATGTCGTCTCAATATATCTGAGTTTACTCCAAAATGAAGACACATTATAGAATTTGTCACATCTGTTTCAAATTAATCTTCGATACTTCATCAAGAATAGAGGAAATGCTTTAAATAAAATCGAGATAAAATATTTTCTATTCAAAAAACCCAGAATATTAACTTTTGATGGGGCTACTATTTTTACTTTCAAAATCAGTGTGTTTGAAAAATACAAATATGCTTATGCATTCCACTCACACGTAAAAAAGATCAAATATCTTTTAAAATGTTCGAGATTTTTAAAAATTAAATGTTCCTCGTCTTTCAAGTGATCTGGCCTTTTATAAGGTTCTTCATTAATTTTATTTCGTTTTTGTGCATGCATCGATTATTGGTGATAAATATGAGAAATGTTAGTACATGGTAAGACCTCCTGACATATGAGGAATCCCTTGCTGTCAAACCGAGACTACAGGGGATTTCTGGTCACTGTAAACAACCCATCTCCCTTGCTCTGATATTTGCGTGAACATCAAAAGTCATGTGAAGGGCTTTATGTGTTTTCATTATCTCTCAAATTATAGATAACATTTTGAATCCAAGAGTAATTCCTTTCTTATTTAAAATTAAAAAACGCCATACCTGATAAGAACAAACGATTAATATTTTTAAAAATCCAACTTAAAAAAGTATTAGACAGCTTAAAAAATAAGTGGTTATGAATAAGATGTTCAATGAAAGACTGATTTCTTCAATCAAAGGTATGTTAGTTTTTTGGTCAAATGCAAGATATTTTTTTACAAGATTGTATCAACATGAATATGCCAGAATTCAATATAACTATGCACAATGCTTATGAGGCAAGTAAAACACCCATACGAAGGACGACAAAATACATTCTTTAATATGGTACATTTTATATCATTCGTTATAATATATACTACGAACGTCGAGTTTTTTTGCCTAATGTAATCTGATTTGCTTCGAAAGGATGTTTAAGTTATTAACTAAAACATTATCTAACTAGAGCAAAGCTCGTTGCAAAGCAACGAGAAGGTCTTCTGTCCTATTTTGATCGGAAGTGACTTCAGCAAAAAGAAAGCAATGAGCTTAGTCGTCTCCAGTCACTTTATAATTTCAATTTTGCATCAAAACCTTAAATAATAAGCTATTTTTGGCTACTTCCGGTTTGACCGGAAGTGATGTCGATGGACAGAAAATTAAGTTTTGTGCTTCTTGTGATATATGTTACCCAAAAACTTGTTAAGAACAGCAAAAATATGCATTTTCTGACTACTTCCGGTTTGACCGGAAGTGACGTCGCTGGACGCAATTTGACGACTTCATTAGATTAAGCTTGGCATTTTGAACAACATTGCTTCTTGGATATATTACAAATTCTCAATACTTTTTGAGATATCTGGAAAAAATTTTTGGCCCCTCTAGATCCCTTAATTTAGGGGTCAGCCCTTTTTTCGAGATATTATTCAAAAGATCGTGTAATTCTGCACAAATTTTGTTCCATATGTTTTAACAAAATATTTTTAATTTAGAAGATAAAAAGCAAAATATGTGTAAATTTTCGCTCTTTTAGGCGTTCTAATTTTTGACCCCTATATAGCACCATTTTGAATAGAGAAATCGAAAAACAAAAACCACTATGCACAACTTCAATCCTTATATTATCTAAAATCAGTAGAATTTTTGCTCCAGCTTTAGTCGTCTCTGAGCCTTTGTCTGGAAACGAAAGCCTATAAATTTTCGTTTAAAGGGAAATAACTCAAAACCGGAAGTGACTTTTGGAAATTTTAGATAACATTCTGATAGAGTTTAGTAACGTCTATCAATTCTGAAAATTTGAGCAAAATCCATCGAGAAATGAGTGAATTATGAGGCCTCAAAGTTGGCGTCTAGGAAAAGGAAAAAAAAAAGAATAATAAGAATAATCTTAATCATCAGAATCAGTAGAAGGTCTTCCGTTGGAAACGGAAGACCTTAATTACACCTATTGACTGCATCATTGATTTTAATGACAATCTGCAAACGAGGGAAACTTTTTGCTCTGTGGTTTTCCGAAAGTTATGATATTGACTCTGCATCACCTGCATACGGAGTTTATATCTCTGTGTTGATTCAATGCTCTACGTATGTACAATTTCTAAAACGAGATAAATTAATGACAAACAAACTGATGAAGAAGAATATCAGCAGTCTCTATTAAAGACATCATTTCGAAAGTTGTACGGTTGATATAACGATCTTGTCAGCAAATTTCAATTATTATTAAATCAAATGCTAACTGGTGTTTTTTATTCTTATTGTTTAAGCCATTAAATACAGACTAAATCATCACAGGATTTTCCCCGTTATTTCCCGATCATGACAAGAAGCACACGGCTGCTGTGATCGGTCGGCAAGGGATGCTCACTCTCCCATGGCACCTGAAAATCCATGCATCTCAAGTAAACGCACAACCGCCAACTACAATGTACATGTACTTATGAATTGAAAATAAATTTAATATAATAGGAAAATACTTATACATGTATTTTTATCAAACATAAAAATACGATTAAATTTTTTCCCTTCCTTCATTTTGATATCCTAAAATTACCTTCCTTGAAAGATGACGTTGAAAATGCTTTATTTCGTTCTCCTATATATACATTTTTTTCAAAAATAAAATCCTTAAATCTTCTGTAGGATAAACAAACTTAAGATACATGTAAATTAAACACAAAGCGTTTATTTAACAGTTTATATCGGTAAAACTGTTAGGATTAAGGACACTTTATTATGTTTGTCAAAATATTAAAGGATTCATACAAAAAATTGAATAAAGGTGTGTTATGTAATAACTATCACTAATGTTATTTAGAGCCACCTGATTGGTGCGCCTGTACTCATGACGAGGTAACTGCGTATTTCCATGATAAAATAGACAGTTTGTGGATCTGTCAGAATTCAGATAAGATTTAAATATTCAACCTGCCTTTTTCTGTACAATTGCTTAACCTTGACAGCTAAGGAGCATGTAATTTTTTTAAAAATGTAAAGGTTTGGTAAAGTTATACTTTCATCCTTTTGATAATAAGGAAAGATTTGGATGGCCATTAGAGTATAGCGGTAATGCTGACTATTGTCTCTGACACATCATGCTACTACTGAATATATAAAAAAAACTTTTTTCAAATATCAAGAATTCCATCCCGAATCTGATTTTTAAAAGCGAAGAATATAAAAGGGGTATTGTACTTTTTTATATTATATATACATTTGTTGCATGTCTCCCAACTAATTTCCTATTTAACAGCATGATCTGAGCATGATCAGCTTTTAAATCGAGGCGGGATACTCACTCATAAGTTGATAATAAAGGGATTTTTACAACTTCGTAAAGTCGGCATTTTCTAAATCATATGGTAGTTTTACTGATCTTATTAGCAAATACAAGCAGATTCAAAGAATTGTTTCCCTCCGCTTTTGGTGTCTTTGTGGGTAAGATGTAATTTTTTTATGACATTATGTCTGAAATATAAAGCCCTATCATACCGGTTTGTCATTTAGAAATTTGAAAATCAATTCTAAAGGTCAAGGTCAATAGGTCACAAATCATAGCATGCTTGGAAATATTTTGTCACGGGAATGCTTATGTCAAATATGAAAGCCTTATCTCTTCTCAATATAAGGAACAATATGTGTTTCTGAAACACTGAGGACCAATGACAAGATTAAAGTTTTCTTAAATGCAAATTAAATATATTATTACCCAAAGATTTTTTTATTAAAAGTAGGTCAAACTCCAATGTCAAGGTCATTCTTGAAATCCAATGAAAGGTCCGTCACAAGGATTTAATATGTGAAACATGAAAGCCTTAGCCCTAACCCTTTAAATGTTAGGGTCAATGTTTGTTTTTTAAAAGTAAGTTCAATTCCAAGGTCAAGGTCAAAGGGTCGAAGTTCCATGTATCCAATGAAGGGTCTTCTCACAAGAATTACATATGTGAAGTATGAAAGCCCTATTCCTTACCTTTCAAATGTAATGGCCAAGGATAAAGTTTTTTTTCACAAATACAGAAATCTCCAAAGTTAATAAGTGAAGGTTGTTGGTATTTAATGAAAAGCCTTGCAACAGAATAAGTGATTTTTTTTAAAGTATATGCAGAATTCTTTTGTATTTATAATGAATAGTGATTCAGTGGCGAATTTGATCGCGAAAATACCGCGAATTTTTAGTGCTTCGCGTTAACTCTGCGACACAGTAAAATTTCAAACGATGGAGAACCCTGCCACAAGAAATATATATGTGAAATATGAAAGTCCTAGTTTTTACCATTCAAAAGTTATGGCGAAAGTAAAAGTTCGGAATTTTTGTGTAAAAGTGGGTCAACAAGGTAAGGTCAACTTTGGTGGTACCCAAGAAAGGTCTTGTCACAAGAAATACACATGAGAAATATGAAATTCATAGCTCCACTTAATCAAAAGTTATGGGCAAGGTTAAAGTTTTTTTGACGGACGGACAGACTGACGGACAGACGGAGAGACAGACAGACGAATAATGTCCGCTCGAAACCGGGGGACAACAACCTAACATTGATTCGAATTTCATACCAATTGTAAGACCTTTGTTTTTGTACTTAATGTAACTACGCAGTGTTCCGTCTACTTGATAAATACTAGTATATAGTTCTCAATGGTGGAGGGAGGGGATGGTCGATCATTCGACAAGGGGATACTTACTCAACCTAGGTATCTGATACTACCTTTGAAATTTTGAATTTCCAGAGATCCATATCATATAGAAATTAATCGAAAATATAAGGAAATAAAGAAACAAATTAACTGGTTAATGTTTTAAAGAATGATAAATTACTAAATTTTAGTCAAAAAGAAATATTTTGCGAAGATGAGTCGAAGAAAGATATGGAAGATAAAATAATGTGTAAAGTAAGTGCTTCATGAACAAGGGAGGGCAGTGTCAGTGATAGCCAGAAGACTTAGAGATACAATGATTGTAGTCTTTATACATGTACTTTTTATTTTCATTAGATTTATTTACATTAGTTTATACTTTAAAGTATAAAGTACTAACACAGTAAAACTTCTGTGATTTTTTTTACATAACGAAAACGAAAAAATGCATATAACAATTGCCTAACAACTCTGTCTTCAAAACGTTAATTAACATTCGACCCAAGACAGAATGAAGTTCTGCACTAGGTCATTTTAACGACGATATAATTTCCAGGATGTGTAATGTACTCGAAATAATTGACATCCTTCTAACTTCAACTTGTTTGTCAGTAGTATGCCGTGTTATTAATGAAACACAACCTTCCAATCAACCATATATAGATGACAATGGTTTATTTCTCCAAAAAATAAGGAAGGTAATGATCGAAAAGTAATCAAGTTCATCAAAAAGTTAATTCATGCGTTTGCTGTCATCCAAGTAAGAAACAGAAGTATCAGTCACTTGCGTGCATTTTTAACCTTGTGGAATTCTCGTACACAACCATTGTATGTTTCAAAAAACGCAGTAAATATATATCTTAAAGTCAAATTGTAGGCCACATCAAGCAACTACTTTCACGCAGAAGTATCTGAATAGGTTTAAGGTGATATATCCCTCTGCTCCAAATTTCACCTTCTTTATTCCAAACAGTGATTTTCATCAATAACAATAACATAAGATTCAAATGTAAAGTAGTTTGAAGTATCAAGTGTAGCTTACTTTTTCAGAAATGAATATTATGTCTAATCATGATGTGAAGAAAATTTGATATGACAAGAAGAAATATCAATACTTTTTTATCTCACAATAAAATTAAAAGTATGAGGTATATATGAAAATACTGTTTAATGTCATACCTATCTAATTCTGATTAGAAAACATAATGAAACGTTGCTTATTAAATCAGAATGTCAAATTATTTTCTTTGCTTGTAAAATAATATGCATTCATCAACGAGAGTTATCTTTTCATTGTCGCCTTTGAAAATATTTTAGTGAAACAAAATATCAATTGTTTATAACAATTTTTCATCTGCCATTTCTGAAACAATTAAAATCCTTATACATTAATAGATAGAAATATTTTAATTTTCATAGTTTAAAGGAACTAAGTATAAATGCTCAAGATAAATTATTGCCTGACGTCACGGCGTCAGGCAGTATAAGGATTGATATTTCCAAGATCCGAAAATGTGCGACCATATCTAAAGAGCTAGATTTTGTGCAAGCAGATTTACATTGGAATTCTTTACCTGCATTTTAAAAGAAACAGTTTTCAGAAAAAAGAAAGATATTACTGATGCGAAATACTGCAGTGTTTACTTCCTTTAATCTTTTTGTATGGAACAGATTATTCCATATGATTTGCCGTTTCAACATGTCCGTGTATCCTTTTTTCTGCATTTCTATACTACTGGATCAGTCCATTTATATTGTACGAAAGGGGTGAATCGCTCTTTTCGCGCCAAATGTCACTAGTAAGTTATCTTCGCGCCTTTTCCTTGGATTGTTCTATTGTATGAATGGCTGACACGTGCTAACTTCCATGGAATTAAATAAAGTTTGTCCTTTTAACTTCCTTCTAATGCTTCAGAAATTCTATCTACAAGTTTTATACCATTCTTTAAAACAACATATCGTATACATCAGTATACATGGTATATGGACACTAAAGAAATGATGTTTTTAATTTGTTTACCGATCCCGCGGTTGGTTTATTCCATAAATGGACGAGTCCAATAATGATAAACAACGCAGTTTAAGCCATCGTCTCCAAATGCATGATCTATTATATGTCTTTGTTCAGATGCACACGATTAATAAAAAAGTAGTGACTAATCTTGGATATTTCTTTCTACAAAGCCTAACTATTGAATTTACTTATTTTATTCTCAATATATCATGTATTATATGATAGTGTCATCCCCCTCCCCTTTTAAGAAAAAAAATAATGAACACACATTACTACTGTTTACTTCAGAGGAGAAAATACACTCCAACAAAATGTGTTTTTAATTATATCCATCTTTTAAAATGTTCACAATGCGTGATTTGATAACAGATTTTATAATAGGTGTTAAAATGTAGCTTGAAATCAATTTAGATCCAAGGGCAGATCACTCCACTTGCAGACCCCCCCCCTTCAACTACAAAGTTCTTTAGTATGCAGTGTAGAGATGATTCTTCTACAAGTTCAGTAAAATCAAGATTTCAATTACATAAGGTTCTCAAAATATAAAGTTAGGATATTTTTTAAACCCACAAACGTATTATTGCTCAAAAGGGTTATCACTCTTCATGCAGATAAATTGATTGATTTAGTCAGGCAAGCTTTTTAAAAAGCTGTTACTTGTAATCATTTAATTTTATTTGTAACACGTCATTTGATTGGATAAAAGATTTTATCCATTTTGTATAACATAACTTGCCTACGTCACAATGAGTTACGTCAAAAACATATTACTCCGCTTGACGTTACTTTTAAAATTTAATCAATGTGAAGCCTTATTCTGGGGGAAAAAATATCTCATTGTCTGCACTGAAATTAAATTATAAGGAATTAAGCTTATTTCAACTTATGTTATCCGATATAACAAAACTTGGGGCAGTTTACGCTTTTTTATAAACCGCTTCGCTTTATTCCTTATATAGATAATTAATGAAAACATTAGCAAAAGAAACTATAAATCAACATTTGTACCATAGATAAGATTTGAGTTGACTATAAACTGGTCCTCATAAAAGAACTCTGTACATTCTGAAAAGACAATCGATTGAGTTTCATGGAAAATATCTCTCTTATCAGAGGGATATTACACCTTATGAAATAGTAATATAAGAAAACAGAGATATATATCATGGGACATTTAACATATTAAAAGACCTAGAGGGCCTGGTCTTCGAGGACTAAATGGATAATGTCAATGAAGACCTCCAGAATATTTTTAATTATAACTCCAGAATAGTTAATTTAGAAATCAAAATTTCTTTATTTAAAGTAATTTTGAAGATCGGTGAAGGGAACTTCAATCCTTCAATGTTAACTTACATTTCTTTATTCTGCTCGTTTTGAAGAACTGGGCATTTTTCTGTCAACAACATTCTGAATAATAAATTGACTGTATTTTGTTTAACGTCCCATTCGAGAATTTTTCACTCATAGAGAGAAGTCACCGTATGCCGGTGAAGGGCTACAAATGTAGACCTATACTCGGCACTTAAGGCAATTGAGCAGGAGTGTTCTTTATCGTGCCAACGACTACTGAGACACGGGGTCTACGTTTATTTGGTTATATCCGAAAGACCCATGACTTTCGCTTCTTATGCCGAGCACTTTGCGAAGGAATAGTCACTACCTATGTTTACGTCTTAGGTTTTACGCGGCGCCGCAAACGAGAATCGAACCCGAGCCTCCCGATCACGATCTGCGAACGCTCTACCACTACGTTACCGTGACCGGTCGTGAAGGGAAGTGAAGAGAAGGGGAATCGCGATTTGTTTTGCGTATTTTCCTTTTATTTATATTCACTAGAGAACTTACAACTTCTGTGGGGTTTTTTTCATTTTAAATTTGTCATTGATGAAAAAAAATTACTTTTATTTAAAGGAAATAATTACACAATTTCATTTTTGAAAAAAAATATAAACTTTCAAAAACTTCAGAATACAATTAATTCAAACTTTAATTATTACTTAGGTCTCTGTCATACAATGCCTTAGATTTTCAACCGAATACACTAACACTTGAGATTGATGTATCTTTTGTGTAGAAGCAGTAATGGACTTTGTGGTATTGATTGCAGTCTTCATCATACGGTTGACACGCGTTGTAATAATAACCACTAGCACATGAACAGCTGCTGTATCTTGAGCTCCCTGCGTAGGGATACTTAATCCACTCGTCAGTAGAGCGCATGCCCAGCACTTTTTGGCATTTCTTTGTCCTGTGCTCAGGATAAAGGTAGAATGGTTCTTGATGAGGTAGAATTATTGGCTGGTCAACATTTCCGTCATTTCTGAAACAACAATACATAACTAGGGCTAATTGTAACGGGAACCGTTACAGATGTTCCCCAAACGCTCCCCAACTCCCTTTTGGTGCCTTCTTCCCTGTAAGCTTCATTAAATACGACAAACGCGATACATTTAAGACTTTAACAAAGTTTTACCAGAAGTATTCAATTTCAGCATTGCACGCATGCGCATTTGAATGCATGTGCGTAATGACCATATCATCTTGTCTACACTATTGATATATTTTAATATACTAAATATTACAGCATTTAATCCAAAAATATGTTTAATCTAGTGTATTTGGAATTTTACTAATTTGACGTGCACGCACGTGCATGCATGTGCATGATGACCATTTCCTGTTGTAGGAGTCTACAATATCTATCTATGTTCTGAATCCCATCCTGTTTGGTTGAAAACCAAGGGAGTTATAGCCATTTAAAGTTTCAGCCAATCAGATTGCAGCGCACGTGCATGCGCGTGATTTGATGAAAATTATTATATATCATATTGTAGGATATCCTAAAGCATGCCTATGTTTTAAATTTCAAAGCATTTCGTCAAAAGACAAAAAAGATATTGAGATTTTTGTTTCAGCCAATCAGAGCGAAGCGCACGTTCATGCACGTGCAAGCATGTTCATGATGACCTTACCTTCTTCTAGGAGTCCATTATGTTTGTCTATGTTCTAAATACCATGATGTTTGGTTGAAAAACAAGAGAGTTATAGCCATTTAAAGTTTCAGCCAATCAGATTGCAGCGCACGTGCATGCGCGTGATTTGATGAAAATTCTTATATACTATGTTGTAGGATATCCTAAAGCATGCCTATGTATTAAATTTCAAAGCATTTCGTCAAAAAACAGAGAAGATATTGAGATTTTTGTTTCAGCCAATCAGAGCAAAGCGCACGTGCATGCGCGTGAGTTCGTGCTTATTTGACAGTGTCACATTATCTACACTATTAATATATCTTTATATAATGAGTTTCAAATCATTTCATAAAAAAATGTAAAAGTTATAGCTATATTAAGTATATCGGTCATTTCACTCATATCACGCGCACGCACGTGCATGCGTATGCGCGCAAAATGACCTTCGTTCCGCACACCTACACTACACACCTATTAACCCTAAAAAGGTTTTAGCTCAGTTGTGTGAACAGTTTCTGAGAACACTTCCGGACAAAAAAGTACCGGAGAACAAATAAGAAAAAAAGAATTATTAACTAGAGCAAAGCTCGTTGCAAAGCAACGAGTAGGTCTTCCGTCCTGCTTGACCGGAAGCAGCTTTCATTTTTAACAGAAATGAGAAATAACGCCCAAAAATGCTTTGAATCCTCTAAAACTATGTTAATTAATGCAAAAATAAGCCATTTTTGCTACTTCCGGTTTTACCGGAAATGATGACGACGGACGGAAAATTAATTATTATGCTCCCAGAGACATATGTTATTTAAAAACTTGTCAAGAACGGCAAAAATACTCATTTTCCGACTACTTCCGGTTTGGCCGGAAATGACGAAACCGGACGTATTTTGACGATTTCAATAGATTCAGCTTGACATTTTGAACAATTTTGCTTCTTTGACGTATTACAAATTCTCAATACGTTTTGAGATATATAGAAAATAATTTCGGCCCCTCTAGGCCCTTTATTTTAGGGGCCAGCCCTTTTTTCGACATATCATTAGAAAGATCTTGAAATTCTACACTTCTTTTATTCTATATGTTATAACAAAATATTTCCAGGTAAAAAGATATTGTAGAAAAGTTGTTAAAAATTGTTCAATTCGCGATAGGAATATTTTCGGGCCATAGCGAGCGCCGACGTGCGGCACTTCCGATAAAAATGAAATACGTTATACATATCTATAGACTTTGGTCTATCATACCTGAAAGTTTCATCTTTCTATCTTGAGCCATTATTGAGAAAACTGCCGGACAAAATGACCCTCTAAAACTCACTAAATCGCCGAAAACTCCGAACCGGAAGTGACGTCATCAAATTAAGAAAAAACGCCTTAAGTTCATATAATTTGTCATCAATGCTGAAAGTTTCATGAAAATCCATCGACGCATTTACGAGAAATCGCCTGCACAAAATCGGTAAGAATAATAATAATAAGAAAAGTTGAAAAGAAACAACAGAATAATAAGAAGGTCTTCCGTTGAAACGGAAGACCTTAATAATAATAATAAGAAACCGAGTAAAAACAATATGTTCCCAAACTCCGTTTGGGGAACATAATTATGCATAAATAATAAAAGTTAGTACCATTCTTCATCACTTTTTATGACCATAAGAAATGTGTGGCTAATGTAAAGTCTATTCCAATTCAAGTTTTACAAAATGACATAAAGTCTATGTCTGCCAGTTGATTCGGCACACAAAGGCAATGTATAACTTAAGGTAGGTTTTGACAAATATGTTAATGATACAAAGATATTAATGGTCCTATTTAAATCTAACATCTTGCAAATTCAATGGGCAATACAATTAACTTGTTAGCAAATACAGTATATCGTTAAGTCAAATACGAATATTGACTGATGTTTCTCATACAATATTGTTTAGTCATGCTTGTCAAGCTGAATTATCTTTGGAGTTTCCAATCATGACAAGGGAACATGGCGGATGTGACGTAGGGATGTTTTCTTCTCCATGGGACCTGATCCCATCTGAGGTTAAAATATGCCCCTGTTTGTATTCTTTCAAATTCGTATTGTTCCAATGTACTTTTACCTTTATTACTGTTCGTCATCTTCAAACAATTTTTTCATAAATCATATCAAACTCTGTACTACCTGCAACAGTAATACATTTTATAGAACTGTCCCGCTGTTGCTTCCAGTTTCGGTATATTTCCTGAAAACTTCAGTGACTGGTCGTAGATAGTAGACAGGTACTGTTCTCTGGGATACAGACTATAAGTAATGGTTCCGCTATAAAATCCTGACAATCCAAAAGAATTATATGTTTATGATCGTACATAATACACACGTAGTTTTAACCCAAGTCTTCTATATAACACAAAATAAATAAATAAAGCCTTTATAATATAGTATTATTTGGGGGCTTCGAACATCAAAATTACCGTCATGTGGCTTTTTTGTTTGTCATGTTTTGCAAAAATGGGAGACAATTGATTTATGGAACATCTGAGATCTAACAGTCCTATTATGTTTATTTGATTTATCTTGACTTAATGTGATTGAATAATCAAACACTATGATTTTTTTTCTTTTATTGCTAGGAGGGAACTGACATATCTGATATAAACTTGTAATCATTTTGAAACAATTCAATTTCTGTATCACTTTAATTATTTCGTTTAAATTTCCCTTAAATTTGATTTAGATATTTTCTTCCTAGAAATCTAAAAACAAAAAAAAAGATCATGTTAAGATTTGAAAATGATACAGCTAAACAATTTTTTTCATCACAGTATAATTAAGTTCACACTTAACTGAATTATATCAAGAAATGAGTGTCAGTTGCTTATAGGTAGCCAATATAAATAGTTTAAAAAAGGTCCAAGGGCAGCAACTTGATTTACACTTATCTGCTGTTCTTTATTGAAGACACAAAATCCCTCCTGTTAATGTCTATGAAAAATTTGACTGCTTATCGTTGCTAGCCCAAAGGGTGGTTTTGGTATCTAAAACTTCAGGGTCAGGGTACATGTGTTTACATCAGAATGTTTTTAAGAAAATAATATTTGCAAAAGACCAATGACAAGGTAAGTAAATTTTCAAGTTCCATTTTTATTAAAAATTAAAGCAGCTGTCAATAATAACAGAAAGTCTAAATTTAAATTTATCATGGATAATGATTGTAAATAAAGTTGAAAAGTTGTTTTATGCTGTTGATTTTGGTAAAATTTTGGGAATCTTATTTTTCCAAAAGTTCCTTTGAACTTTAAAGTATCCACATCAGGGCACAGGGACTTGCTCCTGGCGTGTAAGAAATATCTAATAAAAAAAACAACGATAGGCCTATACTATAAAACTACACAAGGGAGCGAAAAACGAAAACGAAAGTAACCTCGGCGTTTTACATTCGAATACGCAATTAGGTCATTCGGCAATCCTCGCCGGGATTCGAATGTGCTTTCGTTTTCTGTCCATACCAACTGTCCTAACGATTATTTTTAGTCTGAAATGTGTATTGCAGAGGCTCCAAGGGGGAAATTTAAGCATAAGGTTTTAGAAGAATCATTATTTAACAGATCCCCGGTGGTGAGTCAGTAAAATACGGCAAAATATAACGAAAACAGAGACTGAAGCGAGGAAGGGGTCCAAAATGGCGTCCTCCCTTGTGTAGTTTTATAGTATAGGCCTATCGGTTTTTTTTTTATTAGATATTTTTTACACGCCAGGAGCAAGTCCCTGTGATCAGGGGCATGTTTTACAAAAGAACTTACGAATAAGACCAAAATTTGTTCTGATTATAATTTGCTTATATGCATGAAATTGAATATGGTTTTAACTTTTTTTAAAAAGAGGAATGTAGAACGATATTTTCATGATAGCAATTTTAAACTCAATAATTGATTTCACATAATTTTAAATCAATATTACTTGTTGTTGGTCTTCGTCGTAAGTTCTTTTGTAAAACGGGCCCCTGATTTAGATCTTCTCTCGAATACACTGTTGCAAAGTACTCCTGAAGTTTTTTGGTGAGGTTTAAAGAAAGAAACTTAGTAGAACATTAACATAAACCCGCTATGTATCTTTATTTGTAAGGATTTTTATAAGTTTTGGAAGAAAATATACGGAATTAACGAACGGTTATCAAGCTCGAAAGTCCATAAAACAATACAAAATAGGAACAGAGCAAACACAGCCTCCAAAACATAAGAGGTGGAATCAGGTGGCAGGAAGGAATGAGCGTCCCCTGCCGACCCGTCACACCCGCAGTGTGCTCTTTGGGATCGGGAAATAACGAATAAATCCGTTGTCAATTCAGTGTGAAAATAATGAAAAAGGTTAGTGAGCATTTTACCCAATGATAAATTGTATTTGCTGACGGGGTTATTGCATCGACTTTAGAACTAACGTAAAGATGACTATAAACGAGACTGCTGATCGATATTCTTGTTTCATCATGTTTGTCAAAAATTTACATCTTTTTTGGAAATTGTACATTCCTAGTAGAGCATGCTATCGTATCAACTGAGAGATTTAAACCCTGCATGCATATTATTGCTATATTAATGGATAAGTAAGGAAAATTGATGATTGAAAAGTGAAAGTCATCACGTTTATCATAAAGCTTGATTATAAGATTACCATTAACGTCTTTTTCAAGTAAAATATCCAAATATGAAAGAGATGTGTCAGACTCTGTGGTATCTTTTTTCTCGAGTTCACCGGGTTATATGGTAATTCAAATTCACTTTGGTTGATGAGAATATTAAAAATATTAAAAACTGATATATGATTTTAAAGAATTAGGAACCTTACAAACAACACAATTCAATTTCAAAATTGCTTCTTAAAAATAATTTAGAAACATTTTATGCACACAATAGTACAGAGCATTTGTTTGCAAAATATTAAGATCAAATCAAGTGTTAGGTCTACTCTTAGTCGTATGTTCTTTTGTAAACAGAACTCTCGATTGTGACAACCCTAACAAAAGTTTACCAAAGTAAACTATAGTTTGCTATTGCTGCTTGCAACGGAGTTGGAGGGGATAAAGTAACGTGTTTTTGAGTGTGTTAGTTGGTGATTTGCGGAACAGAAGTGACGTAGATTGCAATGGGATCGGGTTTTCTTTTCATTTAAAGATATCCTCTTTCAGAGGGAGTGCATCACTTTGCGGTGCCTTTGTTTGAATTTGGACTGTTGAGTCTTGAATTGTTTCATGATTCTGGAGTATGGACATTCCTTACAAAGTAAGAGTATGACACTTTGACAGAATGGTATAAATTTACAACCCTACCTGGTGGACAATTGTTTGAGACTTGAGCGATGCAGTAAGAACCCTGTGGCCACGGATTGGAGGAGTCGCTGGAGGAATTTAGGCCGCAGTACAACATATTGAGGAATGTTGCATTATGTTGTCCTGTACAAAAGAAAGGTGGAATTTATCTTACACAAAGCTTTGTTTTTTGCATCGTTTATACGAATAATAAAGGAAATACTTCATCTAAAGCGTTCTGTTAGGTACAATTTAACTTGTGTAACTTAAATAAATCTATGAGGATATTGATTTCGTGAATCTCTCATGAGTTACAAGTACATGTACAATGTAAGAAACTATGGAAACGTTACATAACTTTTTTATATATAATTTTTAATTTTTACGGAAAGTACCGTTCGTTATCTCCATGTTTTTCATTTGTTTAAAAGCAGAGTCCCAGTAATTTAAACTTCCACATTGACAGTTGAATATTGAGGTATAATCTATTCAACCGTTGAACGAGAATTATTGAAAAGAATCATTTTATTGACTCACACTTCAGAATAATGAACCAGCATTTTTTTAAAAAATGTTACTTTGAAATTAATCTATGTTAAGGTCAAGATCTAGTAAATGAAAGGTGCCTACAGATTTATCAAACTTGAGAAATAAATTCCTTTATTGATGCTTTACAACTTTAGCTTGGTCAAATATGGTGTTTCGGGGCATAATCTTTAGGTAAACAAGATGAAAAACTGTATTTTAAACTGTCATTTTCAATGAAAAATTAAGAAAACCAGTCATGAATATAGGAGTTTTTTTCGTATTCGGCAAAGGAATTGTATCCAGATTGCCTACAGTCTCCCAGAAAACGGTAATTAGTATGTTCATGGCCTCTTCTTTAAATCAATATCAAATTTAATATAGGTATCCGGTTTACTTTTCATATGATTTGAAATTGAATGACATGAGAATACCCTATTTTCTATATAATTCTGCTAAAGCCGTAAAGTACGGGAAAAAGAAAGTTGTTATTGATTATGACGTCATAATGGATCTAGCAAGAAAAAATAGTCTCAAGTTATTTACTAGATCTTGACCTTAAGAACTATGTTTTACCTTTCAAATGAAGTTCATACTGATAATGAAAGGTATTGTTTGGAAATAAATCGATGCGAGTCGAAAGTTGGTGGGTGAGATTTCCAACTCTCCATGGACCATTATCTTTAGGACAGCCATTTACAGGTTCCGGAAGTGCAAATGGTGGAGATGGCCAGGAAACCAGATATTCCGGACTAGAATCTAAGAAATGGAATCAAAATTATTATAGATACTTCAACTAAAAATGGCTTCTGTAAAATAACGTTTCCGGTTTATTTTTTAGCCTACTTTTAATATAGTCAATGACATTTGGTACTCTGACTTATAGAATCACCTTATAAATTGTCATCTATTTCTTTTTTCAGTCAGTCAGATCGAGTTTATCTACTAGTTCAGAAAGAACTAAGTTTTTGTTCTACACACAAATGCCAAAATGGTAAATTCAATTCGTCTATTATCCAAAAAATGCTTTTTGCAATCATTTTAGTTTGGTACTTTTCTTGAATTTAAAGTGCTTTATTTTTATTTTAAAGAAAACACAGATGCATGATTCAAAATTCCATCATTTACCGAGTTCCTAGTCAATAATCCAAAAAGAATAAAGCAGAATAAAATGTAAAGGATGGGATCCAAGTTGACATCATTTTTAGACGGGGTCACGTGACCCCGTCTATTAGTTTACTGTCAGAGCCCTCAAAAAGGAAGCCGTGGTGATAACACATGAAGTAAATCTACGCTATATCAAAGAGTGCAGAAATAGTTTTGATCAAAATATAAACATTCTGTATGAAACTGAAGGAAATGATATAAACTTTTTTCTAAATCAAATTATTGAAGCATTCTGTAAATGTAACCTCAAAATATTAATTTTAAACTCAAAATATTAATTGTAAAACACACTAGTAAACAAAGTACTCTTCTGCGTAGTATTACGACTGCGTACGCATCATCCATTGTTTACTTCCGGAAATATATTAATTCGGACCAAGTGAAATTCGGACAGTTCAAAAAGGTTTCTAGACTTAGTAATTATTGAAATTCCTACCTCAAATTAAATGAAAAACGCGAATAAATATTATTCACAGTTTTGTTTTTAGTATGTTTATTAAGAATTATCAAAACTCGTTAAAAAAATCAGATTTGTAAAATCTAGCTTGAAAATATGTTGACCCCGTCTTTCAGTACTGTCTCAGTACTTTGATTAAAACTATCATGGTTCGTTTACCAAGAAATGTCATTCACGATGATAGATTTGTTTATATTTGCAAGTTATTTACTTTATGAAACGAATGAGTCAATGATAATTAAATAACCTTTTGCAGACGGTGCATTAAGAAATTCTGCATACAGACTTAGAGCTTTCTGAATATTTCGTTGTTTCACAGGTAGGAAACTGTCGAAACCCGATGTACAAAGTTGTTTATGTACTATATCCTTTGGTAACTGCCAATAATCTATATCCAACAGTTTGTCTATGCTTATAACCTTGTATTTGATTGGTTCGCTGACTTGCTCACTGCCCTTTGACATAGACGAAATGGTGATCATCTTGGAGGCAAATGAATCAAGGGAGGTTGAATTATCAAGGAATGTTTTTGACAAGGAGGTTGAAGACGTGTGTTTTCTTGAAGAACCTGTCGGTACCAGTAAGTCTGGGTTCTAAATGCGTATAAAAGACAATTATTACATGTAACTAGCATTTATGGTATATTGACGCTAGTTAATAACTTGTTGTATTGTATTAGTGAAACGTACAGTTTTAATTAGAGACTCTATGATGTCTTTTACTGCTATCCTCTTTCTTGTTCTGTTCTCCCAACCAATCTCCACTTCCATGACAACATGCTGAAAAGAAACAAAAAGCTGAGTTTTCCAGAGACTAAGTCCTTCTTGATATAGTGTTTTCCATTTAGGTGACAGTTGATCCTCATGGCCACCATATTGTAGGTAAACATACCCAGATCCCTTATTATTCAACCAAGTTTAATTTCTTTTACTGGTTACTTTCTCACAGAGGTTAAGATAAAACTATTTTTCTCATTGATATGCTTTTGTTAAATCCTCTATTAACTCATAATTTTAAGATGTAAATATTTTCCCTCATATATTTCTTGCATGTTTGTTTAAAATTGGTTGCACAAAGAGGAAAATTCACTATTTTGCCCTACAAGATGCCGGCTAAGTGAGCAAATATGTCATAGGAAAACGGTCTATAGTCTGTGTTTGCTCTGCTCACAGTTTGTATTGTTACATTGACATGCTGAGAATGTTTTGTCTTCGTACAATTTATAATAAAACAATTACTGTTCCCCAATCCTCCAGGAAGTTCATGTAGGTCTGTTGGTCATAAGTTCTGGGAAGTGAACAAACAGTTGCTGCAAACTCGTCTCCGATGTCGAACCTACGGCTGTGTGCTAAGCTGGACATGAACCTGGATCTACCTTTGTTACAGAGTCTGACTTCATCAATATAGAAATAACTCTCCTGTTGAGTATCCGAAGTGATTGTTCGAAAGCCTACAATGAAATGAAATCTTTATAAATATCTTTGTCTACTTTTAGTCTATTGTTTGTATATCGGATGGATCAATTAGTTTCCTTAATCTTGAACAATTCAGTTGTGTCTAGTTTGGAAGATGATGCGGTTTTTGATTGTCATTACTATTTTGCAACAATATCTACCTTCGCTTAAAGAGAATGCATGGTTGGTGATATTTCTTGTAGTATTTCCTGCAATAAAAGTATCTCGTTTATACATAAGCAAGGGAGTTCAAGATCGTCCCCGTCTTATAGATAAATTTTAATTCTTCGAAGATAAATCAAGCTGCTGTTACCGATATCTATAAGATCATGCAGGAGTCTAGTTTGGTAGGACTTGGTGCTGTAAAACACCTCTTTATAGTGTGTGGGAAAACACAGTGGATACTCATGGTAGGAGAGTTCGCGGGGAGAATCAGGCGGGTCTAACTTCAGAATCTGACGCGTCATCAAGAGCCCCGGATCTTTTCCTGCGTTAATATGGCTATCACCATCTGGATTTCCTTTCAGAAAATTGTATCCCATCCCCACAAACAGAGCAGCCGGGGGAATCAAACCGGATATATTGTGAATGAGTGTAAGACAAAGGCATGCTATCACAATAAACTGAAAGAAAATTCATTAATTGTTCCAAATCTTACAAAAACTTGACAAAGAATAGCGAATATATAAAGACAGCAACAGAATGAAGATAAAGAAATGCCCTTAATAATTATTTGTTGTCTTTCTGGTAGACAAAATTGATTCGGGGAATAGAATGACCCCTTAGTTATGAAAAAAACGTCACATTTTCCATAGGACTTTAAAGCTAGTTTTTATCCCTTTTGAATCGTACTCTCCGATTTCCAATTTATTATTTTGTCTGCCTAGAGAGTTTTGCTTATTATAATTACATTTTGAATGAAATAGTTATTTATTATGTGTGTACAATATATATAAAAACGAAACATATAAAGGCCTTACCATTTCTGAGATATTCGTGCCGCTCTACGCACCTTATATATAGATAAAGAAAGCATGAAAGTTCAAGTTTTAGGATTCTTATTTCCGAAAAACAGCAAAGATCTTTGAATTCGAAAGTTACAGTTTTAGGATTCTTAATTCCAGGAAACAGCAAAGATCTTTAAATTCGAAAAAAAATGTTTAAATTTCTTTAATTTTTACCGGTTTTCATTCGTTTTTTTTTAAATATAAAACTAAACCACTTATTCTTCTTTATTATAATATGCAATCTTATTTTTACAGCTTACGCACGTTGGCAATTGAAAAACACGTTTGTCTACTAATTTTTTTGGATATCTTTTATTGATCTTTATCAACGGAATAAGAAACATTAGATTCCAAGTTCCAATGTCTTCTCCAATCTGTTCATTTTACTGTTCACTAAATTTTCGCGACACCTTATTTTTGCGAGATTGTCATTGACTCTTTATAAGCGAGACATAATTTTCACGAATAGTTGTTATTCCTCTGTTTAATCGTAAGGAATACTTTTATACGCGAGAAATAAATTTTCCCGAACGCATTGCCTCGCGTAATTACACGAAAATAAAGTTCTCACGAATAAAAAGTGATTTACAGTATTGATGTTCAGGTATATATTCTGATACAAATGACAGATACTCATTTAAAGCCCAGTAAAACCCAATTCACATTTTCAAAAGAGAACAATAGACGACGGTTTTTGAGGCAAAAATTGGATTCTTCGGACGACAGTCGGCAATTCATTGGTCGATGTCTTGCCTAATTTTGACCTCTTTTTTCGTTGGCCGACCAATTTTGTGCCTGTGGAGCCATGTTATAATGGGTTTTTTGCGTCGGTGGCGGATTCCTCCAATTGAAAATGTCGTTCAAAATTCTGTCCACCAAGCTTCGATCGTTGTTCGACCATTCCCAGACAGTTTGTTACGTCGGTCGACATTTAGGAATTAGGTTGTCGTAAATGTCGGCCGACGGTGAAAATCAAACTGCAGTTTAACAAACGATGAATGCCAAATGTAAGGCGACGTAGAATAACTTTATTTTCGAAAATTATCGGTGTTCTTAAGAATAAATGTTACTGCTCCGCGTCGCCAGATACTTCTGTTGGGCGATCATGTTTTTCAGCCGACGATACGAGAAAAATTTAGTAGCCCGACGATCGGTTTAAATGTGACCAACACATAGCATTTCCAAAAACGACCAACGCCCGAAGTTTTTCTTTACATATTTTATTGCATAATTCATTCAAGGGATTGGTAACAATTTCTTACACCTTAGAAAAATCTTTCAGTCGTTGTATTGCCGACTTTGGCCTCTTTTTTCGTCGTCCGACTACTTTTGTGTCCATGGAGCCAAGTATAACCCCAGTCGCATTTCCAAAAACGATCAACGGCCGAAGGTTTTTGAAGCAAAAATGGGATTCTTCGGGTGACAGACGGCAGTTCATCGGCCTTTGTCTTGCCCGATTTTGACCTCTTTTTTGTCAGCCGACCAATTCTGTGCCCATTGGTCAAAGTTACAATTTTTTCTGCGTCGGTGGCCGATTTCTTCAATTAAAGCTATCCATCGACCAAACTTCGATCATCGTCCGTCCATCGGCGGTCAGTTTATTAAGTAGGTCGAACGTGGTTCGACAATTAGGTTATCCAAAATTTCGGCCGACGGTTAAAATCAAACTGTAGCTCACAGCTCGATGATCAGGCGATGATTGGCCGATTTGTGAATATTTAACCTGTTAAGGATACACGACACAAACAAAATTTTGAAGCGTGAATTTATATATATTTTTTGAAGGGAAATAACATAACAACCGTATAAATAGAATTTTTAGCGAGGATTTAATTTTGGCATTATTAGCAAGGGTGCTGACATCGCTAAAATTGGAAATCGCTAAAATTAATTGCGCATTATTTGCAATAGCTTCTTCAGTTAGCATTATAAAGCCGCTAAATTTACTTCTCGCAAAAAATAAAATATCAGATTTTAGGTAGAAATCGCTAAATTTGCGTCTCGCTAAAATTGTCATTATAAGGTAATTAATCTGTAAGATATAAAGAAATCTTAAGTATTCCTTCCTGCTTAGATATGCACCATTTGTTGTTTTTTTTATGCAATTCTATACAAAATTTTGCACACATTTTCAACATTGAGTCGCAGTCTTACAAAATTCTGCCACTTCGTCTATGGCCGAGGCCTTCAATTGATGCAGTCGTTGGATAGTCTTTCGACCAACCTTCGATTATCACCCGACCACCATAGGCAGTTTTTAAAGTTGACCTCGGTCGGTCGACTGCTAGGAATTACCCGGTAGGTTTTCGTAACTGTGTTCCGACGGTGAAAATCAAACTTCCGCCCAGCGAAAGATGATCGTGCGACGGTTAGCCAACTTATAAATATATTTACTGTTAAAAGCATCGTTGTTCCTTGGACTCTGTGTGACTATTCCGTGTTGCCCGATACTAATATCAACCGATTTTGATTTATCAGCCGAAGATACGGGTACGAGAAAAATTTTGTCGTCTGACCATCGGCTTAAATGTGACCTATGCTTTAAACCCAAGTCACATTTCCAAAAACAAGAACATCCGAGGGTGTTTGAGGCAAAAATATGATTCTTCGGGCGACAGTCGGCAGTCCATCGACCGCTGTCTTGGTCGATTTTGATCTCTTCTTTCGTCAGCTGATGCCTAGGTCACATTTCCCGGCCGGTAGCCGTAGACCGGTGGTAATCGGTGGTAATCCGTGGTGTTAACGATGCCCCAACATCGATCCACATCGGCCTAGTAGTCCTTAAAGAATCAGTCACATTATCCAGCGATGGGTATACGATGGGAAACCAGTGCGTTTCATGAAAAAATTGCCGGCCGAACTTACAAAGGCCCAGCGATGCATTGCTAATCATAAAACGATGTTCCAGGATAATCGACCGATGTATATTACTTCGCTCATACGTTGGTGAACATCGTTCGAACATCGGTCGACTACGGGCCAATGTTTGGTCGAACATCGACCGATGATCGGCCGTTATCTGTTGAACACCACTCAACCCCCCCCCCCCCCCCCGATGACCTCAAAGTCAAAGGATATTGGACGATGCTCGGCCATACATCGGCCGATCCGTGAAAGATGTGTTAATGATGGGTTGCCGATGAGGAGCTATGAGGGCCATCGTTGGAGACATCGCTGATTTTTAACTACGAATTATTTCCTACCGATGACCCCACCGATTTGCAAAATGGCCTTAGTCACCGTCCGATCACTAATGGTGTCCGAGCGGCAACCACGCCATTTTCATAAAAAAACGCATCGGTTTCTCATCGTAAACCCCATCGCTGGATAATGTGACTAATACTTAAAGTATCAATCACATTATCTAGCGATGGGTATACGATGAGAAACCGATGCGTTTTTTACATGACGTGGTTGACAGCTGGCGACCTATAGTAATCGGACAGTGACTAAGGCCATTTGGCGAATCGGTGGGGGGGGGGGCAGTGGTAGAAAATAAGTAGTAGCTAAAAATCAGAGAGTCTCCACTTATGCCCCACATCGCTCCTCATCTGCAACCCATCATTAACGCATCTTTTCAAGGATTGGTCAATGTATGGCCGAGCATCGTCAAGTGTCAGTTGAATCAGAGGTCATCGGGTGGTTGAGTGTTGGGCAAGAGACATCGACCGTTCGTCGGTCGATGTTCGACCAAACATTGGCCCACAATCGACCGACGTACGAACGAATGTATGAGCAATCTAATATACATCGGCTGATTACCCTGGAACATCGTTTTGTGATTAGTTATGCATCGCTGGGCCTTTGTACGTCAGGCCGGTGTAACGACGAAAAGTGACCCCCGTAGAATATTGACCTGGGGTCATTTTTCTACGTAGAAATTTGACCCCCTGGTCAATATTCTATGTAGAAAAATGACCCACTTTTCTGTAGAAATGATGGCCTTGGGGTCGTTTTTCTCCGTGTGCATTGTAGAAAAATGACCCCGTAGAATAATGACCCCTTGTCATTTTTTGATGCAAAAACTTTCGTTTTTAGAGGAATATTCTTGTTAGCGAATGTATACGTGTAATATCAAGCAGCCTTATGCTTTGAAGTGTTAATTTCTGGAAGCTTTTAAGCTTACATAACGAAATAAAAGCTATACAATACCTTACATGAATGATAAAAACCGCTTTATCCCCATTGAAGGAAAACAATATCTACATGTATTAAAATGTTCTAAGGCTATTTAGGCAAAGATATGTGCGCATTCATACAATCATTTATTACATTTGATACAGTAAGTGTCCACAGTTGTCATTTTAATCTTTAAAGGGTCATTTTCTAGCTGGTGTCAGAAATTGTTTTTAAAAGTTTCCAGAGTTGATTAATTATGAATCTCTTTGATTTTAATAAATAATTTGCAAAACTCAATTTTTCAAAAGTTTAACGTTATTGATTCCTACTTTTCAAATTGGCGCGAAAAAGGGCGTTAGCTCAGAAAAATAGATCTTATAAAAATATTTGGTTTTCTATGAATGGAGTTTTGAACTTCTCATAATAAAAGGGATGATCGATTTAATTTGTAAAAATAAGTAAGAATTTAAATTGCCTCTGAACTATGATACATAGGAAACAAAAAGTGGTTAGCTTAAAACCTGAAAAATTCAAAAAGAAGTGTTCGTCTTTCAAAAATTGGCACATGTAGTATCGTTTTCCCCGTTCTACATGTACATGAATTACATTTGTAAATGTGATGATTTTAGGAGTTTTTTTACCAGTAGAACATATGTAGAAAAAAAGCAAAACAAATGTTGGACTATGAAAAAGTAGTTACTTTACTTATTATACTTATGCCCCGGTGAACAAAGTTTAGGGAAGGGGGGTATATAGTTTTTAGCCTGTCCGTCCGTCTGTCTGTTTGTTTATTTGTCTGCAGAAACTTGTACCTTGCCCATAACTTTAGACCGGATTGGACTATGGGTTTCATATTTCAGTTGTATTTTTGTGATAAGACTTTTTTGTGTACAACCTATTTTGACCTTTTGACCTTGACCTTGGAGTTTGACACACTTTTACACAAAAATTTCAAACTTTAACTTTGGCATTATTTTTTGGACGGTATTTGCTAGGACTTTAGATATCGAAGTAATGGCATGATAGACTAAGAGTTCATTTGTATTTGAGGGACGTTACAGCAACCATTTGTCAGTTGTCTGTGTTGAAAAGGAAAGTTTTTTGTTTTTTTTTAATTTATAGATATCTCTAAAGGTTGAACGAATATTCACTCAGATGTAAGTTTTTGACAGTGTTGGAGGACTTTTTTTAATATCATTATAAGAACGTTCTCGATGTGCATGCATGGTATTTCCCGTATATACAAGTAAAAGTATAGAACCTTACATAAGAAAGTTAAAAAGTATGTATTTTAAAGCAGAATGCATACAAATATATATATATATATATGTGAGATTAAAGGCAAGAACTAAGGAAATTAAATTCATATAATGAAACTGCGTTGCTTTTCTTGCTTCTATGCTTTGTTTTGGGATTTATAAAAATTTTCAAAGTTTATGGGTATCAGAAACATATCATGCCATTTTCGGAACAGAACCTTTGAATGATAAAAAAAAAACACCCCAAAATATAATAATATTTAATTATGCTCCTCAATGAAGAAGGATATGGAGATCACGAACTGTATTCAATATCAAAGTCCATAAAATCATCAGGAAATAGTGGGAAAATCCGACTTCAATTCAGTTTATAAATAATGGACTTACAATTGGTATGAAAAACGTCAGTCAGCATTTGACTCAATGATAAGTTGTATTTGCTGTCAAGGTCATTGTATCGACCATAGAACTTACGAAATGATGACTTTAAACGAGACTTCTGATATTCTTGTTTCATCAACTTGCTTGTCAATCATTTACCTCGTTTAAGAAATTGTTCATACATAGAGCATGCTCTTGCGTATCGAATCAACTGAGATATATAAGCTCCGTATGCAGGTGATGAATGTATATAGGTGCATAAGTAAGGGAGGTTGACGATAGAAACTTTAAAGTCATCACGTTTATCATATAGCTTAGTTGTTAGATTACCATTAACGTCCTTGTCAAGTAAAATATCCAAGAATGGAACAGATGTGTCAGACTCTGTGGTATCTTTTATCTCAAGTTCACCAGGATATATCGTATCGACGTAGGAATGGAAATTACGATTGCTAATTGACGATACGTCGTCGATATACTAGTATCTAAATGTCGATTTGAAGGCCACAGCAAGTGTTTTCTTCTTTTCGGGCATAAGATATTGCACAAATTCTGCTTCATAAGAATACAAAAATAGGTCTGCTAATAACGGAGCGCAATTGGTACCCATAGGATTTCCAATAGATTGTTGGAAGACCTGGTCTCCAAAAACCCACATAGATATTGTTAATCAGAAATTCAAACATCCTCTTGATGTCAACTTCAGAGTACTTGAGTGTGCAATCAGATGTTTTAACAAAATAAATTTGAATATGACCAATGACCAGGTAAGTAAATTTACGAGTTCCATTTTTTTTTTTTTGAAAAGGCACCTGTTAATGATATAATAAAAGCCTGCAATTTAATTTATCGTGGGAAATGGTTGCGTATAAACTTGAAAAGTCGTAAGTTTTTAAGCTGTTGATTTTGGACAAAAATCTTGTGATTTCAAATTGTCCAAAAGTTCTTTGGAATTTTTGAGCATTCACATCTGATTTACACCACTTCTAGAAAATATTGTTGCACAGTACTCTTGAAGTTTTTCATTGGAATTCTGCAAGCCAAAATAAGCCATACCAGAATCATTGATTGTGATGCTACTATTAAGATGCAATCAAATATAAGTTGGAAAGGATTAAAGTTCATAAAAAAAATCCCCCTACTTACATTTGAAAGTATGAAAAAATATCAGGAGACTCGGATATAAGGTTTTATAGTAAAAAAAAAAGTAGGGTGTCAAATTTCTATGGGGGTCATTTTTCAACGTGTGCTGAGTCGTAGAATTACTGGTCTGGAATGTTTTTCTACAGTCGAAAAATGACCCTACTTGTCGTAGAATATTGACCCGGAGTCATTTTTCTACGTAGAAAAATGACCCCCTGGTCAATATTCTACGGGGGTCACTTTTCGTCGTTACACCGGCAACCACGCCGGTTGGACTTTTTATCAAAAAACGCATTAGTTACCCATCGTATACCCCATTGCTCACACCATGGATTATCACCGACTACCACCGGTCTACAGCCACCGGCCGTGAAATGTGACCGGTGTTAATCGGTGGTAATCCGTGGTGTGAGCGATGCCCAAACATCGGTCCACATCGGCCAAGAAGTCCTTAAGTATCAGTCACATTAAATTTTTCCAGCGATGGAGTATTCGATGATTATTTAATTTTTGAAAATTATCCGTGTACTTAGGAATACATGGTCATTCATGAACATTGTAACTGTGCCCAAGTCTGGCGACCTGTCGAAGACTGATAACTACAGAGGCATCAGCTTGATATGCATCATAGCCAAGATTTACAATCGGCTCATACTAAATCGTATCAGGAGTGTCATCGATCTACGTCTCAGAATAAATCAGAATGGTTTTCGCCCTGAAAGAACAACAGTAGCACAGATTCTTGCCCACCGTCGGATAATCGAAGGTGTTAAAGCCAATAACTTGAAAGCAATCTTTACTTTTATAGACTTTCGGAAAGCATTTGACTCCATACACAGAGGCAAGATGATTCGTATACTCAAGGCATATGGAATTACACCTAATCTTCTTCGAGCAATCGAAAAGATGTACACTAATACCATGGCCAAGATCGTAACACCTGATGGAGAAACTGGTATGTTTGAAATAACTGCTGGAGTTATGCAGGGAGATACCTTAGCACCATTCTTGTTTATCATGGTACTGGACTATGCCCTGAGAAAAGCCTTCTCTGGAAATGAAGAGGAATTGGGCATACTGCCTAGAAAATTCAGAAGACACCCAAAACAAGTTCTTACTGATCTTGATTTTGCTGACGACATTTCCTTACTATCAGATGAAATTATCCAAGCACAGGAACTGTTATCTAGAGTAGAGAGGGAGTGTAAGAAAGTTGGGCTATGTATCAATGCCAAGAAGACTACAGTCCTCCCCTTCAATACTGACAACCCTACTCCACTCAAAACCTTAGATGGCACTGAAATCGAATGGGTAGAAGATTTTAAATATTGTTCCTGGGTTGAAAGTTCAGAAAAGAACATAGCTGTCCGAAAAGCACTAGCCTGACAGGCTCTGAACAAGATGTCCAGAATATGGCGCTCAACAATGCGAAGTGATCTCAAGTTGCGTTTCTTCATAGCCACAATCGAGTCAATTCGAGTCAATTCTACTGTATGGCTGTGAGAGCTGGACTCTGACAGTAGCCCAGGAGAAGTCGCTAGACGGAACCTACACACGCATGCTTCGTAAGGTTCTAGACATTCACTGGTCAAGCCAGATTCCCAACGAGTCCTTATATGGTAACTTCCCAAAGGTCAGTGATAAGCCTTCAGGAGATTGCAGCTAGCTGGCATTGCTTCCGTCATCCAGAGCTCAGCGCTCAATCTTTGGTACTGTGGGAGCCAAATCACGGACTCCGTAGGAGAGGTAGACCCAAGGCCACGTTTTTAGATACACTAAAGCGTGACACAAAGACAAGGGATACAAATGAGCTAGCTTCCCTAATGGCTGATAGGAAGAACTGGCGTGGTCATGTCGTTGGTCGTCTAAGGACGACCGAGTGAGTGAGTGAGTGACTTAGGAATAAAAGTGACCGTTCCGCATAGTCCGATACTACTGTCGGCCGACAATTCGGCTTAACTGTGACCTAGGCATTTTTTTCTCCGCCGGTTGCCGATTCCTTCAATTGAATCAGTCCTTGATTACACTGTTGACCAGCCTTCGATCGTCGTCCGACCATCGGCACACAGATTGTTTTAGCCTCATGCCTAGGTCAGATTTAATTAAGACGATGGTCGGGCGACCGATTTTTTCTGCTATCGTCGGCCAAAAGAACACCATCCGCCGACACGAGGATCGGTCGACACGGAGCAGTCACATTATATCCTAGGATCACCGATGACTTGGATAAATAACACAAAAAAATCTTCAAAAATCAGATATATTTCATAAAGAACTGGGTACAGTATGTATAACGAGGCGGCCCTGTAAAATCGGCAAAAATTAAACGCTCGATAACATATTTTGAACTGTGTCAATTTATTGTTAAGGTTCCCCTTTGTGAAAATTTGGTATCAATTTTCTTGAACTCACGTGACCTTTTGTGTATATAACGTTCAAAACCGGTCAAATATTCCGGAAATCACCTATTTTGGACGTTTTGCTCCTCTTCAAGTTTATCTTTCGATGTGGCCGCATCCGAGTACATATGCGAAACTTTGCAGAAAGAACAAATATACTTTAGTAACTAATATGCAAGAGAAAAAATAACTGTACAAAAGTGCGGCCACGTCCGTTTTTAAGAAAAAGTGTAGTTGAAAATACTTCGTTTTTGGATAGATGCGACTTTTCTCCTCATTAAAATCTATACTTTTTAAGAAATTAAATGTTGAAGTCTGAATCTGAATGTGTTATGATCTAATCTATACTTTTACAGAAATTTATTGTTTAAATTTGTATCTGAATGTTATGAAAACTACAAAAACTTTTCTTCGTAAAATTTAACAAGGTACATTGCATGGAAATCAATGACGCAATACATTAAAACATGACGTCATAATGAGCCGGCATATGTCGAATAACCAAATTCTTCAGTCTTCCATAATAAAATAATGATATGATAAATTTTCACTCAAAATATATGCAGTGAAAAACAGTCAAACGACATAAGTTTACATTTATACATGTACCTCTTATAAAAACGAGCGTCTCTTTCATATTGGACAATATTGACTTTATGTTCAAAAAAAGATTTTTTTAACGTTTTATTGAAAATTATCATGCAGCTTTTCTAAAGTATGATTTAGATTATATATTTATCATGCTGAATGTTGACATCAGTGCTTTCAAGACAGGTTTGAATTAAACATGCAATTCAAAGGCGGATCCAGGGCCGTTGCGTCCACCCCGCCCCCCCCCCCCCAATCCACCGTTTGACTTTTAAAAATTTGCTTGTATTTTGTAAAACAAGCTTGTAATTAATTATTTTTTTGTTACTAGCTTTAAACATAAACTTATCAGTAAATCTACACGTATGGTATGAGATACTAGTATTCCGAAATATTATTTTACCGCTATGGCAATGTATTCTAAAATTCCTGCAAGGTGACGATTGGTTTTCTAAATCAAGGGGGGGGGCACATATTATAGCAGATGTTCGTTCCCGGACCCTACCAGGAATGTGCTTCCAACCCCCATGGGGCTTCAACGCAGCTCCAGACACCCTGACCTCTATACCACCCCTCCACCATCATTAAATTCCTGAATCCGCAACTGTAATCTATAAGGAATTTAGATAATGAAATAAAATTATTTTGACAAATTATGTATGGCTACAGTTGTGAGTGTTTTCGGCAATTTCTATGTAATTTTAAAAAGAAACATGGTGCAATCAACTATTTATTTGTGTCTGAATAAAGATTAACAGTTCCCAATAGCAATTAACATTCTTTTACACAGACAAGTGAAGGCGATTTTAACATTTGAATCCGCATAATATTTAAGAAATAAAAGCAACTGCATAATTTTTTGACAAGAGACATGCTTTTCCCCTTCCGCCGCTATTGATGTACTGTGAGTATTTAGCTCGATTAAGACTTTTTCAGAAATTAATTAAGTCATTTATAAGACACTTAATTGCTTTTTTTTAAAATTATCTGTGTTAAAACGAATGTATCAGACAAAATATTGTTAGGGTTTAAAAAAAGAATTCCGACCAAACTACCCATGGAATAATACATTAAATATGTCATAGGTTATAAAAATTGAAACAAATGACATTATAAGGGCTGGGAAGGTGGGGAGGGGTGCCCAGTCCATATCACCGTAGTGAAAATGGTACACATCAGATCTGAATTTTAAGGATGTTAACTTCCGTCTGTGATGATAATTCGTTCCGAAAAGATATGAAAATGTTTCCAAAGGAAGTGCGACAGGATTGGAATTGAAATTATTATTGTCACTGAAATCTTTTAAATATCTATAAAAATTTACATTTAGAAGGCACAATCAGTATTAAAAATGTCTATGTTTTAGCAGTTTTAGCAGTTTTTGTCTCAGTAGATGTATAGTCACGTAAATGACGTAATACATGTCAGCTGTTTGTGAGGTATATTTTAAAAGAATTTTTCATTAAAACAACTTTCAAGAAAAAAAAAGCTTATTTTGTTTGAAACCCAATTTCCCTTTCTAATGGTAATCCAGGAATAACAAACCTATACTATGTAAAAAAAAATGCACGCCATAGTGACGATGGCCACACGACACAAAATAACATTAGTTTTCGTATATTAATAACATACATGTAACTGCAAAAAGTGTCTCAATATGTAGCTTATAAAAAGTTTAAAGAAGAAAAGGGACTTGAACTAAGGTTTGATATTTTTTAGATAAGTGTTTTGTTATTCTGCATTTCGATTATTTGTATTTTGCTTCATTTAAATAGAAAAATATAAAGAAGTGGGGGGGGGGGGGGGGGTTACTGATTATCAAGATGTACAATTATGACTACCAATAAACAAGTTTATATCAAGAATTTAATTTCAAACTAGAGACAGTCCTTTCCTATTTTCTGTTGATCTGCTCTCGACTTTGACCGTTGGTCGATCGTTTACAGCTGACATCAGTGCAATTGACTGCGCATTGCTTAGAAAACAAAGCGCACAGACTTCTATAGCTGACGTGGATAAACTATGTAAACTATGTAAATCATACACATAATATTTCAATATTGTATAATATATTTATTTCTACAAGTCTAGAAAACTATGCCTGTTAGACAGTAGTACTACATTGTACTACTAAATTCTGGGATCCCTTCCCAGAAATTCGTGTTTTTTTTACCTCCCGCTTGAAAATCAGGAGGGTTATAGTAGGGTACCCGTCTCTTGCCCTATTATACCACTGAATGAAATTCAATGAAACTTTCACAGAATCTTAATAACATATTGCCATTGTGCACCTTTTAATTTACTTTCTGATCCGACACATGTTTTGGCAAAACGCAACGGCAAAACACAAAAGAGAGGTATCCCCAAAGCGTAACAGACGGGCGGACACCCCGATCACTATAATTATACCCTCCCACTTTTCAAGCGAGGGTAAAAAATCTAAAATCAAAGAAAACTGAAAGAAGCATATCATATAACCCCGAAATAGGGAGTAATTAATATGTTTATTAAAAAATACCCAACATTTATAGCGCCGTCATTTGTTGGAATGAAAGGGGGAGTTCTGTTGATAGCCTTTTCATTTCCAAAAAAAAATTCCAACTTCATAAACTATATGATCAATTTTTTAAGTACTCACCTCATTTCATCTGGATGAATAAAGTTTCGTAGACTAGCGTGTTTGGTACACTCGTTTGTTAAAAAGTTGTATATTTCTAAGATTATTAAACTATTTCAAACTATCAACGATGTATGATAAATTGAAAAATGGTTTACTGGAATATTGGCAGGATTAAGTAAATAGTTTTCGGTTATGAGAATTTACAGATTTCATTTAACGTAACGTTAAAATCAGTAACGTTGTGATGACGTCGTTACGTCAAAAATTGTAATTATTGAAGAAAATGCACCATTTTCCCAAACCTCTGGCGGAAAAACGGTAAGAGATAATTCTAAAAAATAAAATGATTTTGAAAGGAGACATCGTGGGCATATATGTAAAAAACTTCAATCAGATTTAGAGACAGGGCCGCCTCGTTATACATACCGTACCCAGTTCTTTATTTCCTAATCGGTAACCTGAGTAATGTTTGCAAGGTAAAGGGAAAAATTTTCTAAGATTGTGTCACAATGTTAAAAATGTTTTCAAACTTTGGTAGAATTACATAGAAAATGACAAAGAGGCGCAAATCTAAGCAGCAAAGACAATTTAAGATTTCTTCTTATTTTACGACTTTGATATTAATGTTATTGCCATTCAAAAAATATATATCAATCCATGCATCAAAATTTTGTTTGTATTATGTATCCTTAAAAGGTTAGATATTTTTAAGTCGGCCAATCGTCGCCCGATCATCGAGCTCTGAGCTACAGTTTGATCTTAACCGTCGGTCTAAGTTTTGGAAACACCGGTCGAACAATTATCGAACGATGAAAGACCAACTCCGATGTTCGGACGATGATCGAAAGTTGGTCGACGGATTCCTGCAACGGAGAAAATTGGCCACCGACGCAGAAAAAATTATAACTAGGTCCGATGGACAAAAAGGAGGCCAAATCGGGCAGGACAACGTCCCATGATCAGTCGACTGTCAGTTGAAGATTCTAATTTTTGCTTCAAAAGCAGTCGACCGTTCGCCATCCATACTTTTCGGAAACCCCATCTTTAAGTCACATGTCCCGGCCGGTGGCCGTGGACCAGTGGTAATCGGTGGTAATCCGTGGTGTGAGCGATGCCCCAACATCGGCCCATATTGGCCAAGTAGTCCTTAAAGTATCAGTCACATTATCCTGCGATGAGGTATACAATGCGTGTTTTGATACAAATGGCGCGGTTGCCGGCCGGACTTACAAAGGCCTAGGATGCATTGCTAATTAAAAAAAGATGTTCCAGGGATACCGGCCAATGTATATTACATCGCTCGTACATTAGTGAACATTGTTCGTACTTTGGTCGACTATGGGCCAATGTTTGGTCGAACATCGATGATCGGCCGACGTCTGTTGCCCACCACTCAACCCCCCATGACCTCAGATTCAACGGACACTTGAAGATGCTGATTTTTAACTACAACTTATTTTCTACCGATGACCCCACCGATTCTTCAAATGGCCTCAGGAAACCACGCCATTTTTATCAAAAAACGCATCAATTTCTAATCGTTTACTCCATCGTTGGATAATGTGACTGATACTTAATGCCTTAGTCACATTTCCCGGCCGGTAGCAATACACTGGTGGTAATCGGTGGTAATCCGTGATGTGAGCGATGCCCCAACATCGATCCACATCGGCCAAATAATCCATAAAGTATCAGTCACATTATCCATCGATGGGTTATACGATGGGCAAAAATGTCGTGGTTGCAGGCCGGGCTTACAAAGGCCTAGCAATACACTGATTATCATAATGCCTAGGTTAAATTTAAGCCGATGGTCGGGCGACTAAATTTTTTCTAGTCTTGTCGGCTGAAAGAACATGATCGGTCGACACAAGTGTCGGGCGACACGGAGCAGTCACATTAACTCCTAGGAATACCGATAACTTGGATAATTAACACAAATTTTTGTATTCTTTAGAAATAAGCAATATTTTTTTCAGAGATCTATATTCAGATAGGTGACGTGAGTAATGTTTGCAAGGCAAAGTGGCAGAATTTTATAAGATCGTGACTTGATGTTGAAAATGTTTGCAAAATTTTGTATAGAATAGCATAAAAACGACAAATGGCGCATATCAAAGCAGCAAAGAATACTTAAGATTTCTTAACATCTTATGAATTAATTATTTGTTATTTCCGTTCAAAAAATATATATCAATCCATGCATCAAAATTTTGTTTAGGTTATGTATCCTTAATAGGTTAAATATTCACAAGTCGGCCAATCGTCGCCCGATCATCGAGCTCTGAGCTACAGTTTGATTTTTACCGTCGGCCGAAAATTTCGACACCCTTATTGTCGAACGACGGACGACCGACTTAATAAACTGACCGCCGATGGTCGGACGATGATCGAAGGTTGGTTCACGGATAACTTCAATTGAAGAAATCGGCCACTGACGCAGAAAAAATTATAACTTTGACCAATGGACACAAAATTGGTCGGCCGACAAAAAAAGAGGTCAAAATCGGGCAAGACAACGGCCGATGAACTGCCGACCGTCACCCGAAGAATCCCATTTTTGCTTCAAAACACGTCGGCCGTTGGTCGTTTTTGGAAATGTGACTGGGGTTTAATACGATGTTCCAGGGTAATCGGCTGATGTAATTTATTTCGCTCATATATTGGTGAACATCGTTTGTACGTCGATCGACTATGGTCCAATGTTTGGTCGAACATCGACCGATGATCGGCGGATGTCAGTTCCCCACCACTCAATCCCCCTCCCCCCTCCTCCCCCCCCCCCATGACCTCAGATTCAACGGGCACTTGACGATGCTCGGCCATACATCGGCCAAATCCTTGAAAGATGTGTTAATGAAGGGTTGCCGATGAGGAGTGATGTGGGCCTCGGTGGAATCACCGCTGATTTTTAAGTATCAGTCACATTATCCAGCGATGGGGTATACGATGAGAAACCGTTGCGTTTTTGATAAAAATGGCGTGGTTGCCGGCCGGACACCTATGGTAATCGGACGGTGACATAGGCCATTTGTCGAATCGATGGGGGTCATCGGTAGAAAATAACTTTGGGGATGATTTATGAACAACAGACATCGGCCGATCATCGGTCGATGTTCGACCAAACATTGTCCCATAGTCGACCGACGTACGAACGATGTTCACCAATGTATGAGCCATGCAATATACATCGGCCGATTACCCTGGAATATCATTTTATGATTAGCAATGCATCGCTGGGGCTTTGTAGGTCCGGCCGGCAACCAGGCTATTTTTATCAAAAAACGCATTGGTTGCCCATCGTATATCCCATCGCTGGATAATGTTACTGCTACTTTAACTACTACTTGGGGCATCGCTCACACCACGGATTACCACCGATTACCACCGGCCGGGAAATGTATATGTAGGTCGACGATGAAAATCGAACTGCTACTAAAAGTTTGAAACTTTTAAATCACCGATGTTCCTTGGAATTAATGTGACTGCCCCGCGTCGACCGATACTACGATCAGTATTTGCAGACAACGATACGATAAAAAATTGGTTGCCCGACAATCGGCTTAGATGTGACCTACATGCGAGTATAATTCAACTACATTTCTGACATAAATGATCTCTCAAGCTGACAGTTTGTTTAACTGTCTGTCTTCTGAAAATAATTTGATATTTGGCAAATGATATCAAAGAATCCTTTAAAAAACATTAGGGTGAACTACTTTTTTTACTTGGAATCTAAAGCATAGTTATGCTTTTAACATTCCCTGTATTTGGAATGCTTTTATTTGAGATGTGAACAAACTTCCCTGATTGGAATTCTGATTCAAATAACAACTAGATGCTGTCATGAGACAGTAATACCCGCACTAAGGTGTTTGCCTCTAAATGCACACTCCTCTAAAATTAGGCTTTACCAAAGAAAAAGTCAATATAATTTAATAATTTACATAATAGGGCCTCCATGTATTCATCAAATTGAGCATAATATTCTCAAGTGAACATGTGACCCGTCACCATGGGCCTCGATCTTATAGGTACAGGTATTTCATATTCATAATTCATTACCAGTCTGAAATTAAACAAGAGAATTCAATTAATGATGTAAATTAGGTTTGAAACAAGGGGGGGGGGGGTAAATTTTTGGCCCATAATTAAAACTTTTTAAATCTATTTTCTCATATAGATCAACAACAAATATTATTCAAATTAGTTTAAAGCGTTTTTGATGATTTTTTCCAAAATGTACAAACTTTTTTATACTTGATTAGGCAGAAACACCTTGAAAGCTGCCATATACCATTTATACCCAATCAATTTAGTCAACCCCCACCCTTCTCCCATCAACACACACACGCGCAAACACACCCTATTTTCCTGTTTTTGGAAATAGGCCTAGATGGCAAAGTTAAGATAAAACATCTTTTGTAAATAATAATTTTAAATTTGTTCTTATACTGTAAATGTATCTGAAGACCTGCATCACATTGGGCTTGCGTCACGTACCTAACTTAAGTACTAGTTTTACCATTATCATTTTTAGATAGCACTGCACGTGCAGTACTAGGCCTAGTGTTGTGTACACATCATTGCATGTATGTCAGTTGGAATTATTTTGTGTTTAATTGGATTATATTTCATGAAGTTGGAGCTATGGCAGTCGGTAAGTACACGTTTTGGTATAGATTTGGGTAAAATAGTCTGAAATGCAACTGGTTAGGTTAAAGTTTAAAGGATCAAAGGTCATCCGATGCTGCAATAAGACGAATTTCACATTCTAAAGAGTTATCGCCCGTTATCGACGTTACATTCAGTTACAAAATACAGAATTTTTTTCTGAGAGGGAGGGGGGACTTCCAGACCAGAATTTTCTGAGAAGCAAATAAAAGGAGAAGTTATGGTGGTGTCTGTTTTCTAGGGTGGAGGGCATCCAAAGTCTTTTTTATATTATAGTCCTGCAAATTCGGGGGGGGGGGATCTCAAGATACACTTCCAGTCCCTGTAAACAGTAATGGCAAATGATCATGTGACTCCTAAATAGTAGGAAACTTTTTCCATTTGACAATAATTCAATTTCAGTTGTAACGCGTCATTTGATTGGTTAAACGTTTTTTCCATTTCGTATAACATAACTTGCCTACGTCACAATGAGTTACGTCAAAAACGTATCACTCCGCTTGACGTTACTTTTAAAATAATGCTCATTTTGAAGCCTTTTTCTGGAGGAAATATTGTCTCATTGTCGACATTGAAATTAAATTATAAGAAATGAAGCTTATTTCAACTTATGTTATCCGATATAACAAAACTTGGGGCAGTTTACGCTTATTTATAAACCGCTTCGCGGTTTATAAAGCGTAAACTGCCCCAAGTTATGTTATATCGGATAACATAAGCTGAAATAAGCTTCATTCCTTAAATACATAATTTTGCGCTTTTTGTGTTATTATGTTATGTAAATTTAATGGAATAAAGGTTTTGAACCCCCTGGAGGTCATCCCCACTCTCCTAATGATTCTAACTGGAAATGTTCACAATACAGTGAGGTTGCCAATAACGAATCGCACCCGTTAACGAATCACTTTCAAATGAAGATTCTGTATTTTTCTTATCAAAGTCCAATACTTAACTTAACCTACCCTGTCATGCTGAATTATTCTTGCTTTTATCATATATCATGAAATTATTAAATTCAACTCGTTTAATGTCCTAATTTCTAAATAAACATGAACAAGCTTTTTTGTGACGCTGACCAGAAGCGTACATGCAAGCAGACTACTTTCACTTTTCGGTACCGCTCCAATGTGAATCGTACAATCTAGGTAAACAAATTTGGTGCAGATGTTTAATAAAATTATGTGTCTAAAAGCACTGAAAGCGTCATACAATTTCTAAATCAGAAATTAATAGTATTCGCTTTAAAGTTGGGGGTATTTAGGTTTCCAATAACGAATCACTGTTTCAAGAAGTATGAGATGCAGGGATCCTGTCCAAATTATAATTTTTCGTATGCGGTTTTTTGCACACGAGTTACAGTAAAAAAAAACTACAGAAGATATCTACCAAAAGCGTACAATAAAGTTGGTTAAAATACACATAAACAAAATCAGCAGTCAAAATCAGTAAGAAGTCAGAGCATGTGGATTCGAGAATGTCTCCCGGTGGTATATGTGCATGTAAGCCAATGTGAAGACATCGACGATAGCCAAATAAAAATCGCCATGATTACCAAACAAAATTAAGATTTAGAAATTTATTTATTTATCCCTTTGCAATTTAAACTTCCCTACTAAATCATTATTTCCAACAATACCCCGTTTGCAGTTTTCCTATTCCCCCAAAAAAATATTTCCAATAATAAATTTTTATTTCTTGTCATGATCAAGATCAAGCTCGTATAATATAAAATGCATATTGCTAACAATACTTTTTCAATTCAACATCAAGCTAAATAAATTATAAACAGAGTATTATGATACCCCCCCCCCTTTTTTTCAACATATACTAGGTAGTAAACATATGATTTAAATTACATATTGAGAAAATGATATGCAGACTGCAGCCTTTTGCCTATATGGAATATATGCCATCACTGTCTTCACGCAAAAGGGAGAAAGAGCACTATGAAAGCAGCTAGAGGAGAATGAGCTGTCTTAGTCATTTCTATAGAGACGATGGACAGTTGAAGTAGACCCATATAAAGTGAAAGGACAACTTCCAGTATTTAATAAATCGGAATACTGGTATTTAGTGTACTGTGGATATTGGAATGGAGAAATCCAGCAAATGAATCCCAACATCATTATTTGTAAAGTTGTCTCTGCTCATTGGAGGAAATTTAGGTGTTGGGTCTCGACATTTTGAAAATATAATTGTTCCTCTCAGCTTTAGGTATCTCTGAAGCCAGGCTCGTAGGAAGCAATTTCAGTTGGTAGGTAGGGGGGTGCAGACCCATACATTTTCAGTTGAGGAGGCACTATCAACCACCAAAATTCCTTGACAATTAATTAATCAAGCATTTTTTTTTTTTTGAGGGGGCACAATCATATATCTAGCGATATATTTTCTATCTAAATAGCGACAAAATTATGGGGAGGGGGTGTGGTAGCTCAATGAGTACAATTTTTGAATCAAAAATTAATTCTTCGGCTGTTTGCAGTTCATCATGCACATATAAATTTTTACGTCCTCTTATATCAACTAGTCATTTGTTTTCCGTATGATTTTATTGCTGTTGTTTTTACATTAATTGTCGGATGCAAACAACTCAAAAAATTCCTAGCTTTTCTACTTTTTTGGGGGGTGGGTGGGGTTTGAAATATTTTAAGGCATAGTAAAACGTTACGTAATAGGGTATTTTTAAATTTACACGGTCCCGAACCAGAATAATCAGCTTTATGTCACGTGATTCGGTAATGGAGAAAATGATCCGGTAAAGGAGAAAACATCATTAGTACAAGTACAGCGATAATTTTTTATTTAATCAGTGGTTATTGGGGAAATATATATGATGTTATAAGTAAAACATAGTACCACCAAACAATGTTGTAAAATGAATTTAACTCAAACTCAGGTACGAAATATCCAAGCAAATTTACTAAGTGATTCGATAACGGCAACCTCACTGTATGACTGCATTAAATGAAATAAAAGTGCATCAATAATAAGATTGCTTGACATTTCATTCATCAACCTATCCTCCTAGAATTAGGAATGAAAATCATTCAAAGAGATGGACCACATTAAAGTATTTGTATATAGGCTATTAACATATTTTTTTAAAAATGTAAAACAAGCAGTAGTTTGCATATACATGTCATGAATATAAACAGGGGTCTGGGATGGGGTGAAGGGAAGGATCGAGTTCCTGTCTCTTTACGTCTTAATGGTTGAAAACTCCTAAAATGAATGTTGACCTCAAATCCGACTTGTCCTCATTATTTTTCAAGTGGGGGTGTCTCCATTTGAGTGAAAAATTCCTGAGAGGGATGTTTAACAACAAACAAACAATTAAATGACATAAAAACACAATATTGATTTGCGTTAAGAAATATGGGGAAAGGGAGGGAACATTATACACTTATTTAATGACTACGAGGTAAACAGTCAAACTGTTGTCCCGAGGTAGTGGGGGAGACCTGGGAAACTGTTGCCCAAGGCCGAAGGCCAAGGGCAACAGTTTCCCAGGTCTCCCCCACGTACTACTGAGGGACAACAGTTTGACTGTTTCACCGAGTAGTCATTGAATAAGTGTTTTATTACCTAACCTACTATATAATTAATTAAATTGGAATAAAAACACACAAACAATCAATAAAAAGTTTTCACAATTGTTTATTCACATACTTGTCTATTAATTAGCTGAATACATAATATAAACACTAAATTAATATTTTTATTTTAAAGTAATACTTAATAAATTTATTGTTTGTGTGTTTTGTTTAAATTTAATTCATTATAGAGCAGGTAAATAGTGATGTCGTGATCATCAAAACGCTTGAATATCACAAAGACGCTTTAACCAGTCAACAGTTCATTCTGTGGACCGGTCAACAGTTCACTGTTTCATGATCACGCAAAAACATAAAGTAAACCGTGAAACAGTTCAAAATGCCTAATTATAATTTAGATAGTAAGTAAGGTAATAATAAATCTTATTTGTCTGTCAGTCTGGCCATCTTTGACAGTATGTGCATCTGTCACAATAAATTTAACCTTGATCATAACTTTTGAATAATATGAGATAGGGCTTTTATATTTCACATGTACATTACCACAAAACTTTCTAAATGTACTATGATTTTTTAACCCAAGTGAGACCTTGACCTCAAAATTTTACCTACTTTCCAAAAAATAACATTTTAAATTAATCATTTTGAAAGAGAAAAGATATGGCATTTAAATTATACATGTATTTTACATGTGAAAAGACTTTTCTAAATATATCATGACTTTTGACTTTCTGATCTTGACGTAGAAGTTTAACCTACTTTTCAAAAATATTATATTATATATTTATATATATATATAACTTTTGATTGAAAAGAGATGAGTCTTTCATATTTGACATGTACTTTACCTGCAACAAAATATTTCGAGCATGCGATGATTTCCCCCCTTTGACCTAATTTTCATATGGAACTTATGGAGTAACATCCTCAGATAGTGTAGATTCAACTTTGTTCAAATCATGACCCCCGGGGGTAGGGCAGGGCCAGAATGGTTGATCAAAGTTTTACATAGAAATATATAGGAAAATTCTTTAAAAATCTTCTTCTCAAGAATGACAAAGCCATAATTCATCAAATTTATATGGAAGCATCCTCAGGTAGTGAAGATTCAAGTTTGTTCAAATCATGACCCTGGGGGTAGGGCGGGGCCAAAAAGGCCGACCAAAGTTTTACATAGAAATTTATGGGAAAATTCTTTAAAAATCTTCTTCTCAAGAATGACAAATCCATAATTCATCCTATTTATATGGAAGCATCTTCAGGTAGTGTAGATTCAAAAATTTGTACAAATCATGACCCCAGGGGGTAGGGCGGGGCCAAAATGGCCGACCAAAGTTTTACATAGAAATATATGGAAAATTCTTTGAAGAAAAGCAAATCCATGATTGATCATGGGATTACTTTTGGATTTTAACTTTTCAATTATAAACCAATTTCTACTTTTTCTTAGCTTCAGTACTCAGGTGAGCGATGTGGCCCATGGGCCTCTTGTTTAATGTACCATTAGTAATACACATCTGGCGGGACATTCATGTCCTATAGACATATTTCTAGTTTTTCGAATCATCACCTCAGGCTAGGGTCAGGCCACAATTAGGGATCAAAGTTTTATTTAGGAATAAAAGGAAACACATCTTTAAAGTTCTTCTTTTCAGGAACACCAAGAGCATGATTAATATGGAAATATTCTCAAGAGGTGTAGATTCAAGTTTGTACAAATCATGACCACCAGGGTTAGGGAGGTGCCATATTATTCCAGCCCCTTTTTGCCATCCATATGAAAATTCAAATTTTGAAACCATTTTACACATACACAAAACAAACCAATCATTTTCTAAATGATCATGGTTTAAAGCTATTGCAGCATAAGATATTAGGGAAGTTCTTGAAAGCAGGGTGATTAAACATGTCAAATATATGTAAAAAAAAATATATATAAAAATTCTACCTCGATTTGATCCCCATCCCCCCCACCCCCGGGCAAAATGAAAATTCCGAAACCTTACTGCACATCTACATGACACCACCAACCATCTCTTAAAATATGATAAGGCTGCTGAGTAAAATGTAGAAGGAGTTCAGGGAAGAAGGGGCTTTTTGTATAAAAAAAACGTCATTTTTCGATCCCCATTTGATCCCCCGGGGCAAAATCAAAATTCCGAAACCTTACTGCACATCTACATGACACCACCAACCATCTCTCAAAAGATGATTAGGCTGCTGAGTAAAATATAGAAGGAGTTCAGAGAAGAAGGGGCTTTTTTGTATAAAAAACGTCATTTTTCGACCCCCATTTGATCCCCTGGGGCAAAATCAAAATTCCGAAACCTTACTGCACATCTACATGACACCACCAACCATCTCTCAAAAGATGATTAGGCTGCTGAGTAAAATGTAGAAGGAGTTCAGGGAAGAAGGGGCTTTTTGTATAAAAAACATCCTTTTTCGACCCCCATTTGATCCCCTGGGGCAAAATCAAAATTCCGAAACCTTACTGCACATCTACATGACACCACCAACCATCTCTCAAAAGATGATTAGGCTGCTGAGTAAAATGTAGAAGGAGTTCAGGGAAGAAGGGGCTTTTTGTATAAAAAACGTCATTTTTCGACCCCCGTTTGATCCCCCGGGGCAAAATCAAAATTCCGAAACCTTACTGCACATCTACATGACACCACCAACCATCTCTCGAAAGATGATTAGGCTGCTGAGTAAAATGTAGAAGGAGTTCAGGGAAGAAGGGGCTTTTTGTATAAAAAACGTCATTTTTCGACCCCCATTTGATCCCCTGGGGCAAAATCAAAATTCCGAAACCTTACTGCACATCTACATGACACCACCAACCATCTCTCAAAAGATGATTAGGCTGCTGAGTAAAATGTAGAAGGAGTTCAGGGAAGAAGGGGCTTTTTGTATAAAAAACGTCATTTTTCGACCCCCATTTGATCCCCCGGGGCAAAATCAAAATTCCGAAACCTTACTGCACATCTACATGACACCCCCAACCATCTCCCAAAGGATGATTAAGCTACTGTGAAAAATGTAGGAGGAGTTCAGGGAAGAAGGGGCTTTTTGTATAAAAAAACGTCATTTTTCGACCCCCATTTGATCCCCCGGGGCAAAATCAAAATTCCGAAACCTTACTGCACATCTACATGACACCCCCAACCATCTCCCAAAGGATGATTAAGCTACTGTGAAAAATGTAGGAGGAGTTCAGGGAAGAAAAGTGTGACAGACGGACGGACGGACGGACGGACATGAGTAACAACAATATACCCGAACTTTCTTTCGAAAGTGCGGGTATAAAAAGCTTAAAATGGACCCCAAAGTGTGTAGAAACAATAAACTTTTTGCCCTTCAGTATGTTAAATAACTATAAATATCTAATTTACTACTGGCTAGTTGACAAAAAGGAAGTTTACACAATGATTAACAAATTGACTTTACATACTAACAAGGTTAAGTCAAATGCATAATTCAGTAACGCAACACATTTGAAGAAGTGTTTAAAACATGTCGTTACTGATATTCCTGTTGTGGTCAGTTTGTCTGGCCCACGTGGAGAGTTTGACAATCTCTGACTTTTATCCTTTTGGTGAGGACAGGGGTGATACTACAATGGTTAAGAATGATGACGGAGGTTCTCCCAATATTCCAATTTCCACTAAATTCCCTTACTTCAATCATCAACACGACAAATTAATTGTAAGTATTGCATAGAAGATAAACATATTTTTAAATACTGTGTTTGGAATATTTTTAGATTTGGCATTCTTTCTAGGTAAGTACAAATGGTGCTATTTCATTCCTGACCCCTGTGTCACAATATACCCCGGATCCCTTTCCGCTGGATGGGGACCGAAGACTTATCACTCCCTTCTGGGCAGATGTGGATACTAGGAAAGGAGGAAATGTGCGGTACAGAGAAACTACAAACCTAGAAATATTAGAGAGAGCTTCCAATGAAATAAAGTCTAATCTCCCAGCGTTTTACCGTTTTCGCGCTGCTTGGGTTTTCATAGCTACATGGGATAATGTGGCCTTTTTTGGATGTTCCTCTACTGGTTGTTTGAAGGTACGCGCGTTTTTCTTACACTGAAGATTGCGTATTTGTGCGTGATACTTGTGCGTTAACATTACTATGTATTAATTTTGTAGTAATATTATCCTCACTGTCCAACCTTTTCAGAGAAATACCTTTCAAGCTGTACTGATGGACAAATGGACAACATTCTTTTACCATATTTAATTACGCAAACATTGAATGGACAACTGGAACAGCAAGCAGTGGGAATGCAGATACTGGGCTTGGGGGGAAACCTGCACAGGTCAGTAATTTTCCCCCTGAGATGTATTTAATTCACTCTGTAAACCTTCAATTAATAATTTTTAAAAATCTCTTTTGGACGTTTTTCAGGGCACGCTTTAATACTTTTTCAGTTTTCACACAGTCAAGTGTATTTCAAGTGCTTTTATTTTAGTTAAGGTAGGATTCTTCTCTATAGTTTCTGTCTAGATGAAATATTCATTATATATTTGCTTATATGTCTTTTATATTTAGGTGTAAGAGATTTAAAAGACCATATTTTTCTTTCCTCGTCACAATTGTACAACTTTAAAAAGAAATGGTAAACTGTGTTTGAAAACTATCAGGGAATATATTTTTGGCGGAATGGTGGCGTATGAAAATATTTTCTTTCCTCTCAAATATATTATAGAAAATTGAATTTAGTTGTAATATTTACGCAATCTTAAACTAGAAGAAATTTTCAAAATTAAGTTAAATTAATAATAAGGGACTAAAGTTTCAAAATATATCAAATAAATAAGATTTTTTACACATACTAGAACTATGTTGGCTTTTAAATGCTTCAAATCCAAGTACAGATTTGAGCCAAAAATCCGTAAAAAGTGTTATTTTTCTCTTAGTAAACGATCAAAACTTTTAGTTTTTTAGTTTTTGTATCATTTTGTACCTTTATGTGTCAACTTTACTATATGTGAAATGAGAAAAAGTTAAATATAGGTAGCATATAAAAAAAACTAATTTATCCCAAAAAATTAAGAAAAGTAAAGGAAATTCGGATTAGAAATTATCCATTTTATTTAAATTATTCATGTCAATTTGGTAATATCATCTTATAGGCCCTATATGGTAGTATCTTTTTATGCAAAAAGAAAAACATTCAATCTTTTGAATTACAAGTAGGGATCGCATGATTGGAAACAGTATTTTTTTATTCATAATGTCTAGGAAAAAGGTAATGACCTTGACCTGACCTTGCCTCTAATATTAAACGGTTAAATTGAATCTTACTGATACCATCACTTAGTGATATTGACCTCTTGATTCTGTGAAAATTTCATTAATTTTTAAATACGAGAAATGTGAGAAGAATCCTACCTTATACTATATCTGCTTGAATCTTTAAGTTTCAAAGCTATCAATTTTATTTTTTCTTTTATCAATATAATTAGTGCTTTTTAATCCGATTATATGTGTTTAATGTAGTGCTTAATCTAATTTGTTTTTATGGTGATGTTTATTTTTTTCTCTTTATTTTTATTTTTGTTCTTCTTAATGCAATCATTTCGCTTTTCTATTTTCTTTTTTTTTTCTAATTCTTAAATTTGTTTTATCTGCCTTGCGTGTTTATATCTTACATGTGTTTTTTTGCATGTAAATTATGTTGTAAATGTTTTCTCTGTGATATTTTTAGCTGTGATAGTCTGTATAGAGCTCATGTTTATTGTCATATTATGTAAAAAATGCCGACTTTAAATAAAATTTACTTGACTTAAAAATAAAAGACAATTATTTTATTACAAACAATTGCAAAAACTACAAACTTAGTTGACTGCACTTTTTCGGTGAGTGCAGAACTTAAAGAAGGGAGAGGGCACAAAGTTAACTTAATTAGCTACAAAAATATTTGTAATCATTCAATACTCGTTAAAAATCTCATAAAATTGAGAACATGTATCAGTTGAAAAATTGGGAAAAACTCTTTATTTGTATACTTAATTATAGGTTGGTTTTAATGCTGGTGACGGGAAAGTATATTATGTAGTGAACGGCTCACGTACAAAAGACATTGTCAATATAAACAAAAAGTCCAATGTACGCATACCAGGAAAGTTTCTATTCAGAATAGATTCATCGGAAATAGGTGGAGGAGGGTGTAATACAAAAGGTATTAAGTTTCATATATTACAGAAAAACACTTGTATTTTCTAGTTTTTAAGTAACCATTTATGTCAAAATAATAATTATCAAAGTTGTAAACGTAATGAGAATTTTATCACCAGAGTCCACGAATGTTTTGATCACTGTCGTACCTGTTGTTTGTATGGTTAATATTCTAATACAATGCAGTGCATTGTAGCAACCGCTAATGATATAATGCCGCTTAATAAAAACGCATAAGGGCCATACTTATTGAACAGAAAAGGTTAAAACTTATTTTCTAATGAAAATTTACTACCCGCGACAAGTGATAGCCAGTTCCCATTATGACGTCATTGCTCTCTACGACATTTTTATATAGCCCCAAAGAACATAAAAAAAGCTTGTGCACGAGGGCATGCCCTATGTATTTTTACAGAAACAGGATCTAGTTAGAAGTAGAATATTCGAAGAATTTGTGATATTGCTGCGCAAATATTGACAAATTAATTGTTTATTTACTATTTGTAAAGTTTTGAGTTGAAACGGGATAATATTCACAGTCCAGTGTAGGTTTCCTCAAATGATAATCAAACGAGAAAATGCATATAGGATTTGCGCAGCACTTTTGTTGATCTTTTGAATATAATTCCTAGAATTATACATTATTTACTTAAAAATAAACAGGGTATGCCCTTGCGCCAAAGCCGTTTATTGATGTGTATTATTAATTTGGGTACTAAAGAACAATGACATCATAATGTGCACTAGCTATAACATGCCTTTGGAACTTGCACAGTTTGAAGTATGTATCAATTTAGGAATGATATGCAATACAGATAGACATATATGTAAAATTTAAAAGGTACCTGTCAAAGGTAGATAGAGTGTTAGCTTGTATATTTGCATAGGAATATACATTGCTACAAACTACAGGTAGGTGGAAAGAATCATTTAGATTCTGCCTAAGATGTATGGAGAAATCGAAGTACCTCTAAAAAATGGGTGGGAAACTCGCTTATTGTGAAGGAATCAAATTAGGTATGCATGTAATTAGGTATAGGAAGGGGTGGAAAAAACATTCGGGATTAGCATAAGATGATCGGTTCAAGCAAATTGGTACCTAGCAAAAGTAGGAAGGAAAAGAGGCTTTATTTTATAGAAATATTAGTTGGTACAACCTTCAAGTTGGTTTCCTTAAGATTTCAAGTGCAGTGGTAAAGAACAATGTATCTAACGTGTTCTCTAAAGCAAAATTTAAATTTTTACTCCTGTTTATCAAAATAAGTCTACATTTTAAATGAATTATACTTTTGTCTAAAAGAAAAACACAAATGGTAGACATTTTTAAAATGTTACCCTTATCTAACCCTTATAGAATGAGAATGTTGATATTTTTTAACTCCCTTTCCCGCGACGATTTAGGTTGTTACAGCGAACATTTCATGTGCCTTTTATATAGGCCTACTGAAAGGAAAAAGAAACGCAGGGTAACATAATATGCGAATGCATGACCAAAAATTACGAAAACTAGTCAGATGAGAATCTTGGTTACTAGGCACATCAGTGTTCAGAATTACTCAACCGTAAAATTTATGACGTCACGCAGGGAAAAAGCAAAAAACATGTGAGCACTACTTGATGAAGATAAGTATGTCAACAATCTTCTTGTACCGTTTGATGCACTTGAGGTATACACATTGTTTTTCAGTACTTATAGACGATATGCATGTAATCTTGTAACAGTTGACGGACGTTCCATGGGGTCTGGCTTTTACATTGCCTAAGTTATGGACAAAGGCAACAACGGGTTGCTAGTAAATTTTCTCCCCATAGAACGTCTCAACCGTCGTTAGAGAGGTTTTTGAATAGTTTCCAATCAACCATGACGATGACGTTACAGATCCACGTCAAGATCGGGTAATTCATCCTGTCACCTGTTTAAGCGCCACCTTACTACCACAAATGAGCTTTTTCTATTTTCACTTTTGGGATGTCTCGTCATGTGAGAGTCTATAACACGTGAATAATGAGGCAAAAATCAAATGAGATTTCGTTTACATTTTCATTAAAGATGATTTTAAACGTTAGATAGGAAAAGTAGAAAATACCTACGAAAAATAAATTTATTTCAGCTTAAAAGTTTACCCTGCGTTTCTTTTTCCTTTCAGTATATTGAAGTCCTAAGATACAATCCCGATCCCTGATATTTTTTTTCTCATATTTCTGCAAAATAAAATTAAAATTTATATAGCCTGTTTGTGATATTTTACTTATAGCCCGCTCGGCTACTAATAACCTTTTTTGGAGTTTGGTCCAAACCTGCCTAATTGTTTTTTTTTATTTATTCCTATTCAGGCAATGTCATCATAACGCCACGAAGTGGTCCAATGCTCGGTGGTCAACACCTGACATTCAGTGGACCATGTCTAGAAGAATACACTTCATTCAAAATCAAGTTCTCCAACACTAGATATACATTAATATGTGAAATGGACTCACCCTACAGCTTTTATTGCATTACACCTCGGTTTAACAGCACTGGTGATATCCAAGTAGATATCATATTGGCTAGTGAAAACAAAACCGATATGTTTATTGGAAACTACACTGTTTGTAAGTACATGCATCAAATACTCTTGGAATCTTTCTTCTGTGTGAAACCATGTAATCCCCGTAAAAATACTCAGCACTGATGAAGTTGAATATAATATTTATGTGCCCTTTTTGTTTATCCCTTTTGCAGACAGTGAATTGAATTTCTTCCACTGCGTTGCATTCTCAGATGTATGTGTAAATCGATATGACATTTTTTTATAAACTGAAAAAAATCTTACATTTTAAAATGTATACATATAATTAATTACTTGTATAAATAAGGACAATGTCATTATCTGTTTCAGTGAATCCTGCTTTCAGCAAAGTCCTTGTAAATCGCCATAACGGAAGCAGCTGGGAAAATGGTGAACATATTATTTCGTGGAATGGTAACGTGAAAGAACTTCAAAACAGTAGCACAGTAGATATCTACGTTTACTCCATCAAGGTACAAGTATCATGAGTATGAGGACATGTAGTGCAGTAGATCTCTTGTATTCACAATGAAGGTACAAGTATCATGAGTATGAGGATATGTAATGCAGTAGATCTCTTGTATTCACAATCAAGGTACAAGTATAATGCGTAGAAGAGCAATAGCGCAGGATATACCATCAAGGTAAAATTGTTGTAAAACAGTGGCTTAGTAGATTTCCACGTATAAGAAATCAAATACAAAAGTTAACTGCTGAAAAAAACCCAGCAGTAGATATATCTACGCAAACCAGAGGCACAAATAAAGTTTAATGCTATATATAGAATCTCACATGATTTGTAGTTGGATATGATTTTTATTCAACGAGTTGTGATTTTTATCCCCAAGCCTTGGCGAGGCGATAAAAATGCACGAGTTGGATAAAAATCATATCCAACTACATATCATGTGAGATTCTTTTTATCCCATGTTTTATACAGCACTATCACTGTTTTATATAGGACTCCACTTCATTTTACTTCATCACTCTAACGCAAAACCCATTGTGACGTCACAACTGTGTGATACGAAAACGATATCATATGCATATGAGCTATATCAACGGGATAAAGGGTTAAACATGGGATAAAAAAACTGTAGCTCAGTTGATCTCTACGTTCTAACAATAAATGTACATGTACATGTACAATGCTGGAATAAAGCAGTGGCTCAGTAAAACAGTAGTGAGTAGATCTTTAAAGATAAACAGTCATCTTACAAATATTACGCTGTTAAAAAGAATACTAGTAAAAACTGTAGCGCACTAGATCATCGCGTATACACAATTAAGGTTTAGTCGCCCGCAGTGGAAGAGCATCTGCTCTAGAGTCGCGGGTTCGAATCCCACTGTTGGACATGGAGACCGGTCCTTTGCATAAGACTGTATAAAGCGAGGTCCCGTGTCACAATAGATGCTGTAACAAAAACGATCCTTCACTGCTCAATGGCCCTGAGTGTCGAGTACAGGTCAATATTTGCAGCTCTCCACTGGCAAGTAGTGGCGTCTCCATATGAGTGAAAAATTCGCGAGAGGGACTTCAACAAACAAACAAACAATCAAGGCATAATGTAAAAACCTAAATCACATTGTTTTCACTCTCTGGGGAGGATAGGTGGAAATCCGCTGTTCTGTCTATCTCAAGGTATACTGTTTCATAAAACTGTAACAAATTACACCTCCTTATTAGTTCTGGCATTACATCGCAGTAAAGTCAATAGTTACGCTCGAGCACGTTTGCAGATTCATGTAATTGTATTCAGTGAAACACAAATGCATAAAATATATTTCAAGGAACGATGGGTTTTTTTTATTCGTGTATGGTGAAAATTTTTCAATAGCTCATACATTGATAAATGAAATGCACGAACATTGAAAGCTTTTATGTACGCAAGAAATTCGTTTAACTGACAGTAGTACATGTACAGTCAAACCTGTATTAAGAGACCTTCCAACGGAGAAAGGAAAAAAGGTCAAATATGACAGGTGGTCTCTTAATACAGGTTGCTTATTTTTCGCAGTGTTCAAAATATACAATGCTGAAAATATCACACGTGTATGCTGAATGTATTTTATAGCACCTTATGTTTATTTCCACTTTTTAATAGGTACTGCTCAACTCTAAAATGCTTTTACAATTGTCCTGTTAAGAAATAAAAATTTATTGATCCACACATGATTCATTTGAATATTTGGAAATATTGTGAACATCTGAAAACATTAATATTTTTTTCATGCAGTAGAAAAAGGCTGAAAAGTTTTTTCCCCCTAATAATAGTTTTTTTTTGGTTGCGTTAGACAGGTGGTCGTTTAATACAGGTAGAATGTATAGGGAAAAGCATTGGCGGGAACTTTTACGGTCACATGTGACAGTGAGCCGCTTAATACAGTGGGTCGCTATGGCAGTTTTGACTGTATAAGTAAAGTGAAATGTTTATTATGGTATACCAAATTATGTTTAATTATTTACGATATATGATATAAATGAACTTTCGTATATTCGTTTGAACATAATATCTAGCTTTGAAACTTTCCAAAATAAAAACTTCGAATACAAATACAAGTAATCGTTAGAAATACCCTCAAAATCCTAAATAAATGTCCACATTTTTCTTTTACTGTATTTTTCATAGCTGTATATTTTTAAAAAAGATATTTTTAAAGTATATTGTAGAAAATTGGCGTATATTTTTTTTCTTTTCAAAATCAAAGGAGGAAAATGGTGAGATTAAATTAAATCCTTTTATTGCAAAGACGAATATATTGAACTCAATCGGTTGGACGACTTTTAGTTTAAAGATGACTGAGCAGGTTGCCATTCTACGGGTAACATCACGTGTGCAGACTGCATATATAATGTAAGTCGACATTAGTAGTTTACTAAATATTTGTTTGTATTTTTATTCTTAAATGATTACTATTATTACATGTTTATACGTGAAATCTAATCTTTCTGGTCAGGCCACAGAGAGGAATATGGTCTGACATGTTCCCAGTCACGCCATCCAGAACTTACGCTAGCCTTTTTTGTAAAGACTGGATAAAAAAAGAAGGTTCGTCTCCAAAGTTGAGTGTTGCAGAACCTTGTCCGTGTACTCTCCAACAAGCGCTGTTAGACATTGTAAAGTACCAGCCTGATCCTGACTGCAACATGCTCCACGTGGAATCAGAGGGGCGGGGCAACTGTCGTTATAGGCGTGATGCACAGCATTGTGTGAGGCTGACAATACCAAGGTAACGTTTCCTCTAAAATCATTTCTATAAAACTCATGACAAAGCGACAGTTTTTCAAAAGTTCAAAAGTAGAGATATTTTTTTCTTTTTTTTTTTTTTACATTTTCTGTCTCATCTGACATATAAAAATTGTAATTTACACACTTAATAGCCATTCTCTGTAACCACTTAAACTTCGTTGCCACGCATGGTCACCGATTTTGATGAAACTTCACCCATGCTTAGTACTTGACACCAGAAACAAATATCAATGAAAATTTCGTTGCTAAGTGTCTCGGTTGCTATGGTAACAGCCGGAAAAGTTTGAAAAATCAAGATTTTCAGCCACTTTAAATCTTGACTGTATCTTAATAAAAACTAGAAAAAGCAAACAAACCATTCTCACAAAAACATGACACCTTGATGTCACTTATACTGTAAAGAAACTGTTTAAAATATATCTCTAAGTAAGTGGTAACCAAGGATACATTTGAAATACATTTAAAATGCTGAAAAACACTCCGTATTCAATAATGGTAGGTGAAACATGCTCAAACTCAATCAACGACTTAAGAAAAACAATGAAAATGTTTGACCTTAAGTATATAAGTATAAGCAATATTATTCTATAAATAACGTTTATGGTTGCCATGGTAGCACAGTGTAACCATGCAAAACCAGTATCTAAGATTGGGTTAATGCTACTGTCTTGAGGAAAAACATGAAAATTCAAGACTGGCAAATATGCATCCTTAGGACCTTGCAACACCAAAACCATAAGAAAAATTGGGTATAATTGCTACTTTGCAGTGTTACCATGGAAACAAAACACCAGTGCTTAAAAGTGAATTATTTTTCACTGCATTAAGAATTAAATTGCCATATAATCAAGAAACAAATTAAAGGACTCAGCTTGAATAGTACTAATCTGTTAGAACTGAAGTTGAATATCATATATTGATAAAATTTGGTGAAGAAAACAACACTGTTGCTATGGTTACCAAGAAGTGAAAATGTTCGATTTTGTGAACTTTATATCAATATTAAACCCTGTGTGCCAACTTCTTGCATCCACTTAGAGATTGGATGATAGTCAAAATTAAAAGTCGGGTTAGCTGTTAATAAATATCAATCATAAAAGTTTTGGGAATCTACATTTAAGTGTAGGTATCCAAGGAAAGAAAATATTTTTCAGGTTTTTAAGCAAATATTTTCTGCTTATTTCCATAGCAACGCTCCATTTAAAGAATCTAATCTGAATTTTTTCAAATGGGAAAACTAGGAGCACACCAACGTCTTTAAAAATTTATCATTAGTTATGAGGAAATGTGCTTTTCTAAAAGATAGGATCAGATCTAAACGTACAGAGTGTTACTTTGAAGGCTCTCTGTGGTATAAAAACCTTGGCAACCATTGCCAATCAAAATGAAATATCACATTTTGTTCTTGGTATATGTTTCAAGGCTCTTTTTTCTATTATTTGGTCACACTTTATCCTATAATTGCTTTTTAATTTTAAGTGTATGACTTTATAAAATTCAATGAATATTTCTTTTTACTTTTGAATACTTTGTTACCATAGTAACGTATGTAGTAGTTGATTTACCAAACATGTTTATCATGCATTTGAGACATGTGACCTTCAACTTTTGGAAACAGTCATTGCCAATTATTTGCTTTGCCGCAAATGTTAACTATGGGGCTCTAAACATGTTAAAAAATGCCATTTTTCGAAATTTAAGATATGTTGCCATGGTAACTATAAAGCATAGCAACCAATTTTTGCCTGATTTCAGTTTAGGGTATCAATGACTTTTATCGTAGAGAGTTTGGAGAAATTCTGAGACTATGCGTGCCACAGCTCCTATATAAAATTTCAAATCATTACAGAGAATGGCTCTTAATTCCTAACAGTAAGGAATGTCACTCGTCAGATTTTATTAAAAATTTAGAATCTCTAAAAAGAAAATACCAATTACAATTATTATATAATTTTTTCATACATCTAAAAAATGCTAAATTTACGACATTTATTAAAAAAAATTAAATCTTAAAAAATAAGATTTATGAAAGACTATTTCTTGCAATGGGTTGACATAAAGAAGAAATTACCCAAAAAGAAAGATATCAAAGATATCACACAGTAATCAAGCTCAAAAGTCCATTGAAAAATAATTTGGAGCAAAGGGTCTTCAAAAGCATCAGAGGTACATGTAAGATCAGGTACCATGAGTATGGAAGCATCGCCTGTCGACCGGTCACACTTGCCGTGTGCTTCCTGTCATGTTCGGACATACATATAAAATACATGGTTACTGTCTTGAAATATAAGCGATTATAAGAAAACGTGATAGAGGGCGAGGCTTGCCGAGCCTTCTTACGTTTTCGACCCGAGCCCAAATATCGCTTATATTTCAAGACAGTTATCATGTATTTTGTTTATCCTGCAACAAAATTTTACATTTGAACGTCCAAAACAAGCTAATTCCGACAGATTTAAGCACATCTCTGCAGTTGAAACTATGACGCCATGGCGTAAACATTGCAATATACATGACGTCACAATGCTTTTGGAACGTCGGAATACATGCACGAGGCTTTATTAGGGCAGTGACGGGATAAAGCTTTGGTTTATTAGGTTACCTTTATTATGTCAATGCAAGGGGTAGTTGCAGGATAAAAATCAATTCGTAGATAATTCATTGTACAAATAATGGTCTAACAATTTGTTTAAAAACGTCATTCAGCATTTGAGACAATGACAGATTAATACATGTTGACAAAGCCATATAATTGTTCATAAAATTTGCGAAATGTTGACTTAATGAGACTGTTGATTTCCTTGTTTTATCAAAGTCATTTATTAAGGTCAGAATTTTACAAATTCTATGATCATTATATTAGAATGTTAGCAAATATATCCTTGATCATCATTTGGCAGACTTTTTCGTACATATTGTAGGCCTTTGTTTCATCCTTTAATTGACTCCGTCTACATGATCACGATCAGTACATAGGGCTAAAGGCGTTTGTGTTCGATGATGAACAGGAGATGCTTACTTCCCCTAGGCACCTGATCCCACCTCTGAAACTTCCGGTGTCCGTGTTTTATGCCATCTTTACTGATTAGTATTGTTTGTCGTCCACTGTTTGTTATCGTCACCTTTTTCATGTCACGTGACTTTAAACAATATTTCTGAAATCCTCCCGTCTTCTGGCTCTTCCAAACAAGTCAATGATTTAATCCTCTCACAAGACATTGAATACTTTTTTTCCTTTTTCTAAAGTGAAGATGATTTAATCCTCTAACACGACATTTAATGTTTTTCTTCTTTTTAAAGTGAAGATGGTACCGATAATGTTTGCTGTTTCAATGAACATGGAATCTTAATAGACTCAAGATCCCACGAAGGTGGTACACAACAGCGGTATCACTACCGAGGTGACGACCATGGGAATATACCATACGTGACAAACTTTTGCAAGGACGTTGTCCCGTTTCTGCATTGCTGTCGTTTTTCACAGACGTCCGCGAATGAAATTAGCAACGAGAAAGAAACATACAGTCTCTGTCAGGACTTCCTGGCATTACGGAGATACAGTTCCTGTGAAAATTACGACCCTCCTAGACCAGGTCAGAATTATTTAGTATCAGATTCGTTATTCTGTGTACTGTAAAAATACGTTTTCAGAAACCATAAAACGTGTTTTGAATAAGAGAATTGCCAATTAATCCAAAGTTTAAAAAAAACTGGAGATAACACATTCTTTAAAGGTAAAGCCTCAAACCAGGCTTTCAAATCAGGAGGCACAAGTGCATATAGGCAAACATTTTGAGTATTTCTCTTTTATTGCACAATACATGTACATAGCACATTCTGTTTTAAATCGTTGGTTCATATGTGTAAACGTGTCTGCATGAAGTTCCTTTTTGTTTCAGCTAGAACTAGTGGTGACCCTCATATCACTACACTAGACGGGCTTAGTTATACGTTTAATGGAGCCGGAGAGTTCGTGTACATATACACAGAGGATGATCTATTTAAAAGCCAAATCCGTTTCGAACAGTTCCGAAAAGACGATGGTAAGGTTCAAAAATTCAGTTTTTAATAAATCTTGCTTTATTTTCATGAAATAAAGAAAATATTTTAAAAAGAACTTATTTGCATGATCTTCTAACTAGGGTCGCTTGTAAAGGCAACAGTAGCGACAGCCTTAGCGATGGAGTATGCTAATAGCTCTGATTGCATAGAAATTAGACTCAACTCAATAAGAACAGCTGATGTCCTCAGAAATGGAGAACTGCTTGATTTCCAAGACTCCAGATGGATAAACGTGAAAGGTGTTGTATATGTTTGTATATATATTTGATAGAACAAATTTTGATTGATTTGATTGTTGATGTCTGTTCTATAATTTTGAGGATTATTTTAGGTGTAACCATTATATTACTCCCCACTAAAGGGAATAACACGGACAAGTCATTTATGATCGTGTTTCAAGAGATCAAAATTGCATTCAGCATTGAAGCCTCGAAAGATATCTTAAACGTCATGCCAGTTGTTCAGGGAAAGGATCTTAATGGTACTAATTTTTTAATTAAAATTGTTCACAAAAATAATATTTGCTGCATGAAGCTGAAAAATTAAAATGCTAATACATGTAAACAACTACGGAAGAACCATTTTTTAAAAATATTGGCCAAATCGAACACCTATATGTTATCCTATTATGATAATAATTTTTTTGTATAGGAGTGAAAATCTGAGACATGTTTTAATTTAAAGGAACACTGAAAGGATTACTGGGAAATTATGATGGCAGTCCTTCTAATGACCTACTTTTTTCAACACATCAACAATTGCTGCAAAATGAAACTGACGATTCGTTGATTTTTAAATTTGGGATGTCATGTATGCTTTGTTCATTTTTTGATACCCTTTATTAAGTGAAATAAATTTGAAACTACATATTTAATTTTCAATGAACTAATAGTATGTAAATGGCTTAATGATATGTTGAGGTGTACTGGTCTTTCTGATTGTAGGGGCCATCAATGAGTCCGAGTCCCTGTTCACATATGAACCTGGTAAGAGTTTTGTTGACTATCGTCAGCCATCATTCCTTCCTGTGTTTGAGTCCTCCGTGTCGGTTACAGAGGAAGTGATGGCGGTGTGTGGAGAAGATAAAGATTGTATCTTTGATTTCTCTGTCACGGGATCACGTGACGTAGCGGAGCAATCCCGAGCATTCCAGAAACAGTTTCAGGAATCTCAACAGGCAGCTGTAATAGGTATATATTTATGGGATGTAATTAATGCACATGGATCTTCTGTAAGCTAGGATAGTCATTGTAATTTTTTTACCCCATCTCAAAATACGTGTACATTTTCATTACAGTGTTGACATGCGATGATTTGCCAACAATTCCTGGTGGAGTCTGGGAAACAACCAATGGGAATCTCGAAAACTCGTCTGCATTTTTTGTTTGTAGAGATGGATATACGATCTCAGATAGCATAAGTAATGTTACATGCTTGAATGGGCGTTGGAAACGATATGAGAACGTTTCTTGTCAACTGAACAGTCTTCAAACCACTTCGCCTGGTCTCCAGCCTGGCACAGATATCCTAATGTCTCAGAATGCTAATTTACCTGCCTACATAGGAGTCGGGGTTGGAATTTTCCTACTCACCACATTTATCATAGTTTTTATCCTATATCAAAGGAATAAAGCAAGGTGTGTATTGTTTATCTCCTACTAAGTGAAAAAAAAATCCAAAATCAAAATTTGTACGAGAAAGCTCTTTTCTTATAAATAGCTTATGCATACATAATGTTATAGTACCTGTGGAGTTGCAGCTCATATAACTTGTTTTCGATCTTTTAGGCGCGGTCAGTGGAAAATCTTTTCTAATGAAAATCCCGTGGCTTTCACCAAAAGTGACGATACGGTGCAAAACAGTGCTGTAGTAACTCAGCTACCAATGGAACAGAACAAAGAGAAATATTAACATTTATTGTTAATTTCTTTTGAATTGACTAGCCTGATTTATACTTGTGTATGCAAAAATATCACTTGAAATATCACTTGCTACCATTGAAAATTATTCATGTGCATGTGAGGCATCTGCATTATGTTTAGCTGTTTTACAGTGTACCTTAGCATGCTCTGGTCTTGATCTGTGATCGTGTATTTGATCTCGATGTACTACGGATATCTGTATGACTTAACAGACTTGTAGGGAAACTGAGAATTCAATTGAACCTATTTTTAATCAGTTACTAGTATACCTATCTTTAATTCTTCGTCTTCAGTTCAAGCTAAATGTGCCCGATGATCTTCAAATCAATTGTACCTATCTCTAAAACATTAAAGATAGATATAATTCAATTAAACCTATCTTAAATTTATTTGGATATAGATTCAATTCGTTTGAAGATACATATAGATACAATTATTTGAAGATCGGAACAAATCAAAAAATTGTTCTTCAAATGATTAAAACTATCTTCAAATAAATTGAAGATAGTTACAATGGAATTAAATATAGGTCTTAATGAAATGAAAATAGGATAAATAATTACACCTATCTTTAAATAATTGAACATAGGCTCAGTTGAATTACGCCTATCTTTAATTCCATTACAGATAGATTCAATTGAATTTACATATCTTTTTATTCATTTGAAGATAGATATAATAATTGATTTAAAGATTGAATTCAATTAAAACTATCTTCAATTCATATGGAGATAAATAGAATTGATTTAAAGATAGGTACATTTATTTGAAAATAGATGAAATATTTGAATATACTGAGAAATCACTAATCTTTGTGGGGGTTTAACTTTCGTGGGTTTCAAGGTATGAAGAGACCCACGAATTTATGTTCACCAAGAAATGAAATTTGTCAAATTTATTACTACTGAACAATCCTTCAACCATGAAATCAAATCCCCATGAACCAATACATTTTCTTCAAACCACGAAAATTTGACCCCTCGAAAATATGTGATTTTACAGCATGCCAATTTGGCATTCTAAAGAATACAACATATGTCGACTATGCTAGATACAGAGGGATTGCTGATATAATGATATAACATGTGATTGTTTTAAATATATCATAATGAAATCAAAAGCTTTAATTTTCATCAAGATTAAGCATTATCTGATAATGATTAACATGATTAATTCTTGAAGTAAAGTATGACAAGTGCAAGTTTTACCTGGTAGCAAAATGTAGTACCTCGGCTAGTTTTCATCCGAGATATAACTTTCCTACCGTATATTTTCTACACAAGCCCCTGTTAGTGCGATATCTGCAATGAACCAGTGCACGCATCCATTAATGACGCGACGGTATCACATTACCCGCACTCCGTGTGACCAAACTCACTTATATATAAACCACTTATATATAAACCATGAAATGCAAATGTTCTTTCAATATTAAATCAAACAAATATAGTTATTGTTGACAGCAAAAATACCTTTGACCTCTTTCTCTCTCAATACCTGAGGCGACTGTGACTGGCCTGGTTTTCCCGCGAAATCGGATTACCATTGAACTTAAAATGTCGAACCCGATGTTTTGAAACATTTCAAGGGATAATTAGAACGAACAATATTGTTTTTACCAGTTACCAATTAAAGGGCTCTCAAAGGACAATAACAAAATAATGACTATTATGTATAATCATATAATACATATTGTTATAAACAATGTATTATTTTAATTTCCCGAAAACATTTTTTGGCATTAGGCCCTAGGCACAAAAAGTGGGGGCCAACCAGTTTTTCAATGAACATTTTCAACAGTTTAATGAATTGGGGAAGGGGGCAGACCTCCTACTTCCCCGATAACTTTCACAGGCAGTATCATACGAAATTAATTGACATATCAGAAGGTTTCTGTCCCTTCTAATATACTGTAGAATATTCTGCAGCTTTTATAAAGCAATGCAATCACCAATTTCTATTTATCATCTGCATAATAATAGTCATATAGTGAGTGATTTACACATGATTTTATGTAAAAGTTAACTTTCACCTAGACTGACTAGAAGTATAAACTTTGCCATTAGAATTAAAAATACTCATTTGCAAATATTGCTTATCAACCCCCGCCCCACACAAATTCTACATTGTAGTTCATATGCTCCAAAATATATATGGAAGCAATATTTATGTATACCTAAAATGTGCACATGCCATGGTGAGTGAAAGGTTGATTTAATTGGGGCTATATAATTTCAATAAAAGCTTATTAAGTTGAGCGACTTGAAATTTTATTGCATGCAAATTGACCTTTTAAAAGGTAATCGATCACTGTAAGGAAGTTTTTGACAGTAGGTGACGTTAATGTACCTGTGTTATATAAAATTTGTTTACTTTTTATTGGACAAGTAAGTAAGTGAAAAAAAATGTATTCTAAGTGTTAAGAACAGATGCTAAAAAAATATGTAATAGATATTTGTAATATAGCTTGAATAGATAGGCTTTATAGATGCTAAAACACATATTTATTATGATTTTTTTTTCTCTTACACCCGACTGATTTTTTCCAATATCCTCAATTTTTTTATTGAATTTCAATAAAAAATAAAAATATAAACAAAACAGAATTCTTTAATGTAAAATAAATTTAATGTAATTTTATCACGTTTTACAATTTAACAACTTCAGGCCTAGGAAAATATATTTTTGTTTCCGCATTCCCGACTGACCCTAATTAATAGTGCCGAAGTCGACCCTAACTATTTTTTAATGCTTTTGTCCCATGATGTGCAAGAGCGACTTGGGTTTTCACCAGAGAAATCATAGTCAAGCTTTTCAAGACAGGAAGAAGTTTCGGTCGCCTTTCTTCCTTCTTTTACCGACATAAAATCATCTTCTTTAGAGAGGAGAGTGTAATAAATAGCCCCCAATAAAGCTGTTTCACAACAACAGTTCTGAAAATCTCGGCAGAAATTATCATGGGATCGTATCTAAATTAGTCATGCAACACATCTGATAAATGACCAGCTATGTTTTGTAATTTGGTTTTAATTTACTCTCGTGCCATTTAAGACACTTAAATAATATACTGATCATAAACATCATTAAGTTATTATGAATAAAAGCTACTGAAACTGTATAAACATGCATTATGGATATAAATAGACGGGTTAGACTTATACCCCTAAAGGCACGAAATGTAGATTTGAAGAAGAGTTTAATTACAAAATTTAAGTTAATTTCATATTAAAACATATTATACAAAACATGTATTTTTTCATTAATTCATAATCATCTCCCCTTGGAAGAAGGCTTGGTCCTTCATTTGAAGAAACTTGAATTCCCTTTACCCAAGGATACTTTGTGGCAAGTTTGGTTGAAATTGGCTCAGTGGTTCTTCAGAAGAAGATGAAAATGTGAAAAGTTTACGATGCCAACGACAACAACAATGACAACGACGACGAAGACAACGGACAAATTTTGATCAGAAAAGCTCACTTCGGCTCAGGTGAGCTAAAAAAAATTACCTACCTACCTACCTTAATTTTTTCAGCCTGAAAGCGGAAACAATTTTTTTTTCTAGGCCTAATTTGAAATTAAAAACAGGAGTGGTAGTTCGCACGGTGGATATAGACGTGAATAGCTCAGTAGGTGTAGGTAGAGCGCCTGACTAGCGGTGTAAATACATGTATTAGGGTCCAGGGTCAAGATTTTCTGGGCCAGCCTCATTTTCTATTTCAAAATTTAGTGCACTTGACCACCTCCTGGACTACAGGTGAAAGTCCTCCTAGGACAAATCAGAACGTGGGTTTTGTCTTCGAGGGCGAATACAATTCAAGGAGGGAGGAATGTAATGGTTTGGCTTGTGGCAATCGGTTCTGAATGATTCGGTTGGTAGAGGACCTGGCTGTCGATGCAGAAGTCCGGGATTCGATTCCCAGTCCAAAATTACATTTTCTCCTTTCCTTTGCTGATACGCAAAGAAAAACAAGAAACTTTGAGAAAAACATGTTTCGTATTGGAATATACATGTTCATGTATATAATTCAAAATCATGTATTAAAACAATTTTTTACAATAAATATTTAGTGCTTGGTTATCATCCCCCTGCCCTGGACCAGTTTGTCTATTTTTTAAAAAATAATTTTCTTGGCCACGTCCCCTGTTTGTTCAGAAAAAGACCCTCAAAATCTCAAATAATTAAACCATTCAATGACAATTATACTCTTGATAACAGTAGAAGATCAAACTTGCATTCCATTGTTTTTGTTGCCCTCTGGGCAGTTAAAGCCTTCTTACATTTCCAAGAATGGTCAACAGCCGACAGATTTTGAGGCAAAAACGGGATTCTTTGGGCGACAGTCGGCAGGTCATCGGCCTTTGTTTTGCCTTTTGCCTAAGTCACATTTAAGCAAAAGGCAAGGGAAACCAAATTTTTTCTCGTATAGTTGGCTGAAAAAACATGATCGTCCGACACCAGTATCGGGCGACGCAGAGTAGTCACATTAATTCCTAGGAACACCGATGCCTTTAAAAGTTGAAATATTTATAGGTCGGACAACCGTCACCAAATCATCGTTCGCTGGGATGCAGTTTGATTTCCAACGTCGGCCGATATTTACAAAAAACCAATTCCTAAATGTCAGACCGACCGATCGACGACCGACTTTAAAAACTGTCTGCCGATGGTCGGACGATTGATCGAAGGTTGGTCGACGGACTGATTTAATTGAAGGAATCGGCCGCCGACGCAGAAAAAAAATATAACTTGGACCGCCTCACACAAAATTGGTCGGCCGACGAAAAAAGCGGCCAAAATCGGGCAAGACAACGGCAGATGAATCCTATTTTTGCCCAAAAAATCGTCGGCCGTCGATCGTTTTTGGAAATGTGACTGGGGTTTATGACCTCTTTTTTCGTCGGCCGACCAATTTTTTGTCCATTGTGCCCAGTTCTAATTCTTTTCCTGTGTCGATGGACAATTTCGTCGATTGAAGCAGTTAATGCCTAGGTCACATTTAAGCCGATGGTCAGGCGACTAAATTTTTCTCGTATCGTCGGCTGAAAACCATGATCGCCCGACAGTAGTATCGGGCGACAAGGAGCAGTCACATTAACTCCTAAAAACACCGATAATTTTCAACAATTAAATAATTCTAAGTCGGCCAACAATCGCCTGTTCATCGTTCGCTAAGTCGCTGTTTGATTTTCACCGTCGACCGATATTAATTAAAACCCAATTTCTAAATGTCGACCGAACGACGACCTACTTAAAAAACCTCTCTGCCGATGGTCGGACGTTGATCGAAGGTTGGTTGAAAGACTATTTAACGACCGCTTTAATTGGAGGAATCGGCCACCGACACAGAAAAAATTATAACAAGGCCCGACAGACACAAAATTGGTCGGCCGACGAAAAAAGAGCTCAAAATCGGACAAGACAACGGCCGATGAATAGCCGACTGTCGCCCGAAGAATCCTATTTTTGCCTTAAAAGCCGTTGACCTTTGGTCGTTTTTGGAAATGTGACTGGGGTTTAATGGATAGTCAGTTTACTAGATCACCGTCTGACCATCCGAAGACAATTTGTTTAATCGGTCGTCGGTCGGCCGACATTTAGGTATTGAGTTTTCGTAAAACACCAGTCACATTTCAAAAAATGACCAACGGCCGACGGTTTTTGAGGCAAAAATAGGATTCTTTGGGCGACAGTCGGGGCTGTTCATCGGCCGTTGTCTTTTCCGATTTTGACCTCTTTTTTGTCGGCCTACCAATTTTGTGTCTGTCAGGCCATGCTACAATTTTTCCTGCGTCGGTGACCGATTCCTTCAATTGAAGCAGTCGTTAAACAGTCTGTCGACCAACCTCCAAAGTAGCACAAAACATTTTTAAAACATTTTATTGGTGTTGTAAAAAGATTTTTAAAACATTTAAGAGTAAACATTTTAAAAATATTTTTAAAACATTTTCTTTTCTCATTATAACATTTTAAAAACATTTTTAAAATGTTTTCAAGAAGCTTATGGTAAAATCTTTAAGAAACATTTTTCTAAAATGTTTTTGAAACGTTTTAAAAATGATTCAAATTGTATGTTCAGCTTTCAAATATTAAAGATTCATATATTACGTTTTAAAAACGTTGTAAAAACATGAAATGAAACATTCCTTCTCTACATGTATAAATCTGAAACATTGTATTTTACGTTTCTGAAACATTTGGATGGAACATTGTCAAAACGTTTTCAAAGCATTCTTATTATTGCTCAAAGAACATTTTTCTAAAATGTTTTTGAAACGTTTAAAAAATTATACTAAGGTTAATTTTTCTTTCAAATATTAAAGATTTTTACATTACGTAAAAACATGAAATGAAACATTCCTTTTCTATAAATCTGAAACATTGCATATTACGTTTCTGAAACATTTGGAAGGAACATTGTCAAAATGTTTTTAAAACATTCTTGATATTGCTTTTAGTTAAACATTTAAATATTTTTGGCTTAGGCTGTGAAAATGTTTTCAACACATTTATAAAAATGTTTCTTTTTGCTACAACTGAAACATTTTGATTATAGTTTTTGCAACATTCTTTGGAAACATTTTCAAAATGTTTCTAAAACATTTATATATTTGCGGCGGCATCTAATATATATTCATTTAGTAATTTTCAGAGTACGTTGTGAGAATGTTTTAGAACATATTCAGTTTAAAGTGATTTCTTTTTTAAAGACTCATTTTTCATTGCTGCAACATTTTGTAAAGTTACTTTCAAAATGTTCTTGAAAAATTCAAATAATGTAGGATTGCGATTTTTCCTAAAATTGACTAAGTTTGTGAAAAAAAATTAAGAAAATATATAGAGAGAGAATAGTGTTGAAATGAGAGGAATTGTAAATTTTTAATTTGAAAGATTTATTCCAGTATTTTTTTACTAATTTCCTTTATGGCGTATTGATTTAACAAACAGGTACAATGTTCTTCAAAGAAATAAAATGTACGTCAAAAAAATCAATAAATGAAAGGATGGACAAACAAGCAAATTAAAATATAAATAAATGAATAAATAAGCATATACTCTTTACAATAACACATTCTTTTTTTTTTTAATCTCGTCTTCATCAAATTTGAGATCCACTCCCAGAATTTATCTCTGAGGCATTAAATAAGGATTGGCACACTGGTCAGTTTCAGTGTCATGATTACCTTGTTATGCAATGCTCCTGCTGGGCAGCGCGTTACAGAGTATATAGTGTATGGGCGGCGGAAAGGGTAAAAAAGACGTTAATGCAAAACTAACAACCTATTTTTATAACCATACTGAAATACAAAACAGACAACCTTTAAAACAAAATCAACAGACTCGTTTGCAAAATCAACAGACTCCGATGCAAAAGCAACGATCACCAATGTAAAGCCAAACAATTAATAATCATTGAATTGACGCTAGACGGCGTGCAAAAAAAGGCATTACCTGAATTAACGCTAGATGGCGCGCAAGTTTTTCTACGTCATCATTATTTGTGTACTTTAATCACTCTCTACCATCGGCTTATAGGTGTCATAACTATTACACTTTGGTTCACGTCAAATCATGGCTGACGCAAAATAATCCCGGAATCTTCCCTTCCGATTCGGGCATTTTGATACGAGACTGGAGCTGAATTTTTTTATGAGATGAAAAACAACATGTAAACTTACTGTATTGACCAGAGTTATTAAAATTTAGGGCGTGCTGATTTTTCTGTATACTGTCAAGAGTGGGGAGTGAATAGGCCCTGGACCAGATTTTCAAGCACCTGCTCGACTTCGACCGAATGAAACTTGCGTGCCTTGCTGGATGCCTATGTATTTTTTGGTACTAAAATCTTTATAAAGAATGGTTTTACAAGATCTGAAAAGGAAACTTCTCAGAAGTTTGTTTTGAATTAGTTACATCTACTCAAACTTGCGCAATTTTGGTAAGAATATAGAGCAGAAATTAATACTGTTGTGACGCCATACATTCACTGTCTGAGAGAGGAACGAACGACAACTCTGCATGGGAGATTGTACTTTCATAGGAACGTAAATTGCGCGAAATTGCCTATCACTATCCATTTGGCAAACCTCGGAATGTATCATAGAATACATTATTTATATCGGAATCATATATCGGAATTCATAATCAATAGGGATTCCAATAGTATATACTGTATATACCCATTTTTTTCTCAGTGCTTATTTTTTAGGGAATGACTTCAGTGGCGGATCCAGAGGGGGGTTACGGGGTCCCTCCCCCCTTGGATTTGCAAAAAACGAAAGAGAAAGAAGAAATTCCTAATTTGTTGTGTTTTTATGGTGAGTATAATTCCTTTATCTTAGACTTTAAAAGATCATTTTTAAAATGACACTTTTACACTACCAGCGCATGATTAGTTGTATATGTAGCAAAGACAAAGCGTTAGGTTATAAACATGTATTTGAAATTGAATATTACATACTTAAGGCAACGCAATTACATCCTTGATTCAAGTATTCGTTGTAGTTGCGAAATGTTAATTATCATATAAAATGTTTATTAAAAAATGAAATAACTTTGCAGCAAGATGTTGGATCCATCATTCGAATTTCGTTCAATTTCCCACATTCAAAAGACCGGCCTTTTGTGAAGGCAAAATTAGTGTACGTAAATAATATTATTCGTCAATAATATTATTGTGAAAGTGATTATTCTTTTTCTCTTTATTAATTTACAGGTGGAAAGTACTTAAATTGTGATACAATAATTTAAAATATTTTTGTATATTTTCATTGATCATCTAAAGATTCATAAGAAATGATGTAGACCGATGATAAAAACACAATTTTCTCTGTTTTAACAGGCTGTGCTATTCTTTCCGAGGACGGATTCATTGTCGGCCTTTTCAGTGTATGTGATTATAACTACATGTAATAGATCCGCCACTCTGTTTAACCTATACATTGAACATAGGGTTTCTAGGATTCTGTTCTTTTAAAATCCAGTGAATGGATTGCACAGCGTTTTCACCCTTTAAAAAACTGGGTGACTTGGAACACAATAAATAAAAACTTGTACTGAGAATGGAACTTTCGTGTGATTTACATATTGAATATGGGTTTGTATTAAAGGTTTAGAAATAAAATATAATTTGTGTTTATTTCTTTTAGAATTTAAAGATATAATTATTTAATGAGAAAATGTATTAAACATGCCAAAAGCTGCAATAAAAATTCAAAAAGTCATACGAACGTTAACGTTAAGTAACATTTATGGAAAAATATTTTTGTAACATTCGACTTAAATGTTATAAAAACGTTTTAAAAACCATACAAAATAACGTGAATAAAACATTTTCGAAAATGTTTTTGTTACATTTTAAGACAATGTTATGATAACATTTGCTTAAAATATTTTGTAAAATGTTTTAAAACCGTTTTTTAAAAAAACCCATACAAATTTCAAGACAATGTTATGATAACATTTGCTTAAAATATTTTGTAAAATGTTTTAAAAACGTTTTAAAAACCATACGAAATCACGTGATTAAAACATTGTTGAAAAATGTTTTTGTAACATTTTAAGAAAATGTTCTGACAACATTTGCTGAAACATTTCACTAAAATGTTTTAAAAACGTTTTAAAAACGTTTTAAAAAAACATACAAATTCACGTGATTAAAGCATTTTAAAAAATATTTCAGCAACATTTTGAAAATGTTTTAGGAACATTTAAAAATATTTTTGTGTTAGCTGGGCTTCGATCAACGTCCGACCATAGGCAGACAGTTCGTTACGATAGTCGTCGGTCGGTCGACATTTAGAAATTGGGTTTTCGTAAATGTCTGCCGAGGATGAAAGTCAAGCTGCGGCTTAGCGAAGGATGAACGGCCGACTGTTGGCCGACTTAGAATTATTAAATTCTTGAAAATTATCGATGTTCATTATAATTAATGTGACTGCTCCGCGTCGCCCGATACTACTGTCGGGCGATCATGTTTTTCAGCCGACGATGCGAGAAAAAATTTTGTCGCCCGACCATCGGCTTAAATGTGACCTAGGCACTCAGGGTTTGAAACTTTTAAATCATCGATGTTCCTTGGAATTAATGTGACTGCCCCGCGTCGCCCGATACTAGTGTCGGCCGATCAATTTTTGCAGACAACGATACGAGAAAAAATTGGTCGCCCGACCATCGGCTTAAATGTGACCTATATGCGAGTATAATTCGACCACATTTCTGATATAAATGATCTCTCAAGCTGACAGTTTGTCTAACTGTCTGTCTTCTGAAAATAATTTGTTATTTGGCAAATAATATCAAAGAATCCTTTTCAAAACATTAGGGTGAACTAATTTTTTTACTTAGAACCTAAAGCATACATGTAGTTATGCTTTTAACATTCCCTGTATTTGGGATGCTTTTACCGTTTTCACGCTGCTTGGGTTTTCATAGCTACGTGGGATAATGTTGCCTTTTTTGGATGTTCCTCGACTGGTTGTTTGAAGGTACGCGCGTTTTTCTTACACTGAAGTTTGCGTATTTGTGCATGGTACTTTAACAGCACTATGTATTAATTTTGTAGTAATATCATCTAAAAATATTCCAAACACAGTATTCAAAATTATGTGTCACAATATACCCCGGATCCCTTTCTACCGATGAACCCACTGATTCTCCAAATGGCCTCAGTCACCGTCCGATTAATATAGGTATCCGGCCTGTGTAACGTTGAGTATTGACCCGAATTGAAAATTGACCCAGGGTTCATTTTTCAACGTTGAATATTGAACTGGGGGTGTTTTTTCTACGTTGAAAAGTGAGACCAAAACTCGTTGAATTTATACCTGGGGTCATTTTTCAACAGCTTGATAATTCTTTTTCTTATCCCTGATGACCTCAACATGTTGAAATTTGACCCTGTTGAATATTGAACCCACCTCAGAGTTTTTTGAACTGGGAAGTTGTTTTACGGGATTTATCAGTATCCCTACTGACTGCTTGTAAACTCAATTAATTAAGAAAGAAGATATCATTTTATGAGACATGAAGTCGGTCACGTTATCAAATCCTATAACACCCGAAGGGCGTTATAGTAGATTTGATAATGTACCAACTTCATTTCATACCCCAATGAAACTCTAAAAAATGATATTTTATTTCTTATATTTACGTTTTTATTCATGTTACAAAGAAAAATGGCATTATTGAGACTTTGATTTTGAAATACAACGTAACGTATCTACGACTTTCAAAATTGCTCATCTAGTTTGCATTCCATACGGAAGAAAGTCTGATCATGTGACCAACTGCATGTCATTGAAAATTGAATTTTATTTTATTAGCATTGTTATATATAAGAAAGACGTCAACAAATGTAAATATATAGGAATGACATGTTAAACATGATTATCGGATATAAATCATTTTATTATCGAATAGAAATGACAAAATTATCGAATAGGAATCACATATTTTCGAATATAATATTCAGTAACAACTTAAAGGTGATGAATTCTCGAATAAAAATTTTTTTTTCGCACAAGAATAACAACTTATCCAATAGGAATCATATTTTATCGAACAGGAATGACATGATTTAGAAAAAGAAAAAACAAAATTTTTGAGAATAAGATTAACACAAAAGTATAATGATGCAGCGTTTTACCCGCCATACCATAAACAGGTGATAGCGGAAAATTACTTTACAAATACGGAAAGTTCACTTTGGAAAAGATGAAGAAGAAATCATTTCTTTACATATAAAGTATAGTTTCAGTAGCCTTCATCATCCATGCATAGTCAGTAAAACTTCTAAACATGATACAGTTGTGGTACATTCATTGGTGACTTTAATTTAAGGTTATCCGATCCTCAGGTTCTGAAAATCAGGCATTGAGTAATTGAAAATGCTCACAAAGATGTCTCTAAATTCTCAAATTAAAATGTATTTACCCACGGTGTTTCTTTAAAATTCATCTTTAAATTTAATCATATTATATAGGGGAAATTAGTAAATCTCGAATAATTTTTCAGGAAATGCGATTTGAACTACCTACTGCATATTTTTTAATTGATAATTGATCAAGAAATACATTTTAGGAATAAAAATCATAGGTATCCAGGCTTTTAAAGAAAATTGCATGAATTTTACAATTATTTGGACTTTACTTTCTCCTACTTACTTCCATTGTTTCATAATGCATAGTGTATGAAGTGTTTCCTTTCAAAGAAAACACTGTAAATCACTTCTAATTTCAAATCATGCATATAAACATTGGTAACTAAGGCTAAATTAAAAGAAAATTGATTTTTTTAAAATATGCAAGTTTTACTTCATTTTATGAGGTACAAATGTCAACTTTTTAAATAACGTTTGTTAAAACTTTAAAGAGCATTGAATCATACGTAGAGGCATAAAATGAAAATTGTTGCATGAAAAAATTTCAATTTCAAGCCTTATTTTAATACTTTTTGAATTTAATTATAAATTAAAGAGTTATCCTTCCTGGCTGAGGATCGTATATCCTTAAAGTCCAGTGGGATATATCGACTCGACATATGAACTAAAGTAACTATTGTTACTTGATCATACGTCATCGGTGTATCTAAATGTTGAGTTGAACCCGACATCAAGTGTTTCCTCTTGTCATGTAAAGTTTTTGGAAATATATTCTGATTCTGCATCATAGAAATATTAAAACAGGTCGGCCAATAAAGGAGCACAATTAATGAAAATCGAAATTCCAAGTTTTGAAGGAAGAATTGGTCTCCGAAGACTGCAAAAACGGTGTAGATAAGGAACTCCAGCTTCCTTATAACATTAACTTCAAGATACTGTAACGGTCCAGAGATTTGACAGATTAGTTTTATACAGAGTTATTGAACCTGCTTATTGTTGACATTGTAGGAGAGTTAAGATAAATTTGTATATGTGTTATAATTATTTGACATTGCAGGAATATGTGCTGATTTATGCTTTGCATGTAGTTGATAGGTGATTATTGACAAGTTTAAGTGATTTACATGAGTTGAAATAGTTTTTGCACATGTTTTGAGTTACGTACATGTAGATATCAGCTGATCATAGCAGTAGTAAAGTTGTGGTGTTATTTTAGCTTACTTCATGTTTCAGGGACTTTAATTGGTCTTCTGTAGTAGATGAACCATAGATTTATAGATGAAATCATGTTTTCTTGAAGTTTAACTTGTTTTCAGTTAATTATCGGCAGTTTATAGACTGGTAGATTTGTTTACGAACTTGGCGGTCGTAAATTGTGTAGGTCGAGCCCGATCGTAAAAGTTACGATAGTTTTCGGATTTTTGGAGTTAATTGTGTTATTTGTTGATTTAAATGGAGATTAATTTACTTATTCTAATTGAAGAATGTATTTAGAGATTACTTTCATTCAGAAAAGTTGTCTTGTATGTAGTTATTAGATTTTTCTATAGACTTTGCTGTTTACGGGAAATGTCACGAGAGATTCTCCAACGTTTTCCAATGAGTCCAACAGTTTCCAACATTTACGTCATGTTTTTGTATAAAAGAGAGAGATTCAAGGAATTTTTGCTCTTCTGCTAGGTTGATTCATTTAGAGAAGTCGTGTTTTAGGGTAAGGAGTTAGTATGGGTTGGGCGTTTTGAATCTAAATGTAATAATGACTTTTTAGTTTTATTTTAAGAAGAGCCAGGGTTAGTTTAAGGATTTTTAGGAACTTTTAGAATATTTGTGGAATTTTATAGGAAGTTTTGGTGAGGATTTAGTGAATTTTAACTGAGAATTGGACTTGGTTAAATTTTGCTGGTTGTTTGAATTTTTGGTAAATTGTTGTTAAATTTTAGAAATACTTAAAATTGTTTAGGTAATTTATACATTTAGCTAAGGAAGCTAGTGTATTTCTAAATTTTGCTACTGTTTTTAACTGGAATTCAGACTTAAGAAATTTGCAGGAATTACTGGTATTTCAAATTTGTTAGGAATTAATTAGGTTTAAGGGATTAAGTTTTAGTTATTGGTTTTTACTTTCATCCAGGAGGTCTGGGAGGAAGTTTTGAGAGTTAGGAGTTTTGTGAGTTGCATTGAAGTTAGTTTTAGACAGATAGGTTAGGACAAATAGGTGACATAGACAGACTGAGACAGAGCTTAGAATTTGTTTGTTGATTGTTTAATTGAGAGATAATTCTTTTAATAAATTGTAAAACTGTATTTTGTCTCATTTCAAGTACAGAGATTTATAAGGTTTTATCAAAGTGTGATTTTCCAACAAGATGGAAATTGTGGGATATAAAAGAGTAAGAACAGAGTAATGAGATAAACGAGAATTTAAGAATTTTAGTGACTTCCGTAGGTCTAGGTTGAAACGAGCTTGACAAATAGAGAAGAAAAGCTGAGAGATTTCGTGTATTTATAAATTTAGTGTAACTTAGAGAGCGCGGGTTAATAAAAGGAGGTTTAGGTTTTGGGCAGTGGTGTATTATCTGAGTTCATTGATTAAAGGGATAATTTAGTGTGTGGTGATATAAGATTAAAGAGTATTGAGTTTTTAACCACTGTTCCATACTAGCCCTCCTGAGCTCGGGTTGAGCTGTGTAACGCAAGCCTTGCCACGAAAGATAAGACAGCCCCTATAGATAGAGTGAGGGAGTGCGGTCCCGGTAGTAGTAGGAGAGGTGCCGTCCGACCGCCCTCCACCCCGTTACAATACTTTTAGGTAGAATTAGAGTGATTTTTAACAAAGTGATTTTCGTTGATGACATACATGTATCACAAGATACGAAAATTTCCGAGTTCCATTTTTATTATGAAAGCAGTTGTCTATGAATTTGTCGTGAGGAATGCTTGTTTAGAGTATACAAAAGTTGTACGTTTCGATGTTACAGACTTTTAAAAAAAAATGCTGATTTCAAATTTTCTAAAGTGGTGGGGGGCTAAGCATTCCTAGCCCCCACCCCCACCTTCCCAACGCCTATGGATTTATTCACAGTTGTGAAAACCAAGTCATAAATATGTGTTTTATGCTGTTGAAATTAGAACCGGTTTCATGATCAATATTCCACGACCCAGCTCAGTTTTCAGCGGACTTGGGGGTCTAAATTCAACACCTTTGGTCTCGGTATTCAACGTTGAAAAATGACCCCCCCCCTCCCCCAGGTCAGTTTTCAACCCGGGTCAAATATCAACGTCACACCGGCAACCACGCCATTTTTATCAAAAAACGCATCGGCTTCTCATCGTACACCCCATTGCTGGATAATGTGACTGATACTTTCGTCAGTTATCGGGCGGATATTGTGGATTATCGTAAATGTCGCACGACATTGAAAATCAAACTACGGCTCAGCGATGGATCTGACAAAGGTTGGCTGACTATTAATACTGTAACTGTTAAAGGCATTGGTATTCCTATGAATCAAAGAGACTACCCTGCGTCGCTCGATACTACTGTTCGCTGATCGTGTTTCTATTTGTTTAATTCGACAATGCCAAATAAAATTGGCCGCCCAACACACTTCAGGCTTGCATTAAATCACTTTTTGATGACGTACTAAAATAATTATATTTTTTCAAAGATTTCATGTTATTACAGTGTCATTCAGACAAACTGCACTTTATCAAGTCACGGTCCAGAGTGGGCTTATACTAGAAGTTTTCTCCAACCCATGGCGAAATCAATGGGCATACTGCTTCGTAGATAAGATACACACATAGTAAAGCTGAAGCCTGTTCAACAGAGCGAACGTTAAGCATCAGTCACATTATATCCAGCAATGGGGTATACGATGAGAAACCGATGAGTTTTTTTTTAAACAATAGCGTGGTTGTCGGCAGGACAGTAATCGGACGGTTACTGAGGCTATTTGGTGAATCGGTATGGGTCATCAGTGGAAAATAAGTTGTATTTAAAAATCAGCGATGTCTCCACCGATGCCCCACATCAATCCTCATCGGCAACTCATCATTAACACATCTTTCAAGGATTGGCCAATGTATGGCCCAGCATCGTCATGTGTCAAAAAAGCATTGGTTGCCTATCGTAAACCCCATCACTGGATAATGTGACTGATACTTTTTAAAGACTACTAGGCCTATGTGGACCGATGTTGGGGTATCGCTCACACACTGATTACCACCGGTCTACGGCCACCAGCCGGGAAATGTGACTAAAGTATCAGTCACATTATCCAGCGATGGGGTATACGAAGAGAAACCGATGCGGTTTTTTTTTTGATAATAAATGGCGTGGTCACCGGCCGGATACCTTTTGTAATCGGACGGTGACTGAGACCATTTGGCGAATCTGTGGGGTCATCGGTTGTAGTTAAAAATCAGCGATATCTCCATCGATGCCCTACATCGCTCCTCATCGGCAACTCATCTTTTACATATCTTTCAAGAATTGTCCAATGTATGGCCGAGCATCGTCAAGTGTCCATTGAATCTAATCTCGAGGCCATTAAGGGGTTGAGTGGTGGGCAACAAACATCGGCCGATCATCGGTCGATGTTCGACCAAACATTGGCCCATAATCGACCGACGTACGACCGATATTCACCAATGTATGAGCCATGCAATATACATCGAACGATTACCAACACTATGATTAGCAATGCATCGCTGGGTCTTTGTAAGTCCGGCCGGTAACCATGCCATTTTTATCAAAAACGCATTGTTTGCCAATCGTATACTCAGTCGCTGAATAATGTGGCTGATACTTTAAGGACTACTAGGCCGATGTGGACCGATGTTGGCGCATCACTCACTCCACGGATTACCACCGGTCTACGGCCACCGGCCGGGAATTGTGACTAAGGAATAAGCGAGCGCTCGCCAAAATCTTTTATACCTCGCGAGTGCTCGCTCTGTTGATTTATGTCTAAAGGGAAGCTACTCCAGCAGTTTGAAAAATTGAAAAAATGCAGTAATTGAATAACCTCAAGGCACAGGCATCTGACGTTAATCATTTTTCTTTTAATAAAAAAATACGTGTATCCCGTACCTAATAATACACATGTTATCAGGTAGGGGATGTGTTCTTTTATCAAAAGAAAAATAAGTAACGTCAGGTGTCTGTGCTTCATAGGAAAATAAACCAGAAAATAAACACCACTTTATTGAACAGACAATTTGTTTGAATATTTTTCTGGTATTCAATTGAAGGAGTAAATCAGATGTGGATCCTAAAAAAAAACTCTGAAGAACTTTTAGAAATTTTAAAATCAGTAATTTTTTCAGAAGTCCATTACACCAAAACTTATTATTTTTCTCCACTTTACACAACTATATTCAAACCGATGAATTCTCGACTTTTTGACATCAAAAACAACTGCTTCTTCAATAAAAGCAGAACTCGGAAATTTTCACATCGAGCAAAATTACTTGGTAAATTAATATATAATACAAGCTAAATATACTAGTACATGTGTAATATACAAAATGATTGGATATTGCTGCTCCAATGGAAACCAACAAGTCACATTTTTGTCACATTTACTATATTTTCTTCAAAACTTACGTGGATGAAACTAAAGAATTCTACAAGACTAATTCTGTATAAAGTTTTTTGTTTTACCAGTTGACCTTCCAATTTGAGTTGTGCTATTTTAGATAGAAAAATTCTGTGTTCCCAGGGGAAAGTGGTAAATTTTACCAAGAGTTATTTCCCCTCGTGTAACTGTGTTTCCTGTGAAAAATTGGAATGTTTTCTGCAGAGACATATGTCTCTGTTTTCTGGAAGCTGAAGACAAACAGAGTGGTTTGCTGCTTTATTTTTACTACAGATTCCAATTGTCAGAAGATGTAATCAATTTGAATTAATTCTGTATAGATAAGGACTAATAGGGACATAATACTAACAGAATTTAGTATGGTATTTTGGCGTTAAATTATGAGAATATGCAAATTTGTTCCACAAATTTTTCACCAAGTACCGTACTATAAAATTGAAATTTAAAATACTGGAGACGCGGCTGCATTGCAGATGGGCTATAAGTATGCTCCTTTTTAACTGACCATTTTTTTATTGCTATCAAGCAGAATGTATTCAAAAACTGCGACATGAGGAGAAGAAAACACTTAACATTATGACTTTCATCAATTCGATATTCATATAATAATTACATGTCATAGGCGTCGGAACCAGGGGGAGGGGGTAGGGGGCTTACCACCCCCCAGTTTTTTGCAAATATGTACATAATATAGGCACTGAAAATTGGGGTTAACCTATTTTTGTTGGTTTAGCCCCCCCCCCTTCAATTAACCCCCCCCCCTTCAAGTTGCATCCGACGCCTATGCATATATGTCGATGATGTTTAGCAATTATAGTTATTTTCATTCATACTGTATGCCGACTCGAACAAAAATTGATATGAACAGCTTTTTTTTTTTTTTCAAAGAAAAAAAGAAATGGTGAAGTTGTACATGTTGTAATATCACTCAAATCTTTTGCCTGATGTTGATTTTGATACGTCGCTTTTGTGCGTGATATGAAATCAGGGAGAGGATCAAATATCTGATGTGGATGATTGTTTTCTTCTTCATGTAAAGAGCTTACATTTCTCTCTGTAACTATGTTGGCTATTTCGTCATTTTTTTTTCTAGTGAACAAATGAAATAACTTTTTGAAATAAAAAAAAATGGTGGTTTACATTCCAATATGAATTGTTGTATATGCAGAGTTAAAACATGTAAATTTGTTACATATCCGGTCGTTTTACTGAAGAAAATTCACGCTGTGTTATCGACTTGATAAATCATGTACTTAATTAAATGCCATTCTAAAAAGTATAAAAGGGAAGAAATGGCAGGATAAACCGTGAATGATTACCAGAGAGACTCACAGAGCCACGATTTATCTCCCTTTAAATGTTCAGCTTTTGTTAAGTAGGTGTGTGTATAAATTGACAAATTGACATTGAAAAACGTAAAACATGGCCCGCTCTCAATGTTATCAGCAACCCGTAAATTCCCCAGAAGGCGAAATATGGATTACAGTCAGATTGAGATTTACAACAAAATGGTTCCTTGGATTTCTAGAATAAACTTATCGGGCAATTAGACTGTAGATATTGAACTTTGCTTGATTTAGGGCCAACTTCTAACTTTATTAGAGCTATTAATAATAAGTTCGCAAAACTTCCTGCGATTATTAGTCTCAAATTCCGTACAGAGCATGCAAAAATTGGTGCAATATTCCGCTGTAAAAAGAAAATTGGTGATTGTAAATCAATTCCGTCTTTCAATTCGAAGCAGTTGGGGTGTTTTGAGGACGAAAAAACTAAGTATTACTTGCAGTTTCAGAATGATTTGACCAAAAACAAAAAAATCAAAAACTCGTGAAATCTTTACATGTTTTTCAATCAGTATGCGCTATTTGGTGTAAAATGACATATTTGAAACATTTCAAAAATATAAACATTAAGATTTAAATTTAATTGATAAATGCTTATAATCTTATTTTGTATGTGTTTACAATTGTTATCGTCATACATACGACGCACATCTGCTTTGGTTTTGTGATCTAAAGGCTGACCGAAATTTAAAAAAAAGGGGGAAAAATTGCTCAATTTCAGTTTCGTGTTTAAAACTGAAAAGAAACATGGTCATGTTTGTTGCAACGATTTTACATAATAGGATGAAAGGAAAGAGGAGACAGTGTCAATATTTTACAAGGCAAATATTGTATGACACTTGGAATATCACACGCACACATGGTTGTCTCTAGTTCTCAAACAACATAGTAACAAACAAAGGATTACAGTTCCACCGACCCTCTCACTGCAATGTTTAACTGACACTTAGGTAGGTAATATTGACATAAAAACAACTCGCCAAATCTTCACACTTCTCTATGTATTTTTTGTGTTTGCTCTTAAACGCTCCCGAAGGTCCGAAAAAGCTACGGAATGCAGGAATCGTCCATTATATTACCAATAATCCCAGGCGTTTACTTTGTTTTCAAAGACATTTCAGAAAAGGCTCTTGAAAATCTAATATTACGAATTGATTGGCTTTCTGGCTCTCGTTTGTTCCAATATAAGCACGATTTGACAAATATCTGAAGCTTCCGGAATTCCAGTGTACATCTTGTTACCACATCGTGTCCATTCTTCTGTATTGATATACCTGTTTCCACATATATAACAAATTAACTTTTAAATCCATTTCCCCCGTATTCGTATCAACCTGCTGTGCGCGTGAATAGTAATTAACACAATATCGTTTTCATTTCAGATGACCTTTGACACTTATGCTACGGTTCAGTTTTAGAACCGAGGAGCTGGGTTCATTTGATAATGTTAACTTTAAATTTCATTGCATATTTTCAGGTGTAAAGCATTATTTATCATGTTTATCACAATCAATACCTTTATTTAACGACTGCAATGGCTTTGTGATTTAAAGGTTTAATAAAAATGTTAATATCTTAATGAAACCATTATAGGGTTCAGCTAATAGCACAAATATACAATTATCAGAAGATTTAACATCTGTAAATATTTACAATATGTTAAGTCACGCTTAAGGTCGAACAAAATGGCTTTATGACACGAAATTGTCACCGAGTCGACCCCACTACATTTGTATTATCAAAAGTACTCTGGTAATCGACATGATCTCTTGGTTAAATGTTCAATAAAATATGCGTATCGCAAAAATTATAAAGATCACACATGTAACTATGTAGATGTTTTGCCGCACCTCACAACTTGATAGATGCAAATTCTTGACAGAGACTTTGATATTCAATCCGTTTGTATTTTCCCCTTGTGGTGTAGAGCTTCAATTTAATTAAATATATTGTAATGCCGAGCAGCGGAACTATTTTCGTCACTGCCGATAATCACTCCACAGCTTGAAAATATTCACTGAAAACACCTGTGAGCTCTTTTTTTTTTTGATTTTGTCCAATTATTTCGTTACTATTTCCTTTCAAGTAATCGAGAAATTCGTAAATCTTTAGAAGACGTGATGAAGCAATCATTGATAGTATGTAAAGAAGTCCCCCTTTTGTCTGCCAATCATCATAAACCCCGCCCACTTCCTTGCAGGTAATAATTTAACTAGCGGAATGGTCAGTGACAAGGAAATTCGTTATCGGTGTTAGCGACCTACATAAGACTGGGGACAGTATTTATGTACTCCAGTTAGCCCCTGTATAAGAGTTGTCCATCAGGGGGCGGATCTTGTTGTCTCCTGCATCGCTTGAGAAGTTTTGTTTGTGTATCATTTAAAGGAACCCACGCTCACATTGAAAGATTGCTAAAATAAGGATGTTTTTCAAATGAATGTAATGATGCTTCTGTTTTCTTGTCGCGTTAATCGTTATCATTATGTTAGAATTACACGTTAGATTCGGACTTTGACTAAATTCAAGATGAATTTTAAAAGGACTTTACTTTGTACAGTGGGTAAGTTGTTTAAACATTAATTTGCAGTGAGTGAAAAACTAAAGCTTCGAAAATCCAGTGGGTGTATATTTTCATTGACAGTTTTTCTGTTGTTCTATAAATTTTCTGTAAATTTGATCTGATATATATTACAGTATGAACTATTTATTGGACGGTTTAACAATTAAATCGAGTCTCAAGACTTTATAATTAATTTATATCAGCGAAGTTTAAATTCGACCTACCTGCACGTGCGATATCGTCCCTGATTAAGTTTAAGATAACAACAAATCTAATTTGTTTCAGCGAGAAAAACAGCAGAAGCTGAAATGCTTTTTAATCTAAAGTTTGACGTTTACTTTACTTCTAAATAGTTTTTATGCAAAGGAAATCACTGGTGATGATTGAATTTACATTAATTTCAAGTGAGGTGTTTTGGACCTTCCGTGCTGACGTTCGGGAAAATAAAGTGAAACTCAGGGAATTCTTTCAAACGTCATATTATTCAATATCACACTAATGTCTAAGTTTTGCTAAATCAAAGTTTTTCTGTAAATTAGAATATTGAAAGATTTTAAAATACGACTCCAGTAAAATTCCTAAGCCTTTTTCTTTAAAAATACATGTATGGATTTTAATGAATTCTTTTTCAGTTTAAACTTCTAAGATTCTACAGAAAATATAATGGAAAAAATGTAAAGTTTAGGAATCATATAAGAAATGCCTTAATAAAATGGGTTAATATTGTGCTTCTCTTGTTGAAATAAAGCAATTTTTTTTTTATATTTTTACCTAAATTATTTTAAAATGTGTAGAAAACTCCAAACCGCTAGAAGAGGGGGGGGGGGGATGGCTGCCCAGCTACATATACTTAGTGTAGATGTGTCCAGTAGTGCATTTTGTTTTACTTGTATCATGTGTATTACTAGGTTACAATTTTCGTTGCTGTACAGTCCTTATATGGATAATTTATATCATATCGGACTGACACTTAAATTGAAAATTAAGGATGAACATATTTTACTAAGAGCGTAATGAATTTCACTTCATGAAAATTAAGTATGGGTGTCCGATTTATTCTGCGTTGTCATAATTTCTGTCTAAAAATGTTTATTAGATCCACGTACTTTTACATTTAAGTGCCTTAAGATAAAATACTCACAAATTAGGGTTATAGATAAAGAAACCTATCAATTTTCTTTTCGAAGTTAAAAAGAATATGATGAATGCTTTTGACGATTAAGAAAAACGAACTTAATGAAATTATCAAAAAGAAAAAAAATACAGTGTAATTCACAATAATAAAATTAAGATTCAGTCTTGAGGCTTTAAATTTTATCATACATGAGATCCTAACAAACAGATGCTTCCCTCGTTGACAAATATAAATAACATCATCATATGATCATATTTCAATGGAATAATTCAATTCTAAAATGTAGACTTTCCATATGTATAGTTGTACATTGTATCGATAGTTAACTTAAGCGGAATGAGCATTTTCATGAATTGGTTCTTATGATTGGTTTGCAATAATCAAACGTGCATGAAAAAATACACCACTCTTTAAACTTTGCTAGTAAAGCTTGTATATTTAGATAAAGGTGCACTCGCACATTAATGCAGTCATATGCATGACGTCATAATGAAAAATGAGCGCCTTTCAGAATAATGTTTTAACTCTTCACCTATGTGAAACATAATAAAAGTACTTCACATGCATGTTACTTCCGGCAATATACATTTCAAAATGAGAATATAATGCTCACAAACTGATTTTAATCATTTTTGACCTCTGACGTCACCTTTTTTTCAAAGAGCGAGATCAACCATTAAACCTGTACCCCGCCTGTGTCATCGGATCATGTACTTTACTGTGCGATTTTATAAGTGATAAGTTTTTAACTCAGCATAGCTTACCATCGATAAGAGCGTTGGCATTATTTCTATAGTACATTGCAAATCGTTTGTTTTACTAGTATTTTGAAAGATTCAATTTGTTTATATTCATTTCGGAAGTACTTCTGCCTGTGGCTACAGCTTCCGCCAGTCAAAATGATTGTAACAAACACGAAGCGTATTTTTTGTTTAATCAGAAAACATAGATTCCATTGTTTGGATAATTGTTAAGGAGGCCTACTGACACACCACATCAGTTTCTTTTGTATTTTTCCATTTTAACACAACCGAACTAAGCTCGCGAGGGCACATCACGTGTAGAATAAATTAGAATATTATCTACAAGATTGGGTTTTATTGTTATTAGGAATTAAGTTGATATATAGTGAATGGGCCCCTCTCTCGGTGGTAGCGGTCAACTGCCCGACCACCGTTCTCTATCATTGTTATAAAACTGGCACAACCAGTATCAGATATCGCCTCCTCCTCTTTTGGAGGGATCCCCGATTCTCTAAGACGCTGAATTTTTTAGCAAAAAAAATATTTTGACATTCCTTTGATGAAGAATCGCAAAAAGTCATGGTTTTGATCTTTCGGTCAACTTGGAGCAATGCTGCATGTCCCTTGCTGTCGGAGAGTGACAAATGTAGGTTTCCGATGGAGACCTTATTGTCTGTACCAAGCAGGACCAAAACGAGGCTCCTAATGTCAATCGTGACAGACAAGAGAAAAGTTTGCATCCTCCGTGTTACCTGAAGTTAGTTTAACTATGTCCTACATAGTTACCACACCATCTTACGTAATAAACCCCTGGAATAGATAAGTTGGAATCTAGACTACCCAGTACAGAAAAGAAAGTTTGTTTCCTGAACGATCATGTTACACAAACATACGGCTCCGGAGCCGCGAAATTCGTCCCTGGATCTATTTTTAAGGTCATCTGAGTCAATCAGCCGACATTTCGTTTTTGTCCATCGTCGTGCGTCTTGTGTTGTGCGTTGCCATTAAAAAATTCAGCTTCTTCTCTGAAACCGCTCAACCAATTTCAATCAGTCTTTACATATAACATCTATGGGTGAAGGGGAACAGAAATTTTTGAATTTCGAGGTCTCTGCCCCACTTGGGTCTGAGAGTAGGGGCCAATACCACTAAAATTATTGCATCTTTAAAAATTTTCTTTACTTCTGGACATCAAGCAGTCAAACTGTTGGCATGATTGTAATAAGCATTGAACCCTCTACCATAATTGTGAAATTCATGGCCCAAGGTTCAGGGTTTCTGGTGCTAGAGCGAGGCTCTGTTGAATCTATTATCTTGTGAAAATGTATTACTTAGTATTTCTTTATAAATCTTCTCTTCTTGTCCTGGGTATTAAGCCATTTACATAGTAATGATGACGAAAGGTATCTCTTCCAAAATTGTAAATTTCATGGCCCCTGGGTGAGAGGTTCTGGTGTTACGGCGGGGATCTAATGATGATATACTAACTTTGGGCAATACAGCCAATAAATTCACAGAAATAGCACATACATGTAGCAACTACAAAATTATGAATCTCAATGAGCTTAAATCGGGGGTGGGGGGATTGAAATCCCTGGTCCCCCCAAAAAAAATGCCCAAATCGATAAAAGTACATTATGAGATTTTAAGTTCTTTTTTTTCATTTCAGCTCAATTTTAACCCAGAAATGATTATGCGTGTTAACCTTTTGTAAAGGTATTCCTGTATTCCTTTATTTAATAATGTCATTTATAGAAGTATTTGATCTGGCACTTCCTTAATTTTTTCTTTAGATGTCAATAAATTGCTTCAACAGTAATATTTCATTTTGAATTACAAGTCGTACACTTCATCATCAAAAGCCAGTTAACTAAATAAAAGATAAAAGCTGAATCTTATTACGAAACGTTCCCGGATTGGCACTTAAGCAAACATAGTGGTTGTATTGACACAATTTTCATCTTATTTACTTGTCTAGCTTTTAAAGAAACTTAAAAGGTACATGACAGTTTTATTTCTTTAGCTGTTCTTTGGTCATTTTATCTCGATTTAACCCCAAAACAAGAAGTCTCATTAAACCCAGTTATCTGTCAGTCATATATAACTTACATGAAGGGCACTGGATTCAATGTATACAGTTGTAACGTTGATGATAGTAACAACTCCACGTGACCTCGGTCCTTTATAAGGAGCCTGGTGCTAATGCGTTGTGTCACACGAGTCTAATTAACAAACCTTCACCATAACGACAACATCACAAATCTCGCAATGTTTGATGAACATAATAAAAGTCGAGCTATAATTATTTACACCTTCCACCAAAATGAAGGGTAGTATTGTGCTACATGCTATATAGTCTTGCTGCACATCAGGTTCCAGAATTAGACAATCAAAATTTTATTTATCTCTCAGGTATTTATTGCGATCCGAAACTAAAAATTTCCAGATAACTACAAGTAATGCCACAATATTTAACATTCTACAGTTTTTTGGATTGTAACGTTATTCAACCTAAATATATAGTACACATTTAAACTTTAAGACTTCTATAAATTGTATTTTTATATCCTGGAGCCAGGAAGGGTTCTGCATATACAATTTTGCCTCAAGTCTTGTTTGTGTGGAATACAGCGAGTCTACCTAGCTCTAAATTGGCCATGTTCTGATCAGGAACAAGGTCGTTCTTGGATAGATGTCCCTATTTTCCATTATGCAAACTCCCTGGCTTACTGAAAATAGAGAAAGTTCGAAGGATGGCACCCAAACTGTCAGAAACATAATCAGTCGCAACCAAAGACTGACAGATGGGGGAAACCAGAGAGGAGAGACTTAATATAATATTGTTATGACATAAAATCAATGAACATAGGTATTCTATAACCAATGTCTTCATATTCACGTCAGAACCATTGTTTTATGTTCCTAAACAACAACAAAATGATTTCCTTCTTACTTGGTCTTGTGAAAAGCATATTCCTGACTCATTTGTGATCCATATTTATAGCAATGTCTCTTAATAAAAGGCACCTATACATTAATTTCATCGTTATGTAAATTTAAGGAAAAAATAATAATTATACGAATGGCTAATGCAATTTTCCCTGTTGCAAAATGTTTGAAGTGGTTTTAGATGTTATGCATGTTTAAAGTTTTACATAGACAGACAACTGCACGGGTTTCTTTCTTCTACAATATGCGATAGATAAGATTCGTTTTTAATATTTTTGTTTTGTTAAGTTTTAATTTCAATTTTATGATATTGTTTGATTTTTTTAAAAAGCAGATTGCTTATTAGGAAAAAATCACACGCCATTCGTTTATTTGTACTTTACGGCTGACTTGAGGTCGATGACTCAATCAGAGGCAACAGATTACAAAAGGTCCACATACATGCTTTCTTAAGAGGCTTGCTATAAGTGTTCTTTTTATGCCCCGAAATCAAAGATTTGGAGGTATATTCTTTTTGCCCCGTCAGTCCGTTTGTCTGGAAAAACTTTTACCTTAACCATAACTTGGATGGGGCTATGACTCTCATATTTCACGGGTAAATTCCTTGTGACAAGACCTTACTTTGGGTACCAACAAATTTGACCTTTTGCGTTGGAGTTTGATCAACTTTATATTTGCAAAAAATTACCAAACTTTAACCTTGGCCGTAATTCTAATTTTCAACAGTTGGCTTTCTTACTTCAAATATATATTTATTGGACAATATTTCTAGTTGGTGTATTTTTTACCTTGAACCAAAAGTTTTACCATCTTTTTAAAAAGCTTAACCTTGGCCATATTCTTTGAACAGTTAGTACTAGGGCTTTCATATGCCACAGGTATTAGCCTTGTGACAAGACCTTCCATATAATACCAACAATTTTGACTTTTGACATACTTTTGAAAAACTTGGGCCATAAGGTTTGAACAGTTGGTGCTAGTGTTTTTATATTTCATGTCTATATTCTTTATAACAAGTTTTCCTCCTCTCCTGGGTACCATTAATTTTTATCCTATGACCTTGGAGTTGGGTTCACTTTCTAAGAACTTTAAAATTGGTCATAACTTTTAAAAGGTTAGTACTTGGGTTTTCCTACCGGTATTTCAAATTTGGATTCATTCGTCTTTAATATATGGAATCTGTAACTTTTAACTACAATTTGTTTCTTCTTTGTCTTTAAAAACACATACTATGTCCTCAAAACAAAATACAACTGAAAAACAAATGTAACGCAGTGTCACATTATCTTTTTATGTGGTGTAAACATTTCGTTAGAAAACTTTAAAATGATGTAACAAATCTCCAAATTTATCCAAACAACACGGGTGTATCTTTGAAGTTGTTTTAGCGATATCCTTTGTACAAGCCTAAATAACTGAGTTTACCATGAGGATGGTCATGTTGCCAGGACATTCCGTGGTTGCTTTGCTGGTCCCCCGGCAACATCGCAACAAGATTTCTTCCGCAGCTTCAGGTGTTTCCCGTTCCACTAATGTTTTGTATAGGTATCTACCGTTTTCTAACAGATACAACAATTTTTATCTATGTTCAAGTTCATACCACCTCGCACGATTCATTGTTATAAAGAAATCATCTATTAGTAAGGGTTGGGATATCCCGTATCTCCTGAATCATGAATCATTCTGAAAGCAAAAATATATCAAAGACAAGCTCGGTCTCTCCACGAGTACCTGTTATCAGAATTCTTATTTTTAACAAAAATGAACGTTCCTTCATCAATTTACAGTTGTGTCAGAGCCGATTAAGGAATCTCGTTTTCAGCCAGACGAATGCTGCTGGCTTTCCGTGTTATGATATGATATGATCCCAGCCGCAGACTTGTGGCGTTGTAGTGCTATATGTTTTACACAATGAAATATTGCTCCAATAAATCTTGTGTTAACTAGATCTAAAATCGTCCTCGATTATTGGCGCTATCGACGAGCAGACTTCCTTCTGCTTGTTACTGAATACATTGCCAGAGCATCGTCTATCATTTCAGTGGAGTGCTGCAGTTTTTAGCGGATAATCTGGTAGATCATAAAGTTAACTTTACACTCTTATGTAATGAGGCATTTAGCCTATCTAGTCACCGAAAGAACACGCCAGGAAAGTTCTCTATTGTCACAAAACGCTAAACAGAAGTAATGTCTTATAAAATTTCTACATGCAATAATTTAATCTTATTAAAAAACTAGAAAAGTAATTTGTTAAGCACGAGTCTAAATATTTGTAAAAACTTAAAGACAATCTGATGTAGGTAAATCGGTGTATAATTGATATCCGTTGTCAGATAATGCCGTCAAAGCATATATCTGTGTTTAGAAAGAATGTTTGAAATATGTATTTGTGTTCCTTTCCCAGAATTTTTAAGTTAAATTTATTTATCAAATAAGGTTTACATATATGTATACCAGTTTATTGCAATCTGCGTCAAATGTCTTTCTTTGCATGGATGAATCTTGCTTAATGTAATTCAATAACTCTGATTATTTTGCTTGATACCACATGCAAAAATAAGTTGGGAAAACTCAAAGGTGTAAAATCTTAAAAATTGACAACATTAAATTATGAAGCTGTCTTTTTCTTTTTACCAAAGTAAATTATATAACAAAGGAAGCCCTTTGATTCCATAATTTATAGAAATAACCTCACAGAAAGTACTCAGTCGATATGCTTTTAGAACTGTTAAGTTTCTATATCAATCGAACGAACGAATCAAAGGGCTATATGTGTGCATGTATATTTATTTTGACGTAAAAAGAATCGTGAACATTGTTTAAGTCCTTGTAAAACATAAAATTCAAGTATACTTTTTCCAAGATCTAGGTTTTAAATATAATGTGTATCTTAAGATAAGAAGCGGAAAGTCATGCTTATTTTGAATGCTCACATAATAAAATTGTGGTATTATATATTTTTCAGTGTTTCTTCAGATCGGAGTTGTGACGTCATATTACCATCTGTATCGGAACAAAAATTGGAGAAACAAAAGTTGTAGTCATATTTTAAACAGAATTGGGCACCTGTCGATCGAGGCCCCCCAACCCCCTCACATCGCAGGCGAATGGTCATCACACAGGTAATTATTCTATAGGGGGGTGTCTACAAATATTAAATATTTTACTAAAATTATTATTAAGAAATATTCATTGTTAATCAATAATTTGATTCTGGTTTTTGATATTTTATAACACACTTTTTGATTGTCTGAAAAATTAGTTCTATACTGTATAATTTGTGTTGCCTATGTCACTATGACTTGCGTCAAAAACATATCAATCTACTTGACGTTACATTTAATAAATTCTTTTTTAAAATTTAATGTCATCGTTAAGGTGATATTGTCTTTTATTTTACAATTAATGGTAGAAAATTAGATTAAAAGGAATGAATTTAATAGCTACCCAAATTTTACGGTATAACCTGGGTTTACTCTCAGGTTACACCGTATAACTCAGGTTATATCGTATAACTTGGGTAGCTGTTAAATTCATTTTTTGAATAAAAATTCATTGATAGTAATATTAGTATAACACATTTTGTCGGAAAGATTAAATAATATTATATAGATTATATTTCTAGAAATGACTTCTGGCTAAAACAAAAGGTAAAGAGAGGATCTGGAAACTGATGTCTCTAATTAACAGATATGAAAAATTAATATATTAATTATATTGTTTTGACCAAAGAACAGAATCAATTCATAGATCTAGATATTATAGAAACTTAGCTTGTACTAATTTCTTCATTGGAAACGACATCATAAATGTCTATATTTTGTTAAATGTGTATATATTGTGGGTTCTTTGCGATTTTGAGGCATTTTCCACTCGTGTAGGTTAATGCGCCCGCCATTCTTAGTGATGATGTATGTATCCCCGTGAAATTTACACAGTAAACATAAATTCAGTCCGCGATTTTCGTGTCGTACAAGCTCATATCATGGCTACCTAGACATTCCAGAAGCATGCTAGTAAAGGTGAAATATATCAATTATATCCCCTCCCGATTAATTCAAGACAAGTGCCCTACCGACGGTGTCGGGGGTGCTTAGTACTAAAGATATATCGTTAGCCTGGTAAACAGGGAACTAAAATCTAAAAATATACTTCAAAGTCCTTTCTTAATTATAATAAATACCACGAATTCACTTTTATTAAATGCCTGAGATTCATATGATAAACATAATTAGATTATCGTTTCCAATCGTGATTCTTGGCAAAGAATTTCTATTAGATTAGTCTCACTTTACAAAACATAATTATTGACAAAGTGCTCTTTTAATCTTTGTATCTTTCCCTGCTATTTTTATCAGATTTAACGGAATTATAACTGTGATAGAAGTACATTTGAGATATTTATGTTTTAATTGGGGTCAATGATGAGCTATGTGGAGTAGCGACTGTTTATACTGGAGATTAACTGAGACAGATAGAAGTCCTAGGTACACACACTACAAGAAGATGGCCGGGACCCTTTGTCTCATTATAACACAGTTTCTCTAGATAACATTGACGAAGGTTAAAGTTTGTGTTTGTCTTCTTCCACTTTAACACCCGAGAACATTTCAGGAGTTAAGATACCCTTAAACTGGATATTTAGAGTAATTTGATCTCGTTGTATGTTGCGCTTTTAAATTAGAAATGTACAAACTATTTATCAGAACAAAGCCCACTCAATACGAACTCTTCCCCTATTACTGACACAATCTTGCTTCTCTTTCAACAACACCCAGAATCGGATCTCCACATCAAATGTGACTAAAATCCGATCTAATTTGTGATAGGATTCTCAAATTATTTGTGTCATTTGATGGAGTAATTTGACGATTATTTACTCGTGTTTTCTTTATTTCCATGGTAATCTGATCTGTAACCAATGGGAAACAAAACAAAAAACCAACAGCCTATTTCTCTTTATTGGATAGAGGGCAAACCTTAAATTGAAAGAAAAACCATTACTTTTTCACTGAGGGAATAGTTGAATTTAATTTTCTTTCACTAAATTGAAACAAATTAAAATTTTGGGGAAAATAGATCCATCCCGATAGACAGCATCCTTTGTGGGCCCTTAATGGCATTCTTTGGGGCGTCCCGGATAATAACGACATTTCTACTTAAACTGGACACAACACGATAAAGGGTTTGTAAATGTTTCAAACATGCCGTTACTTTTCAAATGACACGTATAAATTCAAGTTAAAAAAAACAGTTTTTTCCCCCGCAAATTTCTTATATGAAAATAAAAATAAACGTTTGTCGTATTGTGTATTTTATTTTTTAAGTTTCACAAATTTTTAACCTTAAAAAGGATAGGAATTTTGTCTGATATATCAGAAATCTAAAGAAACAAGATATTACATCATTTCTCTATGTTTGGACATTTTATATTCGTAATTGATAGACCAAGTAGAAAATCTGTCACTCAGACTAGTGAAATGGGCTTGAAATACTTTGTTGTTTATTTCCATAGTAAGTAATACTAAAGTATGACTTATTACTTGTAAATCAAAACTTGTTCAACATAATACCATTGTTACCAATTTACCCAGTTTAATATAGATTGCGGTTTTTTTTTTACCACAGAAAATGTAAACCTATTGTGAGACCGTTAAACGGTTAACTTTTCCGTCAACGATAAGATCCTGAGAGATATTTTTTGATAGAATTAAAAGTCAAATCAGGAATATTTCGAGATTATTGAATTACAAAGTATGTGAACTATAAACCGTTCATGTTTATTACGCTATCATTCTTCATCTTGAGTAGGAGCGATTAGAATTAATCTCTTCTGTCTTATTAAATCTAACTTAGTGGGGTTTTATAAACCATTGTAACCGGCATCACTTAATACGTATCGTAACCGAGTACGAGCTATCCAGGGTGTGAGGTATACAGTTTCATTGACTGTCTCGTGAATTAAGAACATGTGAAATATCGGATTCCAAAAGCTAATATTTCTGTATTTTAGACTGTTTTTTATTTCTAATTTAGATGCGAAGTTCGACCTGGACCAGAATTCATTTTACGTAGATATCAATTTCGAAGACATCATTTTAAACTGCATCAGTATTACTACAAAGACCCCGGATGTCGACATCCATCCTATGGCGTCGTAGCGGAAGGTCGTTACAGACACCAGCGGCCATCTTGGATTGTTCAGGGAGGCACCGAAACTGCATATACAGTTCATAACGTCTCCGTTATACCATATGCAGAAAATATAGCAAAGAAATTCACAAAAATTTCAAAACTTTGTTCTGAAATTTCAAACACAAATTTCAGTACATTTAGGAAAACTCAGATTGTAAATTTTCCTCCATTTTCAAGAAATTCTCAAGCATCAAAGGACTATGACTGTAGCTTTGTGTTCAACCTTACATTCCACGAATTACAGCTGATTCGTTTAGAAATACAGCATCATCACGTGTATAGTTCCACTAAGTACTTCAGAGTGGTCAAAGCCAGAAGGGCACGGTCAGACAAAGAATTGTTTCTAGGGGACATTCACACTGATATCAAACAGAGGGCATCATATAGACCCACTGCATACCAAGCGGCACTTAAGCCTGCTCATGTAAGTACATGTGTATACTGAATAAAAATATCCAAAAACCACCACAATTATCCGAACAATCAAGTAAGTTTGTAAATATAGTGTATGCTAGGTCCATTTCTTGATTTAACGTGCGTTTTATTAGCAAGGGATGTAAAAACGAAATTTGGGGGATAATAGGGTCAGTGATTCCCTACTAGTCCCCGTCATGAATATATATATATTGCAGCATCTTACAACCTTCTTTAAAATTAAAGTTTTAGCTTTGACTTTTCCTGGTTTTAATATTTTTGAGGAACAAGATCAATGAAATGTGATAAAAACAAACAGAAATCAAGCCCAATGGTCCATTTAAACAATACAAATCAGGAGCAGAGCAAAGTCGGACCACTGGCATCAGAGGTGAGATCAGGTGCCATGGAGGAGTAAACTTCTCCAGTCAACCGGTACTGTCCGCCATGCGCTCGGACTCGTCAACATTTTCATAACAAAACTTGATTCTGTTACGTGAAATAGTACTGTGCAATTTTTTAAAAAAAATTTTATGATGTTTTTTTTTTGTACTGGTTTTTTTAAAAACAAGTTTTACTTTTTATCTTATATTTATTCAATCTGTGTGGTCATCCGTTATCTAGGTATTTTATTGAAAGTGACATTTACACCTAATAAGTCCCATACAATAAGGACAGATTATTATATTATTACCTATATAAGTGTCGGAGGAAACACCCGTGTGCTGAGCTCTCTAATAAAAGTTCCTTGGTGGTCAGGCTCGGAGGGCTTCTTCTCTCCGATAAGAGCAACACAAATTAGTTTCTCACATTAGGAACCTTTGTAATCGATACAATAAAATTCCGTTGGTCCCAATTAGTTCGGTAATTTGACGAGAGACATTTTTCGTATGTCCATTGGCTTAATGAGGATAACATGATGGGTGGAATCTAATTAAAAGTTGTTAATAGATTGTCTGGACCTCTCTTAATCCTGTTTGTAATAAAGATGGTGATCTAAACAATGTCGACATCCTCACCGAGTAATAAATTATTGCCTTTTTGTTCATAATATACTTAAGACCTTTCCTGCCTCCGTTGTCAAATTTGAAGATTGAAAATGATAAAGAAGTGCGTGGAGTACAATTGTATATCTACCAGCATAGAGAAAAAAAATGAAAAATATTTCCATGCAAACTTTTTATATTTAGAATTTTAGATATAAGATCTTTTTCTTCATATTCAAATAGGAAGGAACATAAAGAATATTTCATCCTTTTCCTTAAATTTCATATGTTATCAAGTCAAATTTTCAACACATTTTAAATGACTTGTGTTTATAAAAGAAGTACGAGACATATAGAAATGTATATTATCACAATTTTCTTCTTTTCAGACTAGGAAATGCCATGTGTGCAGTCTAATTGCGAACTCACACGACTTTCTACCTCCCCAACTGAAGAGTAAACGTTTCGATGACTTTGACCTTCCCGGAGAGTGGGTCAGCACGAGATGCGAGACTCGACAATACGGACAATTTTTAACGAGACATCTAACTTTTCATCCCGATGGAAGATCATGGAGTGGACAATACGACTTCTACACAGACCCTTTGTGTCTGCATTCATCATTTTCGTTAATGGTCACAGGAACATATGCGATAAAAGCTAATTTCATCTCTGTTCTTGGGGCTAAAAAATGTAACTTTCAAATTCATAACCTTAAAGTCAAACCAATGTCCCAAACGATCACACAAAGCCTAAATATATTTGGCGGGCAGGGTTGCGGAAGACCCCATTCTTGGGAAAATGGCGTTGAACAGGATGTGACGTCATCAGGAGGTTGTGTATCTCTTGGAGTTGTGTTGCAGACTGTGGAGCACGAAGTTTTAAAAATTGAGAAAATCAAAAATAAGAGATATCTTTATATTGGACAGAGACCTTCGGACAAAGGTGTGCGTCCATTGGACGAGTGGCCGACGTCTTTTCAGGAACCTTTAATTCAGTGCTCAGATTCCCTTGTAACACCAAAACCAGTGCGGCCTAAAGTGACCAATCGATTACCTAAATTCCAAAGGCTTCAATCGCCTTCATCAGCAAACGATATACACGGTTGTCTAGTTCAACACGTGCTTCTTGTTGTAGTTAGTTTTCTCCTTGTCGCCGACTTATGATTTAAGACCAATGATCTAAGAATGAATATTGGGGTCAAGGACCCAAACCAAAGTGAGTTAATATAAAACAGCTCGATTGACAATGAAAATCAGAACTTATAGTCTGGAAGTTCAGAAAGTTTGGATTACCACAGCGTGTCAATTTGATTGACTTCAGTCGAGCTTATAAACAGTGTGCCACCCGCCATTTACCGTTTATGCGTTAATGTCTGCTGAAATTTTATCAGCAGATGATGAAATAAGTCGAAGCAGACAAATTACAGCGTGATATCTGTGCGTGCTTAAACAATGATAAACGCTCCATCATCATTAAATTCATCACATTCTCCACTTGTCTTAGATCTTCGTTGTTGAGAAATGTCTTTTTGCCTTTGTATGTTTGTTGGTGGTTATTTCTCTGTTCGGCGTCTTCCCTAATTCTACGGGTATTATAAATCTAGGGCACCAACAATTGCGTTTTGTTATCAAATGTTTCATTGTATTATTTTCAATGAAATAAATTGTGATTTCCTCTTTAGTATTTTTCTTTCTTAAGATATGAGGCAATTTGATAGAGGGAAAATCATAAAAATATTGAAGTTTTAGGTAATATGATGATTCTAATTATAATATGGATCTTGATTATTTTTTTAAATCAAATTTTCTATGACCAATTAAAGCCAGCTATTGAATGGAATCAGATGTGTCCATGGGCAACACCTGGCGGACTATATTTTTAATTCACTAACACAATGCAATATTAGCATGTCAGACACAAGTTAGGCTCAATATAAGTATTCCGAGGTACCAAAGAACTCTCAAACTCTGTCCCAAACTGCACGATTATACAGCAAATTTATTGTCATACATTAAGAAAATTCTGCGATCTACAATTTTTATCTTTAAACAATTCATACCTACCTTTAATTGTTAACAAAGCGTTCATAATTTTGACTGACGTGTTACTCTAATTATAATCATGTCAAGAGCCAAAGAATGTCGGATGAAAAGATTACTAAAATCTTTAATGACAGGATAACAATTAATGGCAGGTATAAAATTTGTCCTTTAGTTTGTGATGACAGAATCGGAGAACACACGATAAACTAACATGTACATGTCAATTCTATCAAACATAAAGCAGGCGCCCCATTTGTAAACCTGTCTGAAAATCAATATGCTAGAGATTTTATCCTAACATTGGTCAAATTATGTTATATCAGAGAGGGCTTTTTTAAAAATATACTCATCTTTTTACATTTACAATTTTATATTTAATAAATAGAATTTTTATTATACTTCTGAAAAGCCTATCTGAGATCTTCTGGTTTTCCTTACTTATACTTATCGGTATTTCATGCAGTTGTCTAAGTAATTGTCATTCATTAAGAGTTTTTATAACTATATATAAAATAGATCCAACTTTTGAAGACTATGTAAATTAATTAAGTCACCCACACAATACAATTAAACGTTAGACTGGACGATCTACCTATAATATGTAGGGATTTTTTTAGACTTCACTGTATTTCTTTCATTTAAAAAAAAATCATAAATGATACATATGGAAATAACGAACTATATTCAAGATCAAAAGTCCATAAAACAATACAAGATAGAAGCAGAGCAAACACGGACCTCCAAAACATCAGAGGTGGGATATGGTGCCATGGAGGAGTGAGCATCTCCTGTTGACCGGTCACACCCGCCTTGTGGTCCTTGTCATGATCGGCAAATATCGGAAAAATCAGTCGTCAATTTAGTGTATAAATAATGGACTAACAATTGGTATGAAAAACGTCAGTCAGCATTTGACTCAATGATAAATTGTATTTGCTGACAAGGTCATTGTATCGACCATAGAACTTACGAAATGATGACTTTAAACGAGACTGCTGATATTCTTGTTTCATCAACTTGTTTGTCAATAATTTATCTCGTTTTAGAAGTTGTTAATACGGAGAGCATGCTCAGATTGCGTATCGAATCAACTGAGATATATTAACTGCGTATGCAGGTGATGAAGGGATATTGCTGCTTAAGTAAGGGAAGTTGACGGTTAAAGTTAAAGCCATCACGTTTATCATAGAGCTTGGTTGTTAGATAACCAATAACGTCTTTTTCAAGTGAAATATCTAAATATAAAACAGATGTGTCAGACTCTGTTGTATCTTTTATCTCGAACTCACCGGTATATTGTATATATCGTATCGACATAAAAATGGAAATTACCACTGTTAATTGACAATATGTCGTCGATATATCTGAAGGTCGCGCTGAAGGCCACAGTAAGTGGTTTTTTTCTTCTTTTCACGTATAATATTTTGGACAAATTCTGCTTCATATGAGAACAAAAAGAAGCCAGCTAATAAATATTATGGAGCAATCGTGAACAAGACATTGAAACTTTGTTAGAAAGGACCTACAGTATCAGATGGATGTCAAAATTTTCTAACAAATTGTTGGGAATTCGATGGACACTAACTGTGCTCGTTTATTTACTGACTGTTTTATATCCTTTTAAGCAGGATTTATTCAAAGCTTCTATATGAAAAGAAAATACTTCCTTTGGTCTTAAACACGGCATTAAGATAATATATATCGACAATGTATTATTAATTTACAAAAGTTACTTTACAAATGTCATTTTATAATAAAGTATTGACTTCAATTTTTCTATTCCCTTATCTATGTTGCAACATACCATGATAAATGATATCATGATAATATAATAAATATTTATCAGTTTATGTCTTCCAGTTGATTCGATACCCAAAAGCATGCTCAACGTATGAACAATATCTAAATCGATGGAATTTATTGACAAATAAGTCGATAATACAATGTCATCAACAGCCTTACTTAAACTCAACATTTTGCAAATATTATCGTTGATGCAATGATCATGTTAGCAGAAGTAATTAAATGATCTTTTGAGCTTATAGGTAAGATTTTTTTTTCATAGATAATAGATTATGTAGATATTCAAGATGAACATGCAATATACATTGTTTCAACATGAAATATTACAATGTTAGCGTGAGAGAAAAATGTGATATGATAAGATTAAGGGAATGTTTCATAAGATATCAAAACATACCCGAAATGGACACCAAAGTGCAAGTTATTAATATTGCAATAGACCTTATTCACGCCAAAATGCTACTTTTTATGAAGACATACTGCACTTTATTTTTATGGAAATGCATGTTTAAAATTTGTCATCGTTTGAACCTTATAAAATCAATAGCTCATAAAACAAATTGAAAGTATGTAAACTTTCTTTAAGAGATGTATTTGAAGATTGATTTACCGATCCCATGTCTTCTATTTTCAAATGTTCTACGAAAAACTGTAAAATCTGTGACATTTTGATAATCAACACTTCTTTCACCAGTAACTACTCTTGTCTACGGGATAGAATGTATTTTTGTATTTTTCTGGTCTTGTTTATGTTTGTGAAACCAAAAGATCGCTTATTGAAATAATTTCAGGACATAGATTTCAAATAATTCTGGAGTCAGCAGCTTTTATACAAGCATTTTAATATACCTTATCACTCTATTTTGTCAATGAAAGTTAGATTTCTAAACCATCATAAAAACAATCCATCTCTGAGTGCAACTTTTCGTTGACAACGAAAAAAATATTGGATTAGAAAACATAGCAGTCCTTCCCTATGGATGTTATGAAAATGTCAAATTGACTAAATAGTGTTGGAAATCTTTCCAGTCCATAGTGTCACAATTTAAATGTGATGGGATTTTTTAACCATACACAGAGACTTAAGCGTAGTCATATGGCATCGGTCTTAGCGGAGGATACTTATAAATTCCAAGGAACTTTTGGAAAGAAGATGGGTGGATAAGGCGGACGAAGTGCCTATAGTGCGACAGATAAGAAGTGAAAAATTTAATCTCAATTATATCCAAATTTTACTTAATATTTCATCTAATATTAAAGTATACTTAATGTAAAATCTCTACAATTTATAAAAATCTCACCAAGACTGAAAATATTTGCCTACGAGAAAGCATACACAAAAAAGAACAAAAACGATCATTTTCTCATTCTTTAACAAAATTTTTCAATATGAGTGGGTCTTCCCTCCATTTTTTTTAAAGATAATCATAAAAGTTTGCTATAAAATGTACATTTTTTGGTTTACAAAAACATGGAGCGAAGACCCACTATGCCTTAAAAGTACACTTTTATGACAAAACATTCGCATCTTTCCGAAAAATACTTCAAGTCCATTAAGTCAAGGGTCATATCACAAACATGATTTAAATGTCCGAAATTTTCAGGAGCCATGTAGCATAGTGGTTAGCGTGTTAGTCTCAAAGCAGTATGAAACGTCGGATTTTTATTGCTAGGGGTTCGAATCCCACGAATATCATCTTATATTTTTATAAAATAAAATTTTTTAACGAGATTTTTTTCTCTCAGAAATATTTTTCATAATTTCATAAATTTTAATAATGAGAAGTTAATTTTTAAAATACTCAATTCACATAATGAATATGATTTCTTAATATCAGACGCTATAGGCATTCTGCCCGCCTTGTTCACCCATCTTCTTTGAAATCACAAATTTTAACAAAATCAGAGACTTATGTCTCTGCTAAAATCAACAGCATAAAAACTTACGACTTTTCAACTTTATATACAAATGTACAACCATTACCCTCAAGAAATAAAGTCCAGGCTTTTGATATCATCAATTGACAGCTGCCTTCTCAAAAGAATCGGAACACGTAAATTTATTTACCTTGTCGTTGGTTATTTGCAAAATTCTTTTGTTAAAAAAACATTCTGATTGTACACACAAGTACTCTGAAGTTGATATTAAAACGATGCTTGAGTTTCTAATTGACAATATCTCTATGTACTTTATTTTGAGACAATATCTTCCAACATTCTTTTGGAATTCCCATGTACCCCGTTATTAGCAGACCTATTTTTTATTCATATAATGCAGAATTTGTCAAAAATCTTATACGTGAAGAGAAGAAAGCTCGACATTTATCAACGACATTATGTTCACTTAACATTGGTTATATCCATTCTTATGCCGATATGACATATATCCCAGTGAGCTCGAAATAAAAAATACACAGGGTATGACACATCTGTTTCATACACTCGAACAATTTTTTCCTCAATCTCTCTAGGTTCAGTATTTCGAAATTTATCTGTATTTCGATATTTTACTTGAAAAAAGAGATTAATGGTTATCTAACAACCAAGCTTTATGATAAACGTGATGACTTAAACTTTTCAATCGTCAACTTCTCTTACTTGTGTAACAATATTATACCTCCTTCATCACCATCTTCGCTAGCCAAGGGTTTCCGATCCGAAATCTTCCCTACAACGTTGTAGAGTAGATTTCGGATTGGAAACCCTTGGCTAGCGAAGATGCTTCATCACCTGCAAACGGGATTTATGTCTTTCAGTTGATTCGATACACAAGAGCATCTCTCTCTCTCTCTCTCTCTCTCTCTCTCTCTCTCTCTCTCTCTCTCTCTCTCTCTCTAATGTTTTTGTTTAAATGTTTTAAATATGTAGGATTAACTTTTATACTAAAGTGCTAGACAGTTCATGTAATTTTACATATTTTCCTTATCATCATCAATATTATGGAATTAAATTAGGGAAATAAAAAGGATAGTTTTCATTACAGTTATTTGCTTTTTATTGCAGCGATATTAAGTCTCAGTTCTAAATTATAACTGTTTTTCCTCTAGAAAAAAATAAGAAAAAAAACAAGACAACTAATACTACACAACATATTTACAGCTAAACAGAAAACATTTCTAAAAAAAGTTAAGGAAAAAACTCTCAATGCGTACATTATCGGATGTTTTCTATTCAGAGTTGTCGTTCCCTCATCAGTTTTAGTAAAACTAAAAGAAAGAAATCATATAAAGGATTTGATACGAAATAGCATTATCTACGTATGATCAAGTTCTTAAACAAAGCAAGTTATTGGCAAATAAGTTGATGCAACAGAATATCAATGGTCCTATTTAAATTCATCAGTTTGCAAGTTCTATGGTCGACACATTGACCTTACTAGGAGACACAATCTACCATTAATTCAAACGCTGACTGACGTTTTGCATACCAATTGCTACGCAATTATTCTTACAATGAATTGCCTTTTCCGTTACTCCTAATCATGATAAGGAGCACACAGTGGATGTGACCGGTTAGCAGGGGGTGTTCATGTTCTTCACCCTATAACTATAGTCCTGCTTAATATGTTATTACAGGTGACGTAAATATAGTTAATAATGAGGACCTTAGATCACTCATATTAAAAAGTCCTAAATATAGGGAACCACGATCCTTCAACTGGCATCGAAATTTCATACATATTATGGATTCTGTTGAAAATTACGCCAGACAATGGGCCAGATATGAAAAAGAAGACGTTGACACTTTATCAGAATGGATTAAATGTATCAGATCCATGCTAAAATCACGTACTAAAAGATTTAGGGGCAATATGAAAACCATCTATCCTTCTGCATTCAATAATCAAGAAGTGAAAAAAGAATTTGGTAGATTACATGATCAGTACGTACTGGTCCCTGCTGACAAAGCAGGTAACAACATTGTCTTCGTTTGTAAGGCTCATTATATAAATTGTACTTTAGAAGAACTTGGATTTAATTCTACAAGTGGTAATCCAACTTATACTCATAGTCCCTATCTAAGGAAGAAATTCTTCAAAATCATATGTCAGTTTTGAATATTTTTGATATTCCAAAGAACCAAAATGAATTTGAACTACCATATATATATTGGATTCCAAAACTACATAAGAATCCTTACAAACAAAGATACATAGCGGTTCCAGTAAATGTTCAACCAAGCCTCTTTCTTTACTCCTCACTAAGATATTAGCAGTAGTGAAGGAGAAACTTCAAGAGTACTGTGCAACAATATATTCAAGAAGTGGTGTAAATCAGATGTGGATACTTTAAAATACCACGTAATTTTAGGACTATTTGAAATCACAAGATTTCACCAAAATCAGCAGCTTAAAAACTTACGACTTTTCAACTTTATACACAACCATTCCCCACGATAAATTAAAGTCCAGGCTTTTTAATATCATTGACAGCTGTTGTTTTCAATGAAAATGGAAGTAAATTTACTTACCTTGTCATTGGTCATTTGCAAAATTATGTAATCTAACAACCAAACTATATGATAAACGTGATGACTTTAACTTTTCTATCGTCAACTTCCCTTACCTATGCAGCAATATACCTTCATCACCTGCATACGGAGTACATATATCTCAGTTGATTCTATACGCAAGAGCATACTCTACCTATGAACAATTTCTGAAACGAGGTAAACTATTGACAAGCAAGTTGATGAAACAAGAATATCAGCAGTCTCGTTTAAAGTCATCATTTCGTAAGTTCTATGGTCGATACAATGACCTTGTCAGCAAATACAATTTATCATTGAGTCAAATGCTGACTGACGTTTTTCATACCAATTGTTAGTCCATTATTTATACAATGAATTGACGACGGATTTTTTCCCGTTATATCCTGATCATGACAAGGAGCACACGGCGGGTGTGACCAGGTCGGCAGGGGATGCTTACTCCTCCATGGCACCTGATCCCACCTCTGATGTTTCGGGGGTCCGTATTTGCTCTGCTCTTATTTTGTATTGTTTTATGGACTTTGAGATTGAATACTGTTCGTTATCTCCATATCCTTCCTTTGTTTAAAACCATTCTGATTGTACACAAAAGTACTCTGAAGTTGGCATCAAAATGATGCTTGAGTTTTTGATTGACACAATATTTATGTCGTTTTTGGAAAACAGATCTTCGAACAATCTATTGAATTCCCATGGGTACAAATTGCGTCCCGTTATTAGCAGGCCTATTTTTGTATTCCTATTAAGCAGAAATTATGCAAAATCTTATGCTTGAAAAGAAGAAAACACTTATTTTGACCTTCAACTCGTTATTTAGATATATCGACGACGTACTGTCAATTAAAATGGTAATTTCCATTCTTATGTCGATACTATATATCCTAGAGAGCTTGAGATAAAAGATACCACAGAATCTGACACATCTTTTTTCATATTTGGATGTTTTACTTGAAAAAGACGTTAATGGTAATCTCATAACCAAGCTCTATGATAAACGTGATGACTTTAACTTTTCTATCGTCAACTTCCCTTACCTATGCAGGAACATACCTTATTTTTAGTCCATTATTTATACATTGAATTGACGACGGATTTTTCCGTTATTTCCCGAACATGACAGGGAGCACGCGGCGGGCGTGACCAGTCGGCAGGGGATGCTCACTCCTCCATGGCACCTGATCCTACCTCTGATGTTTCGGAGGTCTATGTTTGCTCTGCTCCTATTTTGTATTGTTTTATGGATCTTTGATCTTGGATACTGTTCGTTATCTCCATATGTTTCATTCTTCTTCATGGCAAGGCACTTGGTCCCATCTCTGATATTTTAGAGGTTTGTGTCTGGGACCCGTTTTACAAAAGATCTTGCGACTAAGCCCGAAACACCTTCAGTTGATCGTAAAACATTTCCATATACATGTATTTCATAAAAAATATTATTCTTTTCAAAATTGCTAGCATGAAAATATTTTTCTAAGTTCCTATTAAAAATATTTAAAACATACAAAATTGAAAAAGAAAATAGAAAGTTGTAAGCAGAACTAAATTTTGGTTCTTAGTTCTTGAGGTAAACGCTCCCCTGTTCTGCATTGGATTTGCATCAGTGTTTAATAGGACTTGTGAGTTTGAGAACTCTTCTTTACACTTTTCTCTGAGTAATTTTTTGTAACTCTATGGTTATAATTGTTTGTTTGTTGTTTAACGTCCCTCTGGAGAATTGTTCACTTAACGTAGCTACGGATAGCGATCACGTGACATTGCATGTGAATTCTAAATTAAGAATTTTTCGGTTGGCTTATTCCGGAAATGCGCATTGTTCAATATGGCGGACTGCAAGTTGTAAACAACGTGCTCCGAGAAAAGTACAAGAGAAACGTTATAGGAACGCTCAGCTGTAAAGGTAGATCAAGTAAATTAGAGCGAATGAGAGAATACACATCTTAAGAAACAGAAAACTATAAAACCTTTTTATGAACTAAAATGTCTGTGTATCGCAAACGACCGACTAGCACCCCCTATTCTAAAGCAGACGACGCTGCTGGTTTGAATCTCAATCATGATATGACATGGATGAAATCGAAAGAGGGACGAAGATTTGCTGAGATGAGGAACTTGACAAATCAGTTTTATGCTCTCAGTCACAGTGATATCGTTTGTATCTTTTCCAAAAACTTTGAAAGCGATGATGACTAGGTACTTTATTGTATCTGTGCTGCCTCTAGGTAGGGTTGCAGACAGCTAACATGACGAATAGAAGAGTTTTACAGTAGTAATTCCTTTATTCAATCAGGTGAAAAACTGCCAATGAAAACAAAAATAACATGTAGAAATTATCTGAAACTACTTAAAATAAAAATACAAAAGATTTACAACAGCTAATTATTCTTGCACATAATCAGTATGAAAATTATCACTTAATACATGTGACAGAAAATGCGCACCATACATTGACATACATTGACAAAATCAGACCCTAGTATATAACATCTCAAATTTGCATTTATGAAGTGACACATAATAAGAATGGTTTTAAATCTCTTATACATCATCAAATAATTATAAAAACATGTTTGCAAACTTACACTGTTGTCTGATAGAGAAAAAATAGCCAAATTCCATCGGTAAAGTAAACAACTTGATCTCACGCGGGAAATATGAAAGCGAGAGTAAAATTAGAACAGTAACAAATAAATTTCCGGATTGAGTTCCGGCACAGTATCAATACATTAGGCCTACATGTAAATGGGTCTGATAGTACTGTATTATTTATGGATTTATCGACACTTTCCACGGGAAATCCCGGCCCCGAAAGTAATACGATGGAGAGGCTTATGATCACTGTTGATATCAACTCAAAAGTAGCTCTTGGTAAGTCATATCTATAGATATTTACATGACATACTTTCATGATAATAGGCCTATTTTAATTCAGCATTAAACTTCACCCTTATGAGTATTAGTAAATTAAGAAAATGTAATAAAGGGACTGTCATTCATTTGATGGGGGTGGGAGGGAGGGGCAAATTTCATGGGTGTCAGATTATGTACTTACAGTGAAGGACAGATAATTTATTTTTATTTCCAAGATCACTGGGGGCCTAATTTTTGTCAGATTGTACCTAAGATATATTTCTATTCAAAAAATTCTACATTTTATAATCATTTAGGGTATTTCGATTCACCTTTACAGTATTTACATTTTGACTTAAAAAAATAATTTTGGGATAAAACATGTTTGAAAAATGAAAAGTAAATTAATTTATCAATAATCAGGTAAATTTTGTGTATATTATAATTATTTTTGTTGCTCTGAGTGAGTGTTTCAGTTTGGTAAAAATTACAGTAGCCCTGCAGGGCAAGTTTAAAGGCATGTTTAGTAGTCCAAACTCAATATTCAGTTGTCGCGGGCCAGCGGACTACCCTTAGTGTCGAACCCTGGACAGATTATTTTTGTTTTTCTTCACTGGTAAAAACTGTGTCAGTGTGGTAAACATTGAAACTGTTTACATGTTGTTTGCTGGTCTGATGAAATTGACAAATCTTTATATTACAACTGCTGTATAGTTAGAATATTGGCCAGGCAGTGGGACATTTTAATTTAATGTTAGATTTACTGGTTAAAAAGTGATTTGCCAATCAATTAATATAATTAAATTTTGGTTTTGCTGGTATACATGTATATTTATTTGATCTATTTTTTTTTTCAGCCATCAAGATGGTACTTTCTGGTATAGGACCACCAACCCATAGCAGACCAGGGGATCTTGATGTCAGCATAATAGTTATTATGGTTAAGTCATTTAAGTTTTGCTATGATAAATTTAATATTAAAGTGTAGAAAATTGGCAATTTACATGTATGAGGTGTAAATTTTTGCAAGTTATATATACATGTATGTAATATGTAATGGTTTGGGCCATGGATATATATCGTCCAGGGTAGCTCAGTCTGTATAGCACATGACTAGTGATGCAGGGGTCTCAGGTTTGATTCCCGGTCCATCCATACATTTTCTCTTTTCCTGTTACATATACATGTTTTTTTCACCGAAATTCTATATATAAGATATAGACATTGTGAGAAATATATTTTGATGTTGACTGCAGATAATATTGTATTTGTTAAATTTTATAAATTACAGATAGATTCATCAGTACAGAGTACAAGGTATATGAATATGAAGTTTAGACCATTCATGCTGATGATGATTCAACTACTGCAGCTCGACGGAAGAATGATTTTCCACCCCTTCCAACAAAGAGCAGGACAAGAATCGCTTGTTGAAAATAAACTAACATAGTCAATAGACTACTTTTCTTTGTCAGCTTTATATTACCGGGTACATGTATCTCTTGATTGAGTGTTACGTTTAAAGTGGAAACTAATCACTCCACATATAGATTTTTTTCCATTTTTCATATTTTATCTACCCTGTTTTATGTCTGGTGTGGTAATAGATCACTCCACATGCAGCCTTTCATGTTTAATGTACTATGTTATGTTTTGTATATGTCAGTTGCAGTATTACACTGCTGTAGAGTGTACAAAGGTGTGAAATTAAACCCAGTACAGTGACAGGAAATCTCTCTCCGCTTGAACGCACTTAATACACAGGAATCTAGCAGTTACTAGGGAGACGAAGATTAGTCCGTGCAGCTAAATGTACACTGTGTTTACATGTACTAGATCTACCGAGGACAAAAAAGTTTACTAATCAATGCAAAATGCACATAAAATGTTTTTCAGACATTGTTTGTGATGGAGTTCATGAATTTCTTTTTCAGTCAATTCTTGTTTACACGACGTAAAAACATTTAGACCCAGAATAAATTTAGAAAGAAATGAGACTTCACAGAAGACTCGGAGAATGCTGATTACATAAAAATCTGCTGCGTATTTTAATCCTATATTTGAAGATTAATAATTTTAAAACACCTTCATTTATAGCCCCAATGAAAGTGACACTGCGATAGATCGTTTCTTTAATCAATCCACTATTAAAATAATTAAATAGCTAAAATTTACAAAAACACACTACGAAAATATAAATTAATATCGAATATCATGAATAGCACACCAGGTGTTTTATTTTGCATTGTCGTATAAATATATTACATTCTGTAATTTATATCGAAATTTGTGGTTCTAAATGGAATGAACTCATTAAAAGTAGTTCAAGAATTATTAAACGCTATTTGAGAATTGCTTTGACGATTTTTATAATTATTTGGATACATGAGAGTATATTTATTAGAAAATTTATTTTCGTTTAGTACTTCAAATATTCTAATATTTTAGCTTCTATATTTCTAAAATATCATTACTATTACTTTTTGATTTTTTTCAATTCCCTATGTTTTGGCTTCGTTATATTTTGTTTCGCTTTATAATTTCAAAGGGAGGTAACTCGCGTTTGAGACCAAGACTGTTTTTCACCTGTAATCGCTAATGTGCACCGCGACGGTGTGATTTACCTGGATTGTTGAACCGCGGGGGCACGCGGTTTTTACCTGAGACACCTGTACTAACCGCGATGAGATTCACACCGCGGAGGTGCGCGGTAAATGCATAAACCGCGTTGACTGTACTGTAGATTATTCTTTTTAAAAAAAATGTATGCATAATTTAATGTCGACTTGTGATGTCGGGTTCAGTAATAGGCCAATCAACAGATATTCTCTATTATGCATAATCTACACTGTGAGTGTTTTTCAGGCTTTTTAATAAGCTGCTCCAAATATTCATGTAGAATCTTTTTTTTTTTTAACTTTTTATATGAAATGTCCTGCATCAAGTGTTTTGTCCCAGTGCAGCATTGTCATTTTGTTTTTAATTTTTAGGTATAGTTTATGTAATTTTATGTCTCAGGTCAAGGACGGTTTTAGACTAAGCCCATTTCATGTTTTTTTTTCTCTGTTTAGCGTCCAACCTTCAATCAAAAACCTACCTACATGTACCTATTTGTAAATAAAAATATAGCCTAAAAAATAAAACACAAAATGTACGTGTATCATGTCGATAGTTATAATAATAGTGTAAATCTGAGGATTTTATTTCATCAATCTGCTTTTCTGGCAGAAATATCTATTCTTCAGCAAAATCAAAATAATAGATTTAAATGCCTAAAGTACACTACCTATGACATATTTATTGTACATATTTGAGAAATTGACAGAACTCAAAGATGTCAACAAAAATAATCAAGTGTATGGGTTCTGATTTTGTTTGATTGTCTGATACATGTAGGTGTCAAAAACCAAGGTGCAATTGAATGCCAAACAGAAAAAGACTTGGAATGGCCTATTAAATGTTATTATCCTACCTGCTCATGGAATAAAATGACTTTTGATCAATTTGAAAGAGTACTGATCATATTTTTTCAATGATATTCTTATTATTCTATGAAATAGAAATTTGTGAATTTTGCAGTGCTATGTCAGATGGATTTCCTTATTCTGTATGACCAAAATGTATTTTTTGACAAATTAAGTAGAATACATTTGACATGTTAATAATTAGGGGGATTTTTGACATTGCAATGAAAAAATATCAGATGCATAAAAGGAGGGGGTGTATTAGACCATTCTGTAACTTAATACATGTAGTTAATTGCCTCTTAATGCAACCGAGATTTCTGAGTGAGAAATAGTATTGGACATTTTTGTCATACAATATATTTTTTAGAAATCTATAAGAAAACATAGAATTTTTGCATGAAAGTAATCAAAAGGGATCATGTTGAAGAATATTTAAATGTTTTTTTTTTAATTACATTTTTGTTCAAGTATCTATTGTTGAAATATAAATTCATATTTTTATTTTGTTGAGGAACTTTTTATGGATAATTTCAATATTGGTTTAATTACATGTTTTATTGCGAGAGGACGGGGGGGGGGGGGGGGGGGGGGGGGGGGGTGTTACTCTATATGTACTGTTATTTCATAAAAATATTTTCTTTAGTCATTTATTAGCAATTGATTTTTACTTCTAATTCATTTCTTCAGTTGTTTTTCCCTAATTTGCTATGCATTTTTTTGAATAGCCACTTTAATCATTATTCTTACCTTTAGGATGGGAAACCAAAAGAGGGGGGGGGGGTAGTTGTGGACCATCTGGTACCTTTATTAGCCCTCAATGTGACCAAGATTTTTTGAGTGAAGAATAGTATTAGACAGATCTTTCATATAATGATAAAAAATAAAAATTCTATTGGACAGATTTTTTTTTAGAATTTAAAAAGTGTCAAATTTGTGTGCATGAAAATGGCCAAATTAGTCAAATTTCAAATGTTGTACATGGATTATCCTCTTAATTTATATATGTTCAGACAATCCATTGTTAAAATAAGTTTATAGAATCAATATTGATTAAAAATAATTTTTAATATTGAATGCAAATTGCACAATAAATTTTTTATGGGTAATAATTATCTTGTATTATGATTTTTGGAGTGACTGAAAAGGGGAGGTAACTCATTACCCCCTGGTTCCGTAATTTACCCACAATGCCATGTTCATATTTCGACTAAGTGTTCATTACACATCCCTTTACACCTTGTGAAAATTTCAACAAAATCTATTGACAGGTTTTTTGGGGGTCAGGTGTCCTTAGCTACCTTAAATGGAAAAGTCACCACTTGTCGATGGAGAGCACAGTTCCCTTTGACTTATGTTATCTTCAATTAAAAATTTTTTAGATAACATGCACATATCTTCATCATTGAAGATAAACCCTTATGTTCAAAGTACTACGCAATTCATGAATGTTTTATTTGATTACAAGGAGATAAAATACATCATACTACGAAACTTGACATACACCTCCCAAAATTATTGGTAAGTTTATCTGCGCACTGATATCTTTTCTTTTTTTAAGTTTTAATTTGCATTTCTTTATTTCATTTTAATGTAAGCACATATGTACTTACATACTTGGGCATCTTTAAAAACTGTTTACATGCCCTCTCCTAGCTCAGCTTGTCAAGTCACAAATCCATACCTTGAATTATAATTTGAATTATTTACTTATTTACTGAAAATTTATAAAAATACATAATGTTGATAGATCTTACATGTTTTAATGAATTTTAAAATGTCATCATCTCGATAAGTTTGGAAGAAAATGAAGTACCGGATATTACAAGTGATGTAAAATTATTTGAAAATCAATGAATATTCAATAATATGTCTTAATTTCAAATATAAAAAGTATGTTTCAAATATCAGAAAGTGTTTATATTTACGGGAAACTGTCACTTTTTGCATGCATGAGCCCTGGGATTGGTTGTCCAGACTCCTTCTCGGAGCAGAGAGTGAAGGCCTTGCAGTGTTCCTCGCAGAATCTGTATCACTGCTTGTACAATGAACTGGACGAAATTGTGGAAATTTGTACAGAATCTATCTGGATTCCCGCAGGTACATTTTTTTAAATAAGATATATAGATTCATAATTATATAATAACGGAATTCAAATTTTTCAACCAAATCAAAATTAAAAGACGTTAAATAGAAATGGGAGTATGAATTTGGTGATTCCATTCAACTTTGATATCTTTATTTTTTTTCTTTACGAATATTCTTGTAGGTAACTGTCCAGTATACAACAACGGAGCTTCCAAATTGAATTATGTCCCCTGTCAGACGTCACGGGGAGAATGTCCTTCGGATGTGTTCTTTTCAAATGAAATCTTAAAATGTAATATACAATATCTTATTATACAGTTAAAGTACACTGAATATCATTGAGGGAGTTCCAGTTTCCCAAGACTAGGACTATTGCCCGAGGCGCAGCCGAGGGAAATAGACCTGGTCGAGGGAAACTGGTATCCTGCTAGCTCCTTCAATGATATACATTTTAACTGTTTTCTCATACCGATACAAAAGTAAAAAAAAATGAATTTCGAAAGACGGGGAATTCGCTTTCAGAGCGGGGGTTAGCTCACTAGACTAACCCACGAGGATTAGTCCATTAACATATTATACCGATTAATTAAAAAAGTAAAATATAGAGAATTACAGATAACGGGGAACTAGCTTCCAAAGCAGGGATTAACTCATATGACTAACGCACGGGGATTAGTCCATTCACAGTGATTTCAAGGGAATTATTTACATTTTACAACCTTATTTTTATATAGTTAAAAACCAATAGAGGTATAATAAATTTATATATCTAACCGTTTTCTCTGTGATTGGTTTTTGAAAGATAGGTGTGTTTTCATGAAAATATATTCACAATCTGGAGACAACCTGATCAGTTGTCAGGTTAAAAAAAATCCTATAAAAAGGCACAATAAACAATGAGATATAATTAAAAGAGTTTATTTATCATTGAACCAAATGTTGACGGACGTTTTTCATATAAATTGTCAGGTTACTATTTTCTCACTGAATTGTCAACGGCTTTTTTTCCTTTTTCCCGATCATGACAAAGAACACACGGCGGGTGAAACTGGTCGACAGGGGATGCTTACCCCTCCATGGTATTTGATCCCATCTCTGGTGAATTTAAGAAACCCATGTTAGCCTTTCTCACAATTTTTTTTAGCTAGATTGATTTCAGAGGTAAAGAAATGTAGTCCTTTTCACCAAAAATTACAATTTCTGTAATTTTCTGTTAAATAAATCAATTTTAAACAGATTTTTACTATGCAACTTAAACTTATGAAAATATAAGATATTTTGATGCCCTTCCAAAGCTTAGATACTGTAGAGGGATTGGGAAATTCTCATCTTGGTCGTAATATTTGTTTGTGAAAGAGGCCAATTGACTGTAAATATTATAAAGAGACCATTTTATATCTGTGACCAATTAAAGAAACTTGAAATTTTTACAAATAAAGCATGTCATCAGGATATTGTCCCTTATGAAATATTTTGTTTTCTTTAAATAATATGACGTGACATGTTGCAGATTATATTTTAAAAAAAATAAAATACATGTATCTCAGAATGGACAATTATTCAATTTATGCATAAGAGAGAATAAAAGTATAGCAAGAAATGACTACAAAATGAATGAAGTTATGTCATTATTTCGGTTTTCTTTGATAAGTAAGCAAATTCTATCAGACTTTTGAATGTGTGAGTTTGTATATTTCTTTTTTCTGAAGATCACTTGCCTTGTTATGTTTCTGTTATTTTATTTGCAGATTCTGGATGCATTCCACTTTCGAGGTACAACTAAATATGAGTTGGTCTTTGATCTCAACGTATACTCTGTTTTTATTTGTTTATTTTATTTTCTAATTCCATTTATAAGATCTCCAGAGGCAACCTTAACATGGGAGATAAACACACCATACCTGAATTCTACAACGGACAACACGTTTGAAAACACAACGTCAACCTCTCCTTTGCTCTTTCTTTTAATACCCCTAGTCTTCTTAGCATTGATACTCATTATCCTACTGGCAATTCTTCGACGACGAAAAGGAATTTGCACAATGGAAGGTATTCATTTTAATACATCTGGAATATGTTCTTGCATATTTAAGACTTATTAATGCGTACCCTGATAAAAGAGAAAAAAGCAACTCTTAAAGGAATATTTTTTATTATTCTTTTTTTTTTAATTGTCAAGTTGAAATCTATGCCTTTATAGTCCGACTTTGCTCCACAAGCTAGGCTAAAATTGCTCGCATTTTACATATTTGGGAAAATCGTAGGAATTACATTGTACGTAAAAAAAAAACAAACCTTTTTTGGTGCATTTCTAATGAAATTTCATTTTCATTGCAGAATTATAATAAGTAATAACTTCGATTTACGCTTACATTTTATCTCTGGTAGAAAACCACAAGCATGAAGATGAAGAGATCGCCATACCTTTAGTGACCCGGAATACTTCTGATAACCAAGCATCAGGTTGGTTACATATACTTTTTATTAAAAAAAAAACAACAACAACATATTTTAAGTTCATTGCTTTTTCTTTTTTTTTAATCAGTAGAAAATTTACTTTTAATGTCAATACATATTTTTATCAACGTGTGTCCAGTAATACTATATCGAATTTCTAAAATATTTACTTTAATTGAGTCTTTTTTCATTTATTAGTTATTTTTCAATTACTTCTATGGTTTTATAGGGTCTTTTTTACCTAAAAGAGCATGCTCTTGGAGAGCGAATCATGCAGTTGATGCAGCAAAATTATAAATGGAACCTATATTTATCATAAATTCATGAGTTCGACGCCTTGAATATACGTAAATTATACTTTATACTTTACAACGATAAAGTATAATTTAGATCTGTTAAAATTTGGTCTGGAGAAAATAATTTTGTAACTATAGTGTACGCTCCGTAAACTATAGCTTACAGTTCATTACCGGTAGTCTAGTTTATCAATTGTAAAACTATGCTTAGACAATTTCTTTGGATTTGGCATGCAGGTTTTTGTTAATAATTTCCGTATCCGTACAGTGAATCTATTGAAGGGTAAAATATGAATTTCTTGAACAATGAATAAGAGAACGAACTTTCGTCAAGAATTAACATATTTGAAGTGATTCCTCTCATTCGAAAATTAAGATTCAAGTTGACTGAGACAGGGAAACAATTGACTAAAATAAATCGAAACATATGAAGATAGCGAACAGTATTCAAGATCAAAAGTCCATTAAACAAAACAAGATAGGAGCAGAACAAAGACGGACCTCTAAAGCATCAAAGATGGGATCAGGTGCCAGGAAGGAGTGAGCATCCACTGCCGACCGGTCACAACCGCCGTGCGCTCCTTGTCATTATCGGGAAATATCGGAAAAATCTGTCCTGAATTCAGTGCATAAAAATGGATTAATAATTAGCATGAAAAACGTCAGTCAGCATTTGACTTATGGTATCCACCACAGAACTCACGAAATGATGTCTTCTTAAAACGAGACTGCTGAAATTCTTGTTTCATCAACTTGTTTGTCAATAATTCACCTCGTTTTAGAAATTGTCATATAAGGGAAGTTGACGATAAAAAAGTTATAGTCATCACGTTTATCATAGAGCTTAGTTGTTAGATTGCCATTAATGTCTTTTTCAAGTAAAATATCCAAATATGAAACAGATATATCAGATTCTGTGATATCTTTTATCTCAAGCTCACCAGGATATATCGTATCGACATAAGAATGGAAACAACCACTGTTAATTGACAATACGTAGATGTATCTAAATGTTGAGTTGAAACCCACAGCAAGTGTTTTCTTCTTTTCATGCATAATTTTTATCTCCAACACTTTCGCGAAAGCGAATAACAATAAGCTATAACTCATGTAATTCGTTTTATTCAATTCATTAATATTTATTTTTTCTTAAAGCAAAATACCCATCATTTCCGAAACTGTATACAATGGTTGAAGGGCTAAAGTCCAAAAGAGCAGTTATCATTATTGGGACATGGGGAAGTGGAAAATCAACACTTGCAAAACAAATTAAAGAAAATGTACAACAAGACCCAAAATTTGCAAATGCCGAAAGCATAGAACTCAGTACTGTAGATTCCTAATTATACGCGTGGAATTAATTATCGCGTAATTTCGCGAGAAGCACCAGACGCGAAATAAAATTACTCGCCTTTATTTTTATGGTGCCGAAATCTATGTAAAATCTCTCGATCAACCGTCCATTCGCGAATTATTATTCTCGCGATTTGCCATTGAAGAGCCCATCGCGATAATAAGTACTCGCGAAAAATAAGGAATCGACAGTAATCTAAACAATTGGCAAATGGTTGTTCCAGAGGATAGTATTTCTATTGTTCAGCTTAAAGGCTGTGTGAAGAACTGGTATTCTGAAGACTGTATATCAATTATAAGACGGGAATTTGAAGATCTAATCAATAAACGTCCACTTTGTTATTTTATCATTCTGATGAGATGGTCAGAATGGGATAGGTTGAATTTAAAAGACATGGACTTTCCCTATTTTGAAACAAACACTATATTTGAGGCGAATAAAGAAATTCTGACAGAATGGTATGTAACAAAGTATCCAGTATTCGTTAAAGATGAGGGAAAGCAAAAAACATCCGATGGTATAATGATAGAGCAGTCCCTTTCAGAATATGGGTTTACTAGAAATCCGGGTATTGGCTTTCCTGGTTTAGTCAACCTAATATGTAGGAATAAGCGGCTACAATCAGTTGCGCGTTTCGCGATTAAGGAACCTATACAAGCTTTGGAAGATGATCTGAAAAGCCTTAGAGACTCTAAAAAACCAAACAATTTGTGCCATTTTATCATTCTAGTGTATACTATGTTATGTGGTGGTAAATTCAATCTGAATTCTATAAATGCTGATCTACTAGACAAACTAAGATATCTGTACAAGTGTGAGGGTAACGATCCTATCAAGATATTTTGCGAAAATCCATGTGAGGAATATCTGAATGTAGAGACTGGACAACCGGTTTATTTCTCCTTGGTACATGATATAGTAGCCAGAGTTCTGTTTAGAGTCGTGTCCAGCAGTAACATTGACTTACTTATAGAGGAATGTGACTCGGATCTCTTGTTAGACTGTATTGTAGTTTACGGATACCAAGAGCTCAAGAAACAACAACGTGAAAATATTGCAAGAAGATTACGACAAATTGTGCTGGAGAAGGAAAGACCAGATATCAAACACCACGTATTTTTAAAAGAGAAAGACTTTGCTCGAGTTTTTCAGACACCAAGTGAAATAAACTCTGGGAAATAATGCAATGCATGTATCAATTATATTCTAAAATGATGAATATTTGCCACATGCTCTTAACAAAATAATAATGAATTAAGAAATAAATACTTTAAGGACAGGATTTGTTCTTGAATTCACAACTGTGAACATTGAATTGTTATTTGAGGAATGAAGCTTATTCTAATCTAAAAAATAGGTTAAAATCAAGCTTCATTCCTTATAATTTAATTGCAGTGTATACAATAGGACATTTTTTTTCCTCCAAAAATGGCTTCAAATTGAGCAAACTTCAAAAGTAACGTCAAGCGGAGTAATACGTTTTTGACGTTACTCATTGTGACCTAGGCAACTTATGTTTTACAATATAAAATAAATATTTTATCCAATCAAATGAGTGTTAAAACTCAAATTAAACTATTGAGGAACAGTCTCACAAACTGACGTTCATTTTTTTTTTTAACATATTCTTAGAATTATTAATGTTGAACCTGAGATTTTATTCAGTTTATAACAGACTTGAAAGTCATGTTGTTTAGACCATTGGAGGGGTGATACTGGAATATATGAGGTCCTTGAAAAAGTGCATATTTGACATAAATTATTTTGCTCAAAATCATGGGATATTCAGTAAGTCAAGTATCAAATCATCTGATAATTTATTCAAGTTAATCAACAGCTTGAGAGCCTTGATATCCTGAATTATAAATGAGAAGAAAGAAAACATAAGATATTAAAAACTGGTTTATATAACACCTGTTGCTGAATTTTTTTTCTTAAAACAGAGGACTTCAATCTAATTTCAATCTGACTGATTCATGTTTAAATGCTGCACTTGATGATGACAATATAAAGAATTAGACTGCTGTTGAGGAAAGAATGTGTCACAAAGTATACAATATCTTCAAAGTAACTCTGATAAAAAAAATTATGTTTATTAGCACCAGTACATAATGTACATGGATCAACTCATCTAGTCCCTAGCTCAAGATCACAATAACAGCTCAATTTGAAAATTGTATGTGCCATGGCTACAAGAATCAGTGCACACTTTGTATAATTTTCTAACAAAAGCCAGTAGTCAAAGTTTAAAAAGAGATTTTCACCAAGAAACATATTAGAATAAAAGAAATGAATCTCCTCTGAAAATTAAGAAACAATTTGTAAGCATGCCAAAAAGCAGGTCGGGAATATTATTATTGTTTCCAGAAAGCGTGACTGAGATAAAATTATAATGATTTCAAAGAAAAATCAGTCCATCCATTTCTATTTTGAACACATCAGCCTTCAGGTGATTTGGTCTGACAGTTATTGTCCACGACTTTCAGGCACTGGTCAGCAAACTCCAGAAATATAGGTTCCTTCATCATCCTGTCCATGTCCTGTGAGGTGGAGGGGGAGGACACCAGGTCTGTCAGGAGGGACCGCAGGTGGGGGTTCTCCAGGGACAAAAGTAGGTCAGGATTCTCTCCTGGACAAGTACAAAATAGAATCAGTTTATCATGTGGTCAGAAACATTGATAAAAATTCTTGTGTGGATATTTAATGTTTTGTCCAAAGAAAGTGAGACAACATTTACATGTAATTACTTTGAGATTCTGTTGTAAATTAATCAAATTCATACTTGAAGGAAGAAAATGTGAAAGTGAATACCAACATGGTGAAATGGATATCCACACAATATAAAAGTCCAAGTAATTTGAACTTTAATACAATTCTATTAGTTAAAGTTAAATATTCTTTATTTGATTTTGGAAAAAAAAGTTGACAGATTGTAATCTTTACTTAGACATTGAAGTGTCACGGGTGATACTCTGTCTTCTGTCTCCTCAAGGTCAAGGTCAGGTATCTTCTGAGGAACTCCTTCTGATTCAGCTGGAAACAATACAGATTACCAAATACGGTGAAATACCCTAAAACATGCCTTTAACAAAGGGCCAGGGACCAAAAAGTTTGCTTCTTTTTAAGCGTAATTCTTACGATATCTGTTAATTGTTCTATAAATTTTAAAGTCAAGTGGACTATAAATCACTATAAGTGTCAATCCATTATAAGCGTGTTTTCTTTAAGTATGTTTTACTGTAAAATGTCTATGAATTATCAGCTCTAATATTTTTTTTTTCCTGCGATGTTAAATGTAACAGTAAATCACTTTTGAACATGCATACCTGGGACTCTTGCTTCTTTGTTTTGTGATTGGGTTAACAATGGCTTGCAAACACTTTCTGAAAAGGGAAATATCTGGTTTGTAAAGTTTGCATTTTCACTAAGAAAACAAAATTGTACTATATACATTCATTATGCATGTTAAACCAAGTTCTAATGCAACTGTTTTGTAAAATGCATTTTGATTTGATTAGCTGATACACTGATGTTTGAGATGGTAAAACAAGCATTAAGAGAATGGAAGCTTTTCATTGTGAAAATCATAACAAGCTTTTCATTGTGAAAATCATAACAGAGCAACACAAAAACATAATAATCCATGACATAATTCATTTAACCAAATCGCCAAAATAAGAGTAAACATGCATAAAAAAAAAATGCATCAACTGTATTAAAATGGTTAAACTATCTTCTAATATGGTATTTGCTTATGTTTCGCTTGTAAAACCCAGTTTGCGACTATAAAATTACTGGCACATTACTGTTAAAGATTGCTTTTAAGTTGTCATACTTTTACTTCACATCTACGTACGTGTAATGAGACAATCTGGCAAAACAGAAATCCTAAATTAATCTTTTTAGAGCTTACCTTTATGTAACTTGTAGCAGCTGACAGAACAACTACAATGAATAACCAGTATTTTGCAATAATTACATCAGAAAAATTAAAAATTTGTAGCTTCATAATACATGTAAAAATATATTAAATATATAAGTGTTAAAAATGCATTCCACTGATTTGCATCTGCAGTTCAACTTCATTGAAGAGATTAATTTACATACTCCAAGTACAATATCCATCTGTTAAAACCGTGATTTGAAATAAACACTGATAAACAGACATTGAGAAAATGTTAAGAATTCAGTCTACTTACTATTTGATGATACATTTTGGACATTTGTATTTTGAGACATTAGCTTGACAGACTTCACACTGATATTTTTCTTGATCCTCCATGTTATTGTTTTTGGGGGATATCATGCTACTTTCGATTTGAGGATGTCAAAAATTTAGGTAACTTGTACATAAAAGACACAAATTGTTAAAAAAAACCCTAATATTTCCTTTCTTTGTTTCGTTGTTGTAAAAACAAATACTGCTTTTTTAATATAGTATTTACTACATATACCTATTCACTGCATCTAGAACGGATTACAACTATTACATGTACAGTATTTTACGTTATCGACACATTTAAGGAACGATCTTTTTTATTGTACTTTCGTTTTCACAATAACGCCATGATTACAGTACTTATTCCTTAAAATACTAGTTACTGAGTAAGGACTGCGTTGCCTTTCTGTGAGAGGAAAATTAATGTTAGACTGATCACTTCCTCAATTTTTAAGTGATGACATGATCTGTAATTCTACACAGCACTGTTTTATGAACGCCGTACCTACGTTTCCTTCGGTTGTGCAATCACCCATTTCAAGTGTTGATTATATTTCATGCCTAATAGTTTAGTCAGTTAGTTTGATCTGAACTATGAAAAGTAGAGGAAGAGGTAAGATATCGATGATAAATTAACTTATTGTCTTTTAAAAATTCTGTACACATCTAATTATATGAGGAATAAACTCCATCCATTGATGACACCTCTGGTCTAAGATTTTACTTTGAAACCACTTAACCCTAGTACAATGAAATAGATATATGTATGATCAAGTGTGTATATCGTTCCAGATTGCAAAAGTCTTCATTGTGAATTTCAGGAATTAGAAATACTATTAGAATGGGTACAGATAAGAAAACCGTCACCTCAGAAATGGAGGAAAAGAAACTTGAGAAAGATGACCGTCTCTCCAAACGCCTGTGTTACATCCTCAGATATGGTGCCTTAAAAGAGGGGCTCAAATTGTATCATGGAGGTGAATGATTTTTAAAAAGATATTGTTTTATTGTCGATCATTGGTAAACATTTTAAGGGACTCCGACCCTCAGCCAGGAAGGACAACTCTTTAATTTATAATTTAATTCAAAAAGTCTTTAAATGAAGCTTGAAAATTAAATCTTTTCATGCAACAATTGTCATTATATGCCTCTCAATGTGCTTCAAGGTTCTTTGAACTTCTCAGAAAGGTCTAATTAAAAGTAGAAATTTTTATCCCGTAAAAGCATTATTAGATACCAATGTTTATTAACATGATATGAAATTAGAAATGATTTATGAAGCTTTGCAAAGAACCTTGAAGCACATTGAGAGGCATATAATGACAATTGTTGCATGAAAAGATTTAATTTTCAAGCTTCATTTTAAGACTTTTTGAATTAAATTATAAATTAAAGAGTTGTCCTTCCTGGCTGAGGGTCGGAGTCCCTTAAAGATGTGTTTATCATTAGTTACATTGTACAGTGTAGATAAAACACAGTATTTTGAATCAATTTAAAATCAATTATTGAAAACTTTAGAATGAAAGTTATGTATGATTGTGTAATCTTTTTTCACTTTTTCTAATAAATGATCTTATTTGCAGATTTTGTGGAGCTAGATCAGCTTCTGGAATTAGAGTTAATGAGACACAACTCAAAAGAAGAAGTGATTCATGAAGTGGATATCTCTCTTTCTCACAGGAATGCAAAGAGATTCGAACGAAAGGAAGAGAACGGAAAGATCTACGTCAGAGCCTGCTTCTGTAGGAACTTTGAGGAGGTACCCAGCCTTGAAGATAATTTTGTCATTTCAAAGAACTAATATACTTTTGATTTCAGAAAGGTCTATAGGATTCGGTTTAGTAATCAAAATCAAATTTGGAATTTTTTGCTCATTTTTGTTTTTGATGAGCATATCTACAAACTTTCATTTTTTCATCTAAATCTCTAATAATATCAGTTGAACATGATCCTGCTGTGCATAAACTTTCTAAAGGATTATAATTTTATTAAAATCTATCATTTCGTGTTCGAAGTCATGCTTTTCAGTTTAGACTTGATGCCAAACCTTACATTCTTTACAGATTACAACATGATTTTTTTTTTATAATGAATCAATTTTTCCAGAACCCCTGCCATGAAGGGTCCAGAGTGCCTAGGCTAACAGAATCCTGTGTACAGTACATATGTACTAATCTAAATGATTATGACCTTGAAGACTTTCCTGATGAGCACCTAGTAAGGTATGTCTTCTTACGTCATATTAAAAACATCAACATTTTCTCCGTCCTAGCTTTATGTTTTGTTTAGCAAGATGTAGATCGCTTATTCCATTGTGTACAAATTGGTGTTTTCTTAAATTGTTGAATAATAACTTTCACCACATGTAATTTTCTCCATTGCAAACTTCCATTGTAGTAAGATGATTCAGAAGATGAAGAAACAGAGTAAGTTAAACAGTGCTGCATTGCGACAACTCCTTGTTCCCGTGCTGGAACATCTAGATTTGTCCGGAGTCTACGTTACCGAGAGCACACTGAGGCTGGTGTGGAGGAACTGTCCGAACCTCCGCGTTCTCAGTCTGAAGGATTGTGGGTATTTAATGACAGACAGTGTCATGGAGCAGCTAGTCAAGGTAATATATTTTGAGGAAATTTTTTCAATGGGGGTATCAATAACTTGTCTACCAGAGACTATCACTGTAATAACTGTAGCTTAATTCTGCATTACCTTACATGTACTATTATACAATGACGATACACTTGCAAATCAGAAAACTTGAAATGTTTATCAGATTATTTCTTTCACCTGGTAAATTATGCTGGCTTGTTATTCATCAGAATTTCTTACTTTGTAGAAACTACCTCATCTGGAGTCATTAAGCCTGTGCGCCTGTAAGCACTTAACAGATAGAGCAGCCAAGGCTCTGTGTAAACACGCCAAAAACCTCAGGGAGCTGAATCTTAGCTGGATCTCTACGATCTCAGAGGCCGCTATCATAGATCTCATGACAAACTGTCCACAACTCATGTTCCTAGATATTTACGATCACAATATATCAAAGGACGGGAGGAGTATAATAGCTGATATAGCCAGACAGCGTAAAATGAAAATAGTGTTGAAAGGTTTGACAGACCTTGAGATTGCCCCTGAGAATCCTTGCTCCCTGCTGCCTAACTTTGGAAAAGTGTGGTAAAATGTGATCAGGTGCTGCTATAATTACATGTATTGTTAACCCTATGTTACACTGTGATAGATTGACAAGTTTTTCATTTGATAATTGGATTTTCATTTTTATTTTATGAAAAATGTGATATTATAGTTCTAGAAAATTTTTGGAAAACTTGCTGTTATAAATAATTTCCACTTATGACATTATGATTTTATGTGCCCATAGAATCTGTGATATTTAGCTCACTTTGCTAACAGTGATGTATTATCAAGAATTAAATATACATGTACATGTATTTTTTTACTGTTTTGTCATGGAAACATTTCATAATTAAACAGCATACATATAAATTGGCAGTTTTTTAAGAATCTAATTTTGTTTCTTTTTAATTTTTTTTTTTTTTGTTCATGTATTTCACAATTTTTCTATTATAATAGGTGGAATATGCATGTAAATGTCAAAATGGATTTAAACCTACATGTATACATATGTATAATGCTCAGTGAGTCGGGATTGTTGTATTATTGGAGTCAACCTATTAATACATACATGTTGTGTATACATGTATATATTTAATATACACATAATTGTTCCTTTTACTCATATTAATTAATAAGTAATCTAGTATTATTTTTGCAATGAAATGTATTAAATAGTAAAAAATAATACAAGAATAAAATAATTGATTTATTATCTTAAATTTATTTTCAACAATAACAATAAACATAAAATAATGTTTTAGATGGCAGAATCAGCAAAGCTTTAAATGACCTGTGACTTCATTTACCAAGTTCTCAGGTCCTGAAAATAAAAAAAAAAACATATTTATGATAAAGAAAAAATACTCAAAAATGTCTTGAATGAAATGTAAGTCCTTGAATGTAAACTGTAAAAATAAGCAATTTGGCATCCTAATATATGTATGTTTTTTGTCATTTTCAGTTTATTTATAGAAGAATACAAGAATGTGCCTCATTTACTCTTGCATGCTTTATATGTATTTTAGTCATTCATATCACATTTATAAGGTCATGCCTGGTCCCAATCCTGACACACTTACCCGGTCCCACACCTAACACAGTTCTGGACCCTGGAGCAATCTGTGTTCTACCGGCATCTTGTATAAGACTGGCATTTAGTCCTAGGGACCTTGCCTTCCTAGCTAAATCTAGACTGAAAAAGACAATTATGAAGTCAGGTTCAATGAAGTTTTGTTAACATGAATGATTCAATAGTGAACCAACACACTGAAATTCATTTCATTACAAAATGTGTTTTTCATCCTTTGTCTACCTTATTTTAACATTGATGCATGTAGTTTGATATTTATTTTTGAACCCTTCTTTGTTTAACAATGATTAAATAGGTTTAGTAATTACAGCATTTTCTCTGAGTCGGCCTTGACCACGACCTTGGGTTGACCTGTCATTTTCCATTTGTTGAATAGTTCTGGTTTATTTCTAGCCACAAATTCTGAGGCGTGGACTGCAGCGTGACAACACTAAAATAATGTTTTACAATATACATGTAACTATATATTTGCAATCATCATCAGATGAAACAAACAGACATACCTATTCCCTACTGAGTCATGAGAAGTTGATGACTCGTTTTATTACTCAGGGAGTATAAAACTAGCCATCAACTTATCAATAGAGAGTAAGACATACCAAGACTGCTTGTACAAGTATCTCAAAATTAACGTGATTAAGATGACTACATTAAAGACTTACTTGTGCTGCTGCTTTCCCTTTTCCCATCTTGAGGTCCTGTCGTACAACCAATACCAGCTTATACTCTCCATTGTCTGACAACTTCAGAGCATTCTGAAATCAAAACATTGCCATTTTACTCTTATGCTGGAATGAAGAATTTTCCAGTTGAAGAACTTAGAAGTGTTTCCACTTAATGATGGTAAAACCAAATCACTTGATAATGTGGCTTAAAAGAAGAAATAATATTAATGAAATGGCATTGCACTTACTGGAATTTTGCTAAATATTTTAAATGTCAGAAAATGCAGCATTCCAATATTCTTCCTTTGATATTTAAATTCTTTTTGGCATTATGATTAATACATATACACATTGTTTGTCTCAATTCAATATACTGTAGAATCACAAATTTTCGTGGGGATAAAATTTTGTTGATTTGTCATCAAAAATAGTTTCGTTGGCATTTTATTTCGTTGTTTTGAAAGTAATCCTATTCAATATATAGTCATATAAAATTTCGTGTGGGATTTAATTTCGTTGATAATTGTTAACAACGAAATAAACGAAATTTAACCCCCCTCGAATATTTGTGCTTTTACAGTATATACATTGCAATGTACATAGTATGCCACAATAGACTGCAGACAATGAGACCTCTGGCAGAAATATTTGTAGAGGGAACCTGATTTATGTGTAATTTAATAAGGAGTACACGGCGGGTGTGACCGGTCGGCAGGGGATGCTCACTCCTCCATGGCACCTGACTCCCCCTCTATATTGGAGGTCCGAGTTTGCTTCGATCCTATATTGAAATGCTTAATGGACTTTTGAGCTCAAATACTGTTCATTATCTCCACATATTAATATATGTATTTATATATTAGAGAAGTGGACAGGGTAGGTGAAGTCTGTGCACTTCTCGACAGAGAATAATTTCTCAATTACTCTGTCTTATATGCTCTTATGTCAATATAATAATAATTTAAGCCAATATGTTCTAATATTATGTCAATACGATAATAATTTGAGCCAATATGTTCTAATTAGTGATCATTCTGTCTTCATTGAAATGATTAAAGAAAATAACTTAAGTTACTGATAACGACATGGACCTAAAAAATATTTACATCTGTGAGGTCGACATCTGTATTCTTCACACCGGTGGCCGGGTACGGGATTCTTTTGAGAGACCTTCCCCTGATGAACCACCCCAGGGCAAACCCAATACCGACTCCGATCGACACAGCCACGCCCACATCTTTACGGTCCATTATGTGTGGACATACCACACTGTACACAGAAAATCTTAATGGACCCGAGTTTCCTCAGTTGTTTATATTTTCACACGTGGGAACTGATTAACTTGTGCCTAAAATATTCGACAATTCTTCTACGTGGACTCCCCGTCACGGTAAGTCAGTGCATTCGGTAAGTATACGTGAACGAAAAGTCGAAGATTCAGGTCCAGTCCGCGACTGATCTGTAATTTGATAATAATAATAAACAAGAGGCCCATGGCCCACATCGCTCACCTGAGAAGCTTTGACCATTCTGTTCTTTACCAGATTTCACCCTTGTTATACATAATGCATCCCCACCCTACCCCACTGATCATAATTTAGATATTTTGAAATTTACACTACCCCATGATCCTTCCATGGGCACATATGTTTTAGCTTTTTTGGCCCAGTGGTTCCTGAGAAGAAGATTTTCAAAGATTTTTCCTATATATTTCTATGTAAAACTTTGATTCCCTATAATGGCCCCGCCCTTCCCCCGGGGGTCATGGTTCCTACAATTTAGAATTTACACTACCCCAGAATGCTTCCACATAAGCTTCACTTTTTCTGGCCCAGTGGTTCTTGAGAAGAAAATTTTCAAAGATTTTTCCTATATATTTCTATATAAAACTTTGATTCCCCATTGTGGCCCCGCCCTTCCCTGGGGGTCATGATTTGAACGAATCTACATTATACCATGATGTGACATGATTTGAACAGATTTTTTATATATCTATGTACATTATACCGGGGGATGCTTCCACATAAGTTTCCACATAAGCTTCACTTTTTCTGGCCCAGTGGTTCTTGAGAAGAAAATTTTCAAAGATTTTTCCTATATATTTCTATATAAAAATTTGATTCCCCATTGTGGCCCCACCCATCCCCCGGGGGTCATTATTTGAACAATTTAGAATCTACATTATACCAGGATGCTTCCACATAAGTTTCAGCTTTTCTGGCCCAGTGGTTCTTGAGAAGAAGATTTTGAAAGATTTTTCCTATATATTTCTATGTAAAACTTTGATTCCCCACTGTGGTCCCGCCCTTCCCGTCATTATTTGAACAATTTAGAATCTACACTATACCAGGATGCTTCCATATAAGTTTCAGCTTTTCTGGCCCAGTGGTTCTTGAGAAGGAGATTTTCAAAGATTTTTCCTATATATTTCTATATAAAACTTTGATTCCCCATTGTGGCCCCGCCCTTCCCCTGGGGGTCATGATTTGAACAATTTAGAATCTACACTATACCAGGATGCTTCCACATAAGTTTCAGCTTTACTGGCCCAGTGGTTCTTGAGAAGAAGATTTTTTAATGACCCCACCCTATTTTTGTCTTTTCTTGATTATCTCCCCTTCCGAGGAGATATGTCCCTTCATTTTAACAATTTAAATTCCCCTTTACCCAAAAATGCTTTGTACCAAGTTTGGTCAAAATTGGCCCAGTGCTTCTTGAGAGGAAGTCGAAAATGTGAAAAGTTTACAGACGGACAGACAGACGGACGAACAGCTAGACGGACGGACGACGGACAAAGTGATCAGAAAAGCTCACTTGAGCCTTCGGCTCAGGTGAGCTAAAAAGCACAGGCACCTGACGTTAGGCTTACTTATTTTTCTTTTAATAATAAAAAAATACACATACCTAAGTTTATTATTAGGTATGTGTATATTTTTTTTTATTAAAAGAAAAATAAGTAACTTCAGATGCCTGTGTAAAAAAAGTATTATTTGTCCCATTTGCCATGCGCTCGACACTTGGTCCAAGTGAAATCACACAATAATATATTGTCCTCCTTTTATTAACCGACAAATTTTATATTCAAATGAAGCAGAAAAATATTTAAACGAAAATTAAGCCACCTCCCACTTTTTTCGCAAAGATAGACAAAATATGGTTATTGAACCCTGTCTCGCGCGCGTGTTTGGACGATAGATATATTCACTTTTTTGGTTTGCTTGTCAAGTTTTTTTTACGTTTGAATTTTTTTTCTCCTTCACTTAACCCCCCTTTCAATTTCCTTCCGACGCCAATGAAGTATGAGTACATCTCTGTGTCTCCATAAAACATATGGAGACAACGAACAGTATTCAAGAACAAAAGTCCATAAAACAATACAAAATAGGAGCAGAGCATATGTACGGACCTCAAAAACATCAGAGGTGGGTTCAGCTAGGTGCCATGGAGGAGTGAGCATCCCCTGCCAACCGGTCACACCCGCCATGTGCTCCTTATCATGATCGGGAAATAAAGCAAAAAATCCGTGGTCAATTTAGTGTACAAATAATGGACTAACATTTAGTATGAAAAAGTCAGTCAGCATATTTGACTCAATGATAAATTGTATTTGCTGACAAGGTCATTGTATCAACCATAGAACTTACGAAATGATGATTTTAAACGATACTGTTGATACTGTTGATATTCTTGTTTTATCAACTTGTTTGATAAAATTGTTGTTTGTCAATAATTTACCTCGATTTAGAAATTGTTAATACGTAGCGCATGCTTTTGCGTATCGAAACAACTGAGATATATGATGAAGGTATATTACTGCCTAATTAACGGAAGTTGACGATAGAAAAGTTAAAATCATTACGTTTATCATAGATCTTGGTTGTTAGATTACCATTAACGTCTTTTGAAGTAAAATATCCAAATATGAAACAGCTGTGTCAAACTCATCTTAAATCTTGAAAATTAAAGAACATTACTATGGTGTCCAGATAGGGCCATTTGCCAAAGCTCAAAATCGCGTTTAGAAAAACACGCTGACACACTAACACACAACACGCTGTCACACAAACACATTGTCAAGTTCGCACAACACACGACGTCGTGCTAACACACAACAAGCTACATACAACTCGCGACGAAGTATTGCCTGAAAGCGTGTTAGCGCGTTATATGTTATCGCTAGGGCGTGTTGTTGCGAACTTGTTGTGTTAACGTGACAGCTTGTTGTGTGTTAGCGCGATGTTGAGCTCAAATTCTGCAAATGGCCCTCTCCGGACTACGGAAGCGTAAATGGCTCTACACTTGTTATAACTTTGTATATTGTCATATATTTTATCGACTTATCAACATGTAAAGTGTTATACCTCCTTATTTATGCACATATTTTAAATGTTATTAAGATTTCTTAATATAATTGAAGGCAACTCCTTTTGTTCAATAGACTTTATTGCTTTAAGTTTTATCGACTGAAATAATATATTGATTTTCAGATATTGATCGGAACAAGATATTTAATCATATCGATATAGTATCGTTGATATGATGAAATAAAGATATAGATATATCGATTTTCATTTATAAATATTTGTGATAAAGAAGTCAGAATACAGCGTTTTTGAATTATTTTGGCGGGGTTGGGAATTCCAATGAACCTTCACTTTACTCGGGATTCAGTGAAAGCTTATGTATCATGTACGATTAAAGGCTGAATCAAATGAAAAAGTATATACTCCAGTATTAAAAAAGGGAGATGAAGACACATTAAAAGTTATAGATCCATAGTGGACTATTGCACCGATCACCACTTTTGATGATGGGGAGACAAGAGTATCTTTGTGCCCCTCATCCAGCTTTAAAAAAAACTGAGTGCAACAGAGATCCACTAATATGTCCCCAAATTTAAGAAAATTCTCACAGTTAGATTATTAAATCCTTGGGGTGTTTTGTTTGTTATATATTTATTTTGGCTGACACTACACTTTCCTCCTTTAAACTTTGTGACTAAACTTATACAGATTGGCTGAAATCACAAATTATTTTATATTATTTAGAGCATAAGAAGTAAGATCTGGTGTTTATATTTTTATGCAAGGGAGGGGGGTTCAAGACTGTTGAAGTTCGCATTCATGAGTCAAATCCTATGTATAACACAGAGTGGAACAACATCAAATACTTACAGAGTACATATATAATCAGTGTTACTTTTATAATACATAGTGTTACTTTCTACTTTCGCTTCTTTGGCGATTAACAATCCCCCACTGAACTCAAGAGATATAGCCAGTGAACAATGATAGAATCGCCCCCCTCTTCAGGGGTGGTTATGGGTACAATAACCCTCTATGACAATGGTAATAATCTAACTGTTGATGTCTCTCCATCTCCCTTTTTCAAATATTTTTGAATTTTGTTTCAGCCTATAATCGTACACAATAGCAAATACATGGTACATAAGATTCCCAAGTGAAGTGAAGATTAATTAGAATTCCCGCTCCCGCCAAGTTAATTCAAAAACACCTTTTTCTGACTTCTTCTCGAAAATATTCATATATCTATATAGATATAACTTCATATTTATTTCTTCATATCGACAATACTATATTGACATTATTAAATATTTTGTTTCGATCGATATTTTAAAATCAGTATAATATTTCAGTCAAAAAAGTTAAAGCAATAAAATCTATTGAACAAAAGAAGTTGCCTTTAATTATGTAAATAAAGCTCAATACAATTCAAAATATGTGCATAAATAAGGAGGTATAACACTTTAGATGTTGATATGTCGATAAAATATAAGACAATATACAAAGTTATAACAAAGCAAGTGTAGAGCCATTTACTCTTCCGTACCGGACAGCATACGTTATCTATCACAGTGGTGTCGCGACGTCGTGTTTTAAGTTATTTCACTTGTCCAATTTACCAGCTTTTATTACAGAGTTATCTAAATATTTAGCATAGATGTGTATATTTTTTCTCCTTTTCATACTATAGCCTTTAAGCTAGCTTTTGAGCTCCTAGGTTTCATTGATATGCCTAGATTCACACAGTTATTATGCACTTTTTTATCAGTCATATACATGATATTTTTACGATTGTTAAATGTTATCAAAGGAAATAAAAACAAAGCAAAATGAAACAGGCACACAAATACAGACCAAGATGATACATGTATATCGTGGGAGACCAAACATTTGGTGTTTCCAGAAGTCTGTTGATAGTAAACCTCACCTGTAAAACATGGCGGCCTCTATTACATCTATTTTATTACTATTTGTGACTTCTCTTATGAATGAGGGAACACGTTTTGTTTGTGGTATTGATGAAGGTGACTTTGATTATGATGCCCTTCCTGGAACGACACACGAATTCAAGATAGAAGTTAAAGCTGGAGAGGAGGACTGTTTTGCCCAGATGGTGGCGCTGGGAGCAGTGTTTCACGTGCAATATGAGGTACAATCACTCACATTAATATTACACTTGCATGAATGTTTTAAAAATAAAGACCATCAACTGAGAATAGACTTCAGTCAATTTTTTTTCTTCTGATGATCTTTAATTTTATTTAAAATGTGTTCTTGAATTTTATCCTTTTCTTTACCGTATATATGGTTTCAAAGAATATCGTATCACATTAAGATACAATATAAAATAAAATTTGCTACACAAAAACATATATTTCAAGCTGTATTTTGAGGCTTAATTAATTTTTAAGAGTTGTTGACCTTGATTGATGAGGGATAACCCGTATCAAAAAATTGCCTTACTAAAATATTTGTACAACATATATGGCTGCAAACGTTACTACATATAATTTTTAGAAATATGGTACTACAATGTACTTCCCGAATAAAGCTTTCAACATTTTTGCAGCGAACAAAACAGTTTTAAGGGTATTCTTAAGGGACTCCGACCCTCAGCCAGGAAGGAGAACTCTTTGATTTATAATTCAATTCAAAAAGTCTTTAAATGAAGCTTGAAAATTAAATATTTTCATGCAACAATTTTCATTATATGTCTCTCAATGTGCTTCAAGGTTCTTTGCAAAGCTCCATAAATCACTTCTAATTTCATATCATGTTAATAAACATTGGTATCTAAAAATGCTTTTTCAGGATAAAAAAATTCTACTTTTAATTAGACCTCTCTGAGAAGTTCAAAGAACCTTGAAGCCCATTGAGAGGCATATAATGAAAATTGTTGCATGAAAAGATTTAATTTTCAAGCTTCATTTCAAGACTGAATTAAATTATAAATTAAAGAGTTGTCCTTCCTGGCTGAGGGTCGGAGTCCCTTAATATTAAATCTTTCGGGGGAAATGTATGGGAGACAAGTAACAAAATCAGTAATTATAAAAACATTTTTAGGTTCTGAGGGGCGGAGACAGAACTATTCGAATGATAGCGATTGACCCGAGCTTAAAGACAATTCAGATCGAAGATCCCAAATCAGAGGGCTTCATCAGCTACAAGGCGACGATGGAGGGTAAGTCAGGGTGTGTCTGAGAAAACAAAGGAGTGGATCTAGGTTTACTTCAAAATGAAAGTAACACTTTCAGAGAAGAATACAGTAGTTACCATACTTGAAGAATACTTACCATTTATTTAATTTAACAAAATCAGTATATCTATTTCGGTTCTTATGAGGGAGGCCATTTTTGTTAATACCATCTGGTACATATTGCCAGCTGCTTTAATGACATATATGGAGTCAGCAAACAACATTTATGCTCAAAAGTTCATTTAACAATGCTAATCAGGATCGAGCAAACAGGAACATCTAAAACATCAAAGGAGGGATCAAGTGCCACGGAGGAGTAAGCATCACTTGCTGATATAAATTATACATGTAGTTGGTATTTGTTTTAATTAAGAAGTTTAATATTCAACATTATCCCAATTACCACATTGTTACAGGGTACCACCACGTCTGTATGGACAACACACACTCCAGGTTTTCGGGAAAGATCGTGTACATCTATATTGTAACTTATATAATGGAAGAATGGGCAAAATATATGGAAGAAATCCAGAGTATCAGCCTCACCGCACAAAACTTTTCCGTACGTACAAATCCTTTTGAGAGTTAACAGAATCTTTGAAGTATTTTTTTCGAAGTTTTATTCACTAAAAAAATAATATTCAGAACTGATCATCTATGCTTACTCCTCCATTAATGTACTACAATATTAAAATATTAGAATCAAAATTAACACAAATTTAACTCATCAAGGCATTTTGCTTGATATACCGTATATGCGGGTTTTTTTGTTTTTTTTTTTTCGCGTGTTGGAAATTTTGCGAAAAAGGGGTAGATAAGCACAACTTTTATTTTGCGTAAGTTATTTTTTACGATTGTAGATTTTGTGGTTTAAAATGGTAATGTCTTTATGTTACATTATAGCTGACAAAATTTCTGCTTTATATTTTGCAAATTAAAAATGATTGCAAAAAAGCGAAAAATAGATCCTCGCGAAAAAAACGGATATACGGTTTATTAATTTTTTTTAATCATTCTAAAAGTCATCTCTAAACATATAATTGTCTACGACAAAATTAATAAAACTGGAAATTTCACTTCAGAGAACACTGACTGATGTGCAGACCTCAATAGACATTGTCAGGTTCCACCAATCAGAAAGCCGTATGCACGTGGTGCGGGACTGGTATTTAGCAATAGGAAATAACAAACACATCATGTACTGGTCCATATTCCAGATCAGCGTCATCATCATGACGTCAGTATTTCAGATTTTCTGTCTCCGGAGATTATTCCGCACTACAGCAGTGACACCGTCACAAAAACCTAGAGCCTAGCGATCCTTCAATTGGTGAAGCAATTGACTTTACATGTAACTTGCCTTAAAGCCATCATGCATGGTTAAAAACGTATCGTGGTTAATACGTATATATATGAGATGGTATCTACACTATTTCCTTTCTCGTAGATTGGCTACAACTTTTGCATACTGATCTAGGGGGCCTGGTGGGTATATCAATAACTACGCAACGGGCATTTTTGCCAAAGTAAAGTATTTGTTAAACACAAAAAGATGAAAGAAAAATAAGGGCGAAATGTACAGAAGAAATGGATAAATAAATGTTATTGTTGATGGAGTTGGGAAAACTCATACAATATATCCTTCCGAGAAAAGAAATAGTCCTGACATGTACCGTCTCGCATGTATTCGTACGATACTTAATAACCACGTTTTCAGTTCTAGCCAAGTCAGTCTTGATACTAATGTACTGTTCTCAAAGCATTTCCCATTTTGGATGTAGAATGATAAGTGCAAAAAAGATACAGCGATAAAAAAATCTTTATTCATTCATATTTTATATAACCTGAAATAAATAAATGATTTGAAAAATATAAATAATTGTTTCTAACAACAAAGTTCTGCAAGGTGAAACATGCCCTGATCTATAATTGAGTTACTCTTTAACGGGAGTGGTCTGGTAAAATCGTGGACAGCTTGTCTAGGACCGCACATAAGCATAAATTAAAAATAATGTTTTGTCTATATTTTATGAAAAAAAAATTAAGATGCACTAAAATATAATGAATAAATATTTTCTAAAAATTTCAGCTTAGTGTGTCCATCATTTTTCAATAGAAACGCTTTCTCCGTGCAACGATTGTACGATTTTACCGTGCAACCCTCATAAATCCAGGATCGATAAAGGTATTTTCGAAAATAACGGTTTAATAAGGAACCCTTTAATTAAACAATCATATTTGATCATTGCAATTGTGTAACAAATTCAAAAAATCACATTCGTATTATGGATGTTCAAGAATTCATGTTCATGTTTTACATGAATATTATATCCTGTATGATAATGAGGACCTTAGATCAGAGGAGAGGCTTGGAGGTCAGTGTTTGCTCTGCTACAATTTTGTATTGTCTATGGACTTGAATAGCTTGAATACTGTTCGTCTAGAAAACTAGATTTTTTAAAACTGGCATTGACTAATTGTCAGAATGGATTAAATGTATCAGATATATGTTACAATCGCGTATTAATTGATAGACTGAGGGGAATCTGAAAACCATCTATCTTTATATATTCAATAATCTAGAAGTTAAAAAAATTAAATAGATTACATGATCAGTACGTATTGGTCCCTGCTGACAAAGCAGGTAACAATATTGTCTTCGTTTGATCATGAAAGACTCATTGTATAAAATATTTTAGAAGAACTTGGATTGAATTTTACAAGTGGTAATCCAACTTATGCTCATAATTCGATCCCTTTCTTAGGAAGAAATTCTTCAAAATCATATGACAATTTTGAATATTTTTAATATTCCAAACAACCAAAATGAGTTTGAATTACCATACATATACTAGTATTAGATTTCGACACTTCATAAAAATCCCTACAAACAAATATATTTAGCTGGTTCCAGTAAATTTTCAACCAAGTCTCTTTCTTTACCCCTCATTCAAATATTAACGGTAATGAAGGAGAAACTTCAAGAGTACTGTGCAACAATATATTCGAAAGGTGGTGTAAATCAGATGTGGATACTTTGAAATTCCAAGGGACTTTTGGGCCATCTGAAATCACAAGATTTTACCAAAATTAACAACATAAAACTTACGACTTTTCAACTTTATCCACAACCATGTCCCACGATAAATAAAATCCAGGTTTTTTGATATCGTTGACAGCTACTTTTCAATAAAAATGGAACTAGTAAATTTACCTACCTTGTCATTTGAAAAAAATTATTTAGTGAAAAACAGTCTGAATGTACACACAAATACTCTGAACTTGAGATAGAAAAAGATGCTTCAGCTTCTGATTAACAATATCTATCTGGTTTTCGGAGACCAAGACTTCCAACAATCCATTAGAATTCTCATGGGTACCGATTGCGCCCCGTTATTAGCAAATTTATATAATTATTTTTGTATTTGTATGAAGCAGAATTTGCCGTAAATCTTATAGATGATAAGAAGAAAACTCTTGCTGTGGTTTTCAGCTCGAATTTTGATATATCTACGACGTATTGTCAATTAACAATGGTTATTTCAATCTCATGCCGATACCATATATCCCAGTGAACTTGAGATAAAAGGTACCACAGAGTCTGACACATGTGTTTCATGTTTGGATATTTTTATTGAAAAGAAGTAAATAATAATCTAACATTCAAGCTCTATGATAAACGTAATGACTTCAACTTTTCTATCGTCAACTTCCCTTACTTATGCAGCAATATACCTTCATCACTTGCATACGGAGTTTATATATCTTAATGGATTCGATACGCAAGAGCATGCTCTACGTATGAGCAATTTCTAAAACGAGGTAAACTATTGACAGACAAGTTGATGAAACAAGAATTTTCAGCAGTCTCGTTTTAAGTTATCGTTTCGTTTTGTTGTCGATACAATGACCTTGTCAGCAAATACAATTTTTCATTGAGTCAAATGCTGACTGACTTTTTCACACTAATTGTTTGTCCATTATTTTTATACTGAATTGACGACGGATTTTTCCGTTATTTTTAGGGATGTCAAAATTGTCAATAACTGATATTCGAATATTCGATAGAAGTATTCGAATATACGAATATTCGATAAAAAAATACATCTTGCATTATTAAATATATGTATCTTCAGTTTTCTGTCAAGTAGTATAGGTTTTATGGCATTATTTTGGAATAAAAACACTCATGTAGAGTTCGGTAAATGCACTGCAATTATACTTTTTTTTTAAATTATTGAATAGTATATATCCAAAATGTAATGATTGTTTTTTGAAAATTCAAAGGATTCTTTAGGATGTCTTACTAAAGTCTACATCGATAACTCCTACAAACTTATATCTAGCAGAACAACTATCTCACGGTGAAATATTTAAAACAATTACTTTTTGCTAATTTTAATTTCCTGATAATGATTTTAATGATATTTTTCGTGTGTATACTGTAAAATTGTGTCCTTACAACAATGCTGATTATAAGTACTGGACACTATTATTAATTAAGTGAACAAATAAATCAATTACTACACTTTTGTTTGTAATCCAGAGGAGTGTTTTTTTTTTTTATTTTTTTGATTCAATTTCTAATAAAATTGCCAGGTTTTTTTTTCTCTTTTTAATGCTTGTATACTTAAAAAAGAATATTCGAATCATGAATTAATATTCGAATATCAATTTTCGAATGAATAATTCGATTATTCGATATTCGTTGACATCCCTAGTTATTTTCCGATCATGACAAGAAACACACGACGGGTGGGACCAGTCGACAGGGGATGCTCACTCTTCCATGGCACCTGATCCCACCTCTGATGTTTTGGAGGTCCGTGTTTGCGCTCTTCCTGTTTTGCTTTGTTTTATGAACTTTTGATTTTGAATACTGTTCGTTATCTCCATATTTCGTGTACACAAATATGATTAATATTAAATAAGTGTGAATTGTTCATAGGATATTTAGATTATTAATAATGTTTCAAATGATGCAATTTTCTTTTCGTTCTTTATGCATTTATTTATGTTGTAAAGTATTTTAATTCATACTGCAAAGTTCAATAATACTTGATACCTGTATAAGACAGCGTGTCTCGTTCACTGTTAATATCTTAAATCATTTTCATTACATATTTTTAAGTGTAAAAATGAAGACACTTACCTGAATTCTCGAAAACATCCTGTATCTGTGAAGGAAAAAATATAATAAAATACTTGGATAATTAAGAAAAGCCCTATTTAAACAAGATAAAAATACTGGAACTCGGTGAAGAGACTTTTTCTATATAAACTCTTCATCCATATCATTTGTTTTTCCATATTATTAATATAGAAAGTATATTAATAATAAAAAGTAAATTAAAGATGATGCACTGTTGCAACCACTAATGAAAAACGCTAAGTATTGAAATAATTATTTCAATAGTGGTTTAGAGTGCATTTCAAAACCAAACACAGGTTGCAACCACTATTGAAATAACATTCACTATTGATACAATAATTTCAATAGACGTTTTGAATTCATTTCGAAACCTAAACCAGGTTGCAACCGCTATTGAAATAAAGATTTCAATAGTGAGCGAAATACATGTAATGATTTCAATAGTCGCTGACACGTATTTGAATTCCAAAACCACATTGCAAGCCTTATTAAAAAGAACCCATTATTGAAAAAAATATAAAGACGACCTGTTCATTACGTTTTCTTACGTAATAATTAATCTGACATATATTTTGGATTTTCCAGAGCAAAACATGGACACTGCCATTATATTCATATGGGAGGCGGGGGGTATCATTTAGTGAGCTCATTGCTCACAGTACCTCTAGTTCTTTCTAAAATACTTTCTTTTCAATAAGGCTTACTATGTGGTTTTGGTATTGAAATAATTGCCAGCAACTATTGAAATCATTATTTCACTCACTATTGAAATCTTTATTTCAATATTAAACATTATTTCAATAGTGTTTGCAACCTGCTTTAGGTTTTGAAATGCATTCAAAATGTCTATTGAAATTATTCTTTCAAAAGTGAACGTTATTTCACTAGGGTATGCAGTGTTTCATCATTCAATCAATGTGCAAGTATATCAAATCTGTTTTGTTAATTTAAATACTTTTATTTTTAAATTATACCGTTGGCACATTTAATGTTTTATTTCTCATAGGCATTTTTAGAAAATTAGGCATCTACCTGGTAAGAATATTATCATATTATTTTTCCTTAGTCAGGTTTCTGTAAAATGTCGAGAAAAGGAATAGTTTAGTGTCTTAACAATGTTATTCAGTGTAAATCTGGTTCTTCAGATATGTTGCACACAACATCGATGTGTTTTGGTGTCCTTACAGATTTATTTAAACTCACCCCTTTTCCATATCTGTATCTATCTGAAAACTATACAGCGTGAAAAATTCTTCTTTATACTTAAAGACATATACTAGTATAAAAATTATATCTTAGATATAAGTTTTCACATACGCTTTCGTTTTCTTGGTAGAACTATTTTCTTATCAGCATCCAATATTATTTCAAAGAAAAAATATTGGAGGGGTCATTAATTTAAAAACGAGTTCTCAAATACCTTAAATTGGTGTCCATACCAAATTCAACTTACAGTTATCATTATTTTGTGGAACAGTCTTGAAATTATCGAAGAGTGCTTACATAGTGCATTGGCTATCTTTATAAAAAAAAACGGTTAAACATTTTTATGTTTGTTAATCTACATGTATTTACAAAATTTGTATATTTGAGGAATGAAATATCTTCATATTAATTATTTCAATTATACCCCTGCTTGAAAAGTGAGAGGGTATACTGTAATCGGTATGTCTGTCCGTCCGTCCGTCCGTCTAGCTGTACGTCCGTCCGTCCGTCTGTTACGCTTTAGGGTACCCATCTCTTATCCACAACTCCTCGTATACCACTAAGTGAAATTTAATGAAACTTTCACAGAATCTTTATTACATATTGCCATTGTGCACCTCTTATTTAACTTTTTGATCCGACACATATTTTTGGTTTCTTGGCCACAGCAAAGCATGGACTTTGTTATCAGTTATAACCGTATGGGAGGCGGGGGTATCATTTAGTGAGGTCATTGCTCAAGGTACCTCTAGTTTTTGACAAATATTTCTTAAGGAACCTCTTGAAGACACCAAACTCTTCTTGGTCAAATGCTGCTTACAGTGTTACTTTTTTCTAGGGCTTTAATTGGTACAAACTTAAAGAAAACGCAAACTCATAGAAAAAAGTAAAAGTTTATTCCTCCACACAGTCTGCCACATGTTTCATATTTGCGTGTTTTACTTTTGTTTTGAACATATTTTATTGCATAATTCATACAAAGGGATTGGTTACAAGTTCTTGCAACTGAGAAAAATCTCTCCCTGTGATATATACAATGATTATAATTATACTGATTGTCGAACGAATATTTTACAATTGTAGTGAAAATGTAAAGTTATACATATATGATATATATACAAAATATTTCAAAGACAGTTATTAAAGATTAAGATTTGATACAATGTAAATCTATAACTAGAGGTACTGTGAGCAGTGAGCTCACTAAATAATACCCCCGCCTCCCATATTGCAGATAAGAGATGGGTATCCCAAAGCGTAAACGGACGGGCGGACAGACAGACGGACGTACGGACGTATGTACAGACGGACGGACACATAACGATTACTATATACCCCCCCCCCCCGCTTTTCAAGCGGGGGGTATAACAATGCTTACGATAATATTATATGACAATAATGATAAGCATTATAAACATAATTACAAATAAAATTATCATGCACGTTATAAACAATCACAGTTATACGTCAATGGATAATTGACGTGATGAAACAGAAGAAGGAAAGGAGATCAAAATCTACCTGAATCTCGAAAGAACTTTTGGACAGAGTGACATATTTTATTAATTACATAAGTAGACAAGGAATAATTTCCAAATAATAAAAGATGGGAATTGACTATTGTTAAGTGATTATATTGTTTTACTTACTAATATAAAGATGATAAGGGCTAACTAAAACTGACAAACTTGTTTGGCCTTAGCTTCTCAGTCATCAACTTTTCTTATTTGTTAATGTAGTGTACGTGTAGCCCGTGTACGGTGTTTAGTGCGTATAGGTAGTTTACGTCTCCCTCTCACGTAAACAATGGCAATATTCTCCAAGAGTTTGTAGACTAAGTTTGCAACCATTTTTAAAATAAATCACTTTTTAATTTAACTTTACACTTGTGGCATCTAATAAGGGGACCAATGATGTAAACATGGTTGATCTTGTATATAAAATTGATGAACTGTGTAACAAATGGGGAAATCTAAACTTAGTACTAAAAATTTGAAGTAACCAATTTTTTATGAAGCAAAACATATCTCTTAAAGGTACTTGGACACAGATTTGAAGTTAATATTTTCTATATAATATTTCGACTTATGTATTTTAATACACAACAAGATTGCCACTTTTCCTAAGGATTAAGAATAAAGTTCAAATTTGTGAAAGTGCAAGGATGTGTCAATTAAACCCGACAAAAAAATTAAAGTTTTAATAAATTTTATATGAAATAAGATTTTTAATTAAATTTTGTATGAAATGCTATTAAAATATAAAATTCCTGATGTTATACAAGATAATATTAACTTCAAATCTGTGTCCACGTACCTTTAAGAGACATTAAAGAGTAGTCAGAAAATTAAACATTCTTTGGTCCTACATATTACACTTATAACAGTTAAATAAAACTTTTATCATTCTTTATGTTATGGGATTTAAGTAAAAAGAAAAATAGATATAGATTTATACACACAAAAGACATTCTAATATGATGCAAAACAAAGAAATATAAGCAACTCTCCAAAACATATAGAGATTTGAGAAACATGAAAACAAATACGTGGTTAGAGGCTTGTAAAAAGATGTCAGTTTCTCAATACTTATATATACATATATAAAATCACGAATTTAGTAAGAGAATTACAGGTGTTCTTTATGAATAAAGGTAATGGCACATCTATTGTCTATGTTTATTTTCACATACAAGTTATAATTCTTATACAGGAGTCATTTTGTTGCTGTTGTTGTTGTCAAAGTTCATCCTTTGAGCTATCAAGCAAAAAATTAACATATATCGAATTGAAAAGATAAAAGCATTAGTACAACCACTAGATGGCAGAGTCTTTATCCTTATCTATTTTATTGATAGTTAGATATAGATTTAGGAAATAAAGCGTACAAAAATATAATTCTTAAACTCGAATATAAGATTTTGTACTTGCACATATAGATATAGAAATGCTTGTTTTGAATGAATTATAGTGCACAAATTCAAAAAAGTTACATCTGTACATTGATTTAAGTTCTTAATTATTTTATTCTATGGTAATATTCTAACGTTATATGTACTATTTATGTCCAAGATCTGTGTGAAAAAACGCATGTCTCGATTACTGTTATTTAACGAATTATCATTACATTGTTTCTGGTGTAAAATGTTGTGAAGACAATTACCTGAATTTTTGAAAGCATCCTTCATCTGTGGATGGAAAAAGAAATAAAAAATTATTTAATTGAATATTTAAAAAAAAATAATAATAAAACTATTTTTACAAATTAAAATAACTCAATCTCAAAGTCCTACCGCATACTGTTAAGAACCCTTGAAATGTTTGGTCTAATTTTATTAAAATTTTATTTCATTAAAATTGAAACGCAAAATTATAGCTATTGACTGATTGTGATTATAACTGGTCAGGAGAGAAATGCAATGGAGTCTATGCAATACAGATTCTGAAACCGTCATACTGATTCACATGTATTTGGTTCCTATACCGAGCTAATTGATCTGTCTGATCACCATCTTTCCTTTCCTGAAAGGTCTTCGCCCCCGAAGACTAACCCAGACTCTTTCATGGCAGTTTTTCTTTCAGTCACTTTTTTGCACTTTTGAATCATCCTAAGCTTTAATCAAAATCTTTATGTTTATTTGCAAAAATATTGTAGAAGTCAAGCAGATTAAAAGTAAAAGATTTTTCAATATTGCTTTACAAATGTGCTATTATCTGCAAAATTAGAGATTAATTCAATAATAATTAAGCATTTTACAGGTCATTAAAATTCCGACTAAACTATTAGTCTGTTCCATGAGCCAAGGGCCAAATGTAATCAGTAAGGAGAGAAAATGCCTTGGATCAGACTTCAAGCAGAAATATGCATAAATATATTTCCATAATGAATTCTTATAAAAACAGTCGATTTTTTATCACATAATATAAAGGGTATTCATTTCAGAGCCAGGTATATTTTTGTTATCTAATTAACTTTTTACATATATATGTCTTCTACCTTTGTTATTCTTTGACGAGAAACATTATTGGAATATGGTGGACATCAGGTTTAGACACGAAATATGCTCAGACAAAAATATTAAAAAGCTATTGTTTTTCAGAACACTTACATATACTGGCGGCATTGGACGGTATATCTTTTTTAGGACAATCCTCCCCAATACATCTCCTCTTATCTATCATGCTCCTCTCCGAATCGTAGAACGGACATTCTCCTGAGTATTGAATTAAAAAGAAACAAAGGGTATATATTGTTCTTGTTTTTGTTTAACTATAGAAAATTTTAAACTCTGATGCCGTCAAACATTAAGTTTTAAAAATAGGATATTTTATAGGAATTAATAATCTGTCAGAAGATGCATTTTTAAATCAGTTAATATTGCTTTCAGTCAACAAAAGACCTGCATTTTTGTTTGTTAAAAAAATATATGTATACTAGTTGAAGAATCCACTATCAGTAAGATCTCCATACTGTTAGGTTACCTTATTCGTAGATTACTTGTGTATTGGGATTTTGCTGGGTTTTTTTACGAATAAAAGTAGATTTTGATTATGAACGATTATGTATATGTAAATTTTCCTATTGATTACTCATTCAAATGAATTTAACTGTTGGTTGCCAGATAAAAAAAAAACTTATTTCTACATGTAATTCGACAAATCTATAAAAAAAAAAAATTGCTACTCGACGTCTATATTAGTTCCTTTTTCTTTTCATTACCAGTCTGAGTAATTCTATCTTTTCGCTATCTGAATAAGTGACTTTTACATTTTTTAACTGTAAGTAATTTTACTGTTGGTTACCTGTGACTTCTACCGTTGTTTACTTGTACACGTAAAAAATGTTTGTGTATGGTTATCTGTGAGTAATTTTTATGTGTATACGTGACTATTGCTGTTGTTTACCTGCCGGGATGGTTACCGCCTTTATACACACCCGTCCATGTCTATTTTTGTCATCAATCAGACAGTGGGGGGTCTGACCTTCCTTACACCTATTTAGGAATTGGCCCTCGTAGAACTCTGATAATTTCAAATTCGGACAAGTCTTGTCAGGGGACAATGGTTCAAATCCAAAGCAAACCACTCCAAAGACTAAAACTAACGCCAGCGTCTTCATCTCTAAAATTGAGGAAATGCTTGATAAAACTTTAGTAGAACTGAAATCAGGGCCAAACAAAGAGGAAGAGAAAATGGAAAATTTCATTAATTACAAATAAATGCAATGTTTAATCTCCCTGATTACCGGTATTTAGACTTTCTGCATTTCTGTTTGAAAGCCATAAATTGTCTCCATATAAAGAATTTTGGCATTTGTTCCAACACAGTACAAAACTGAGTAAAGATTATTCAGTTTGTTATGGAACTGCTATTTTTTTATGTAAAGGTTACATGCCGAAAACTGTCCATTCTGTGAGAAGAAAGAACTATTGGAGGGCCGTTAGGCCCGACAATAGTTCTTTTTTCTCACAGAATGGACAGTTTGAGGCTTGTAAACTACTTAAAACATTTCATTCCATTGTGTTCAGAATGGACTCTCTTAGAAAAGTTTCTCTCTTGCAACGTCAATGAAGTAAACATCCTTTGTATTAAATTTGGCATTGTCTTCTTAGTAGACTGTCTCAGGTAAATTTGTTGATTTAAATACTGTGAATAGGATTCACTTCAATTGTTAACTTAGTGGACAGTTACAGGTGAGTTCCTTGGTTTTGTATAAAAAGCATGCACATCGAACACCACTTCTTAGTAAATGTCCCTGCGGTTAGGATGTCCTCTTCACATGGAGAAAGCGTGTTTTTAACACAAAACAAGTTTAAAGAAGTTGATGAACAACAAAACAACACGGATGGCATTCTCAGTGATATTTTGGATTTGGAAAGAGAACATCCAAAAAAACAACCGAATTTTGACCTCAAAGTAGATATTTTTTCGGATATTTCTGACGAGGAACTTGTTAAGGCCACCCAAGACATAGAAGGAAAAGAAAATATTGAAAGGTTTGCACGGCTCAATCAAGAAGATTTGGATAATTTGGTTAAGAAAGGTTTATCGAAGAAAACAGAGCAAAAGTCAAAGTGGGCAATGACTCTATTTACGAACTGGCAAAATGAACGAAAGCGTATGTTACCAAACCACGATACATTTATGTACCAGGATATTATGATAATGAGTGATGAGGAAATCAACAAAACAATGAGTTTCTTTGTAGCTGAAGTGAGGAATAAATCTGGAGAGGATTACAGACCCAATAGCTTGTATGAAATTGTGTGTGCAATTCAACACAAATTACGACATGAAGGTAGATTCATAAACTTTTTGGATGATGATAAATTTCACGATATGCGCAGTATTCTTGATTCAAAGATGAAAGAACTCTCTGGGCGAGGCATGGGGATAGAGCGGAAACGGGCAGAGATCATAACTGAGGCTCAAGAAGATGAAATGTGGTCCAAGGGAGTTTTAGGAAGAGATACACCTCAAAAACTCTTAGATACTCTACTGTTTCAACTAGGACTACATTTTGCACTACGAGCAGGACAGGAACACAGAAACTTGAGGGTTGGGACAAACAGTCAGATTTCTCTTTCCATGGATGCATCTGGACTGCGATATCTCGAATATAGAGAGGATGTCTCCAAAACAAATCGCGGTGGGCTCCAGCACAAAAATCTGCAACCTAAAGTTACCAGAGCATACCAGAACAAGAATGTTCCCGAGAGATATCCTGTGCTCACGTATGAAAAATATCTGCATTTAAGGCAAGTATATTGTTGTTAATTTCCACCAAAATATTGCTGTAACATATGTCTTAATTTAAAACACTTTAATCTATAATATGCAATTTTCTTTTAAAGGCCTGAAGCTGGTAAAACCAATGCTCTCTATTTGCGACCTCTGCGGTACCCCACAGATTCCACTTGGTACGCCGACTCCCCTGTTGGAGTACACACTCTTCAACAGACCGTCGCAAAACTGTGTAAAATAGCAGGATTTACTGGCCACTACACAAACCATAGCCTCAGAGCAACCGCCGCAACACGCCTTTACGATGCTGGCATTGATGAGCAGCTAATAACCGAGAAAACTGGACACCGCTTGACATCTGTTAGATCGTATAAAAGAACAAATGAAGAACAACAGCAAAGAGTGAGCAAAATCATTCACGGTGAAAATCAGTGTGATGTAGCTATCAAGAAAGCCAAAACCGCAGCCGAAAGTGATTCTAATGTGTGTGCACCAGCTGGTGCTAGTGAAATTGAAATTTCGTCTGGAAGTGTATTTTTCAAATTTAAATTCTAAAGTTGGAATAATTATTACAATGTGTGTAATTCGTTGTTCATGAATAGCATGTATATCTTTTGTGTTGGATTTGTTGTTATTTTTTCTTAGTGCTTACCTGTAACTGTCCAATAAGTTGTAAAAAAGTGTCCACTATTTTTAATAGTGGACAGTTTTTCCAACTTATTGGACAGTTACAGGTAACTTATTGGATTGTTTTTGTTATTTCAAGGATAAGAAGGTATTAAAAAACAAAAGATGATGTCATAACAATGTTTTAATTTGTGTTAGAGATTAATATCCTTTTTTTCCAGCATGCTATTAGTTAATTGTATACATTTTCTTATAGGATGATTTTCTGTGCTTTTTAGGTGTATCAAAATATATCAACAATCTTGCAACAAAATATTTAAATAAAAAATGCAAAATCATCTAAAAGGAAAACGTTTTTGGACATATCTATAGGAATGACAGGTTGGGACTCTACCGACAAAAGTACTAGTACACCAATAACAAAATTACACCCAAGAAAGCTTCAAAATATTAAAAAACATAAAAGTTTTACAGACTATAAAAACAAAATACTTTTAGATATACACAACAGTATCTAAATATAGAATAAACAGTTTTTCCTAACCCTCATGTATCCTATTACCACTGATATGTTTTGAGCGTAAATAATATACAATATCAATATCTAAAAGACCATCAAATAATTTAAAACATTGTTATGACATCATCTTTTGTTTTTTTAATACCTTCTTATCCTTGAAATAACAAAAACAATCCAATAAGTTACCTGTAACTGTCCAATAAGTTGGAAAAACTGTCCACTATTAAAAATAGTGGACACTTTTTTACAACTTATTGGACAGTTACAGGTAAGCACTAAGAAAAAATAACAACAAATCCAACACAAAAGATATACATGTTATTCATGAACAACGAATTACACACATTGTAATAATTATTCCAACTTTAGAATTTAAATTTGAAAAATACACTTCCAGACGAAATTTCAATTTCACTAGCACCAGCTGGTGCACACACATTAGAATCACTTTCGGCTGCGGTTTTGGCTTTCTTGATAGCTACATCACACTGATTTTCACCGTGAATGATTTTGCTCACTCTTTGCTGTTGTTCTTCATTTGTTCTTTTATACGATCTAACAGATGTCAAGCGGTGTCCAGTTTTCTCGGTTATTAGCTGCTCATCAATGCCAGCATCGTAAAGGCGTGTTGCGGCGGTTGCTCTGAGGCTATGGTTTGTGTAGTGGCCAGTAAATCCTGCTATTTTACACAGTTTTGCGACGGTCTGTTGAAGAGTGTGTACTCCAACAGGGGAGTCGGCGTACCAAGTGGAATCTGTGGGGTACCGCAGAGGTCGCAAATAGAGAGCATTGGTTTTACCAGCTTCAGGCCTTTAAAAGAAAATTGCATATTATAGATTAAAGTGTTTTAAATTAAGACATATGTTACAGCAATATTTTGGTGGAAATTAACAACAATATACTTGCCTTAAATGCAGATATTTTTCATACGTGAGCACAGGATATCTCTCGGGAACATTCTTGTTCTGGTATGCTCTGGTAACTTTAGGTTGCAGATTTTTGTGCTGGAGCCCACCGCGATTTGTTTTGGAGACATCCTCTCTATATTCGAGATATCGCAGTCCAGATGCATCCATGGAAAGAGAAATCTGACTGTTTGTCCCAACCCTCAAGTTTCTGTGTTCCTGTCCTGCTCGTAGTGCAAAATGTAGTCCTAGTTGAAACAGTAGAGTATCTAAGAGTTTTTGAGGTGTATCTCTTCCTAAAACTCCCTTGGACCACATTTCATCTTCTTGAGCCTCAGTTATGATCTCTGCCCGTTTCCGCTCTATCCCCATGCCTCGCCCAGAGAGTTCTTTCATCTTTGAATCAAGAATACTGCGCATATCGTGAAATTTATCATCATCCAAAAAGTTTATGAATCTACCTTCATGTCGTAATTTGTGTTGAATTGCACACACAATTTCATACAAGCTATTGGGTCTGTAATCCTCTCCAGATTTATTCCTCACTTCAGCTACAAAGAAACTCATTGTTTTGTTGATTTCCTCATCACTCATTATCATAATATCCTGGTACATAAATGTATCGTGGTTTGGTAACATACGCTTTCGTTCATTTTGCCAGTTCGTAAATAGAGTCATTGCCCACTTTGACTTTTGCTCTGTTTTCTTCGATAAACCTTTCTTAACCAAATTATCCAAATCTTCTTGATTGAGCCGTGCAAACCTTTCAATATTTTCTTTTCCTTCTATGTCTTGGGTGGCCTTAACAAGTTCCTCGTCAGAAATATCCGAAAAAATATCTACTTTGAGGTCAAAATTCGGTTGTTTTTTTGGATGTTCTCTTTCCAAATCCAAAATATCACTGAGAATGCCATCCGTGTTGTTTTGTTGTTCATCAACTTCTCTAAACTTGTTTTGTGTTAAAAACACGCTTTCTCCATGTGAAGAGGACATCCTAACCGCAGGGACATTTACTAAGAAGTGGTGTTCGATGTGCATGCTTTTTATACAAAACCAAGGAACTCACCTGTAACTGTCCACTAAGTTAACAATTGAAGTGAATCCTATTCACAGTATTTAAATCAACAAATTTACCTGAGACAGTCTACTAAGAAGACAATGCCAAATTTAATACAAAGGATGTTTACTTCATTGACGTTGCAAGAGAGAAACTTTTCTAAGAGAGTCCATTCTGAACACAATGGAATGAAATGTTTTAAGTAGGTTACAAGCCTCAAACTGTCCATTCTGTGAGAAAAAAGAACTATTGTCGGGCCTAACGGCCCTCCAATAGTTCTTTCTTCTCACAGAATGGACAGTTTTCGGCATGTAACCTTTACATAGAGAAATCTTTCTGTAAAAGAAATTATTTTAGAGAGGAGTAACTTGTTTTAACAATTATTGTCTAGGGAAAAATCAGACAAAACGGTTTACAGGTTTCACATATAGTAAACTGGGGACTGCATTCAAATGCACCTTCTAGATAAGGAGTATATTTAAACGAGCATATAGATAATTTTAAGAAGCACTTTAAAGTCTGGGTGCAGGTATTCATAACCATGTTGACATATCTGTTTATGTTAGTCTCGAGTACATTATCTCTCTATGGAATGAAACAAAAATTAAATCATAATTTACATCAGAATCCTTGTTATGGGGGAAGTGTCAAATTATTTGGGGCAAATACTCGTAAAGTGTTTCACTCAAAAGAGACATAGATATGAATATAAAATTATTAGTTTGTTAGAGGTCAAGACATGAAAGAATGCAAATTTTACTTACACTAATATACGAGTAATATATTATCATTAAAAGCAACTGTTTGTATTTTTCTTTGTACTTACTGTGAAGAAAAAAAATACTCCACAAAGTATAAGAATTCAGACAGGAATTTAAAAAAAGACCGATCAATATTTAAAAGAATTTCAAGGACTAGAGTTCTTGTCTATCTTATTCAAATGATTTATTAAGAAACATGCTTAGACATATACTGAGAGTCGAATTTGAAAAATATATGTATGTATATATCTGTTCGGAAGAAAGGTTTTTTTTTCCTTAAAGATTAGTCAGCAAGTCACAAATTGTATTCAACAGCATTTAATGTATGTACAGAATAAAAATGAATTGAACTCATCAGGCGATTAAAAATTAATTCTATATTATTTTCAGCTGAAGGAAATGCATGAATGGATTGCAAATAAAATAGGATGAGCATAAAATTGCAAAATACTTTTACTATCGTCCTTGTCATAGATTTTAATGCCCTTCTGTATGCTTAAGGGCGCCTCATTTAGATAGCATAAAGAAGGGTCGGCAAAATTGGCTCTTTCACTACGCTCTCCTGAGCTTTAAGTTTAAGTGAGCCTTTCATCATTCGGCATCTGTATTTGTAGGTCTCTAAACTTATTTTCAAAAATCAACTTAGCCCCTCTTAACCAAAGCTAGCACTAAGTATGGTAAGTTAAAAGGCATATTGTAAATTGTTCAAAGAATGATTAATCTTCTTCCAAGGGGATATACTAGTAATTAAGAAAATACAGTTATCTTCAACAAAAAACTAAGAGCGGAACAGACATGAACCTCGAAAACATCAAAGGTGGGATCAGCAGCCATGGAGGAGTAAGCATCCCCTACCAATCATCACATCCCCCATGGACTCCTTGTCACGATTAGGAGAAAAGTAAAATTCCGTTGTCGATTCAGTGTGTAACAATTAGTTTGAAAACATCAATCAGTATTTAATTAACTAGAAAAGAAACTCGTTGCGAGCAACGAGAGGTCTTCCGTCCGATTCTGAAAAAAAACCCCGCAAAATCGAGCTAAAAAGTGATAAAACTTTTTATGGAAACAAAGGGGATTGAACCCGGGTCGCCAGCATGAAAATCCAAAGCGCTTACTGTTACGCTATTGGGACCACATCTCTAAATCTACTTGTATATACTTCTGAAACAGTACATCTGTCTTAGAATAATGAAAGGCGGTCACTATTCATAATTTTGCGTCAAACGCCACGAGTAAATTTTCGCGCCTTTTCTTTGGAATGTCCCATTAAATAGGTATGATAGCTTCAATGGAAATATAAAAAGAACGTTCTCATAGCTAACATTTCAAGGTAAAGAAATCGTTTTTAACACATTTACAAATTCTATGACGTAAATAGATAAGTAACACTAAATCAGTGAAACTGTAATAACTTTTTACTTTTTAAAATTTCCTGTTTATCCCCATACTGAACTATCCCGATTAGTTAAACTTGCATGAAAAGGTTGAAATGTTTCGCAGAAAAACATGTGTCGCCCTAAGACGGTCAAGGAATCAGATACAATTTATGTTCAATAACTTAAATCATATCTTTGACACAAGAATATCAATATAAACTCAATTCTTCTAAAGAATGGCTTTCTTATGTTTGTCTTTCCTATTACAAATATAGTTTAATATGACTCTAGGGTGCATGAGCAAAACAGTGGATACGTTTGATACTGACTACATACATCGATATTGTTTCTTAAAACTATTATTTGTAACTAAGATTTAAGATCTGTTTTTCCGCAAAACAAATGATAGTAGGTATGTATTTCATTTGCACATTTAGTCTTTTCTTTTTCTACTTTGAGAACCAGCCAAAACCAATTATAGAAGACGTTTGAGACGACCATGGATTTAAACTTAGTTTGACACAGAATTGCAACGTAACTACTTCGTGACAATCCCCGTATTCCTTTACATTTCATTTATCCTTTTTTACTTTCGTTCAAGCAAACGCTTGGCTGCCTCTGAAAACCCCTATTGCGAAATGTCGGAGTTGACGTAGACAGCCGCCATATTGGACTCGCTTCAGATTTTCAAATGTTAATATCTAGAGTTTGGATTTATGAATGTTCAAACGAATTATATAGTAAGCATTATAAGAACGGTTTCTATTAACATTCCAAAAATAAATGAAAAATATTGAAAAACAAAAAAGTTAGAAAATACGGACTTTTTAAATTCTCTTCCGATAGCGACCGGAAGTACTGACGACACACAAAAAGGTGATTTCACATATCTAAAAGTCATCATCTATCATCTCTAACAAGTCTCCAGTTAATATCTTTGACAATTTTCGTAAAAAAGGGGCGACAAAAATCCATTTTAAAATCAGAAAAATGTCAATAACTTGGAACCGAAGGTGAGTATTCCAAATTTTCCTTCTGATGAACAAGGTTCGTATAATGACGCATGATTCCTGAAAGTTTCATTGAAAAGCACCGAGTAGTTTTCGAGAAATCGCCTGCACAAAATTTTGGGGAAAAAAATAAGAATAATAATAATAATAATAATAATAATAATAAGAAACAGTAGAATCACTAGAAGGTCTTCCGCTGAAGACGGAAGACCTTAATAATAATTTGTATTTGCTGCGAATTTCATTATATCGACCATAGAACTTGGAAAAAAAAGACTTTTCAAACGTTTCTATTCATATTCCTACTTCATCAATTTGTTTGTCCCGAGCTTGCCTCATTTTGCTAAAATGTTCTTAGGTAGAGCATTGAATCGACTGAGAGATATAAAGCCTATTATGCAGGTGATAAGGATAAGTGTACAGTTAACAACAGCATAAATTAGAAAAAAAAATTCTGGTCGATTCGATTTATTAGATTTACATGTATTTGGGACATTCTGAATCCTGCAAAATGTCTGGATAATTTGCCGATTTGACATTTCAAAATGATATAATCTGTGCCATGATGCCTTGTTACGTTTTTGTATGAATTTCGGTCCAGTTATTTATTACCCATCCACCCCCACCACCACCCGTAGAAAAACTATTTAAGTAAGATATAAGCAGGTTTTAATCACCAACCAAAAATAAACATAATTTAATTTTTGGGTCCCCAAAGCATGCTGACAATATAAAATCGTGAGAGCTTTGAATTATAATTGATTTTAACATCTTGCACTTTATAATAGCATTTTTCTTAATTAAAATTAGGTCCTGTAGACATATGAACTATAAAACGGCAAAAACAAGAAACATAAAAAAAGTTATAATGAAAACAGAAGAAATAATATTTGTAAATAAAATAATCTATTATCCACTGGCATACTGGAGGAAGCAAATAGTCTATAGCAGAAAAAAAATCAAAAATGTTTAGAAATTATATTTATAGGTAAGAGAGTTATTTTTAAATTATTTCTTAGGGAAAGAAGACAAAACGCTTTACGGGTTATATGTACACCTTTAAACGGAGTCTGCATTTAAATAAATCGATACTATATGAACTTTCGGGAATAGAAGTACATATGTAGATAATAGAGGATCTTTAAATTTCTGGGTATTCATAATCATGCTGACATATCTGTTTAAGTTAGTTTCGGGTGCATATATACTTTATCTACTGACTTAAACAAAAGCGGACTTTCCTAAGAAAGAAAACTGTAATGTTTAATGCAGGTCATAACAGCATGCATGTAAAGTGTTGCACAGTCTATTTTCACAATAATTATTATCATTAAAAAATGTCTGTATTTATTTCTATATACATGTATGTACTTACTGAGATAAAAATTTCAGTCCAGAGAGGAACATCTTTAGATGACTGTTTGATATTTTAATCACCTTGAAGGAAGAGAGTAAGTTTTATCTATCTTATTCAAATGTTTTAACAACACTATAAGAAACATGATACGACACATCGGTATATTAAGAGTCACTCTAGATCTTAAATTGAAATCAGTATAAGTTTGCTGGAGAAAAGTATTTTCTTTTCTTATTGAAAAATCGCTAATTATCAAATTCAAATTCATTTTGGTTCTTTGGGCAATTGAAAATATTCAAAACTGACATGATTTTGACGAATTTCTTCCTTAGAAATTGATGGGAACTATGAGTTTAAGTTGAATTACCACTGACTGAAAGAATTAAATCCAAGTTCTTCTAAAATACAATTCATATAAAACACATGGAGATAACGAACAGTATTCCAAATCAAAAGTCCACAAAACAATTCGAAACAGGAGCAGAGCAAACATGGACCTCCACAGCATCAGAGGTGTGATCAGGTGCCATGGAAGAGTGAGCATCCCCTGTCGACCGGTCACATCCACCGTGTTCTCCTTGTCATGATCGGGTAATAACGGAAAAATCCATCGTCAATTCAGTGTAGAAACAATGGACTAACAATTAGCATGAAAAACGCCTGTCAGCACTTGACTCAATGAAAATTGATCTGCTGACAATTAAGGTCCTTGTACCGACCATAGAACTTACGAAATGATGACTTTAAACGACACTGCTGAAATTCTTGTTTCATCAACTTGTTGGACCATAGAACTTAGGAAATGATGACTTTAAACGACACTGCTGAAATTCTTGTTTCATCAACTTGTTTGTCAATAATTTACCTCGTTTTAGAAAGTGTTCATACGCAGAGCATACTCTTGCGTATCGAATCAACTGAGATATATAAACTCCGTATCTGCAGGTGATGAAGGTATATTGCTGCACATAAGTAAGGAAGGTTGATGAAAGAAAAGTTAAAGTCACTGTTCGTTATTTCCAGATATTTCATTGATAATTTGAAACATATTGTAAACTAAGTTATACATTCTATAGATAGTGGCATTTTATTTGCACATAAAGATCCATATTATATTTCAGCGAGCTTAAACACAGATGATACAAACAAATTTTTTGTTTGGAGGAGACTAAGTATCATGCCACAAGCTAAGAAAAGCGGATAAGTCTTAGAATTTTTTCTCCTAAGAATTGGAAAATGAAATAGGCTTGTAAAATATTACTAATATTTCAATAAAAAAAAACAAATATTGACAAATCACACTCAGTAAAGGTTTACAGGTTAAAACAAATTTCAGAATATGTTAGCTTGGTGCTAAAAATGTAATATAAAAATTAGAAAAATATACCAAGCCAGGTGAATTTTATGAGGGAAAGCAAAATGGTATAAATCACTCTATATCATATGGGCTGATTTTTACCATTTTGCTTTTCCTCATAAAATTCACCTGGCTTGGTATATTTTTCTAAAGTTTATACACTTTTAGCACCAAGCTAACATATTCTGAAATTTATTTTCATCTGTAAACCTTATTTACTGAGTGTGTTTTATCCATTTTTATAATTTCATTGAAATATTAGTCATATTTTCCAACTCTATTTCATTTTCCAATTCTTAGGAGAAAAAATTCTAAGAATTATCCACTTTTCTAAACCTGTGATATGAATATTAAGTCTCCTTCAAAGATAGAATTTGTTTGTATCATCTGTCCTTAAACAAAGTTTTATTTAGAGCAGATTTGACAATTGCTTGTAGATAATAATCAAACTGTAACTTTTATTGATTTTGCACTAGGTAATATTTAATCTATCTTAAATGGACTTTGAATGCATCTTGTTCAAGTTTTCCATGTTGTCTTTAAGGATCTTTATATTGATAATTATAAAAGGTGATCTGCCTTGATGTAGTGAATTGATAATTTTCTTACTGCTGATTATATTCTTGAATCAATTTTTTTAGAAAATTAACAATAGGTTTCGACTAGCCTACTTTTTGTAAAAAATGTTTTGTAAACTTTTATCTGTGTGTTTATCACTTGTACAATGCCTATTGATTATGTCTAAAGCGGGTGGAGTCAGGACCACGTATATATAAGGCGTATAGAAGCAAAAAAAATAAAATATTCAAAATTAATATGGTTGGTCGTGTTTGAATTTTGATCCGCAAGTATCTGTTTTTATGAATTGCTCAGGAAAATAGGATTTAATATTAAAGACAGAGTTTTTCCTTTGTGACTCAGATACGTATTTGATATTTACAGAATCTTGAGATGATTCCCTTATTATCTTGATAAAACTTCTGTCGACTTTTACGTAGGTCTAATTAGTATTTGTAGTAGAAGGTTATCTTCAAACACACGTTCTGTTGTATTATCTGTCGACTGAATAAACAGTCTGAAATATACTAGTATATACATCATAATCATAACTTTATCAAAGATTATGAAATAAGAACTGTTTAATTTTTTTTATTTATGTAATTGCAAAACATATAAACCTCGCTCTCCCACTCTCATACCTGTTGGAAAAATTAAATACACACACATGATTAAACACATCAATATACATATAATATACATACATGTATGTATGTTTTAAATTCTTGTCCTACAATAATCAGATATGCATGGAAGATGCTTCTAGTAAGTAAAAGTTTTAGATGCTACAATTTCAACTATGACCCAGTTAAGGTTTTTGGAGCAGATTAGGGTTTTTGGTGTTTTTTTTTTTTTTTTTTTTTTTTTTTTTTAAGTTTTCAAGTTGGAGCAGGACTCATTTCTAAGTAATTACCTATACCCTTGTTAATCGGTCTTACCCGCCGTGTGCCAAGTGCTTGACTTTATCGGGTAACAACTGAATAATTCGTAGACACAGCAGTATGAAAATAATGTCCAACAATTTTAAGGTATCCGACACATATCAGGCGCGTAGCATCGTTTTTGAAAGGGGGGGGCAGCCAGAGGAATTTTTTTTTTTACTTACCTGAATTTCTTTACTTACCTGAAAAAGTTGACAGCCAAAAAAAAAAAAAAAAAGAAAAAGAAAAGTTGCCCAAAGTCGAAAATCCCATTTCGTGGGGGGGGGGGGGGGGGGGGGGGGGGGGGGGGGGGTAAATTTCTTCTCAGTGTCAACTACTTTCAGTACCAATTCTAATACTACATTTTCCATACATCACTAAAAGTGGGGGGGGGGGGCAACTAGGCTTTCTATTAACATTTCCCCTGCCCCCCCCCCCCCCCCGTTGTTACGCCCCTGCATATTAGGACCAAATTTTCTAACCTTGATATATTGATTGTGTTTAAAATTATACTTTGATGTATAATTTCAATGTATTTTAAAGTAGAAAAGGATTCATCAAAAGATATTTTCAAAAAAATTATTATTAAAGCATTAAATAATTATTGAAGATTGCATCGAAGTCTATTGAAAGAAGAATTTTTTAAAGGTAGGATTCTTCTCTGGTTTCTGACTAGATGAAATATTCAAAGTATATTTGCTTACATATGTCTTATATATTTAGGTGTAAGAGACATTATTTTTCTTCCCTCATCACGATTGTACTACTTTAAGTATAAATGGTAAACTGCGTTTGAAAACTAGCAGGGTCTATATTTTGGTCTGAACGGTGGCGTATGAAAATATCTTCTTTTCTGTCTCTGAAAATTTTTATAGAACAAAGAATTTAGTTAAAATTTTTACAGAATCATTGACTCTAAGAAATTATCAAATGTAAGTTGAATTAATAATCAGGGACTAAAGTTTCAAAGTACTGTATATCAAATAAATATGATTTTTTGAACAAACTATAGAACCATGTTACCTTTTCAATGCTCAGGTCCAATCTAAGTACTGATTTGAGCCAAAAATCCGTAAAAAGTGTTTTCTTTCTTTGTAAACGATCAAAACGTTTTGTTTTTGTACACTGAAAGAAAAACCTAGTGAATTTAACTAGTGTGCCTCGTATGGCGTTCAGATTTTAGAACGCAGTTCGCAGTTCTCTATTCGCAATTCAAAAGTGAACTGCGTTCTAGAACGCAGTTCGCAATTCAAAATTTTAACATAAGCTGTGTGGTCTGAAATTTTGAGGGTGGGGTACTAGGGGTCAGATACCACTTCTATGAAAAAATGGTGATGGTACCATCTCTAGTTTCCGAGATATGGCCCTCCAGTTTTTAGCCCTACTATATAATACTATACGAATAAACATCGGGCTCGGGGACATCGAAGTCCCCTACCCTGGGGTCTGAAATTTTGAGGGTGGGGTACTAGGGGTCAGATACCACATGCCCGCCTCGTAAAGCGTTGGTCATGATTAGTAAACTTTCATTTTACTGGTTAAGATAGTGAGTTGTGGAGCGGGGGTCGTATAGATACTTAGATACCTAGTGAAAGTTACTTATATCAATTCTAAATTTACTAATCTTATCTAGTAAATATACCAATATCTGGTAAAACTACTTTTAAGGTAGTGATTGTATGGACAGTAAATTTACTAGTTTTCTTCGTGAATTTAACTAGTTATTTTTTTACAGTGTATCTTTATGCGCCATCTTACCATATGTGAAAATAAGAAAAAAAAATAAATATAAGAAACATATAAAAATAACTAATATATACTCAGTATCCTAAAAAAAATTAAAAAGTAGAGAAAATTGGGATTAGCCAATTATCCATTTTAGTTAAATTATATTTGTCAATTTGGTAATATCATCTTATAGGCCTTATATGGTAGTATCTTTTTTATGCAAAAAAAAAAAAAAATCAAGTCATGCAACCTTTTTTTTTTAAAAATACTTGTAGGGATCGCAGGATTGGCAACAGTATTCTTTTTTTTATTCTTAATGTCCAGGGAAAATGTAATGATCTTGACCAGACCTTGCCTCTAAAATAAAACGGTCAAACTTAATCTCACTGACAGCATTACTTAGTGATATTGTCTTCTTTATTCTGTGAAAATTTCATTAATTTTCAAATACAAAAAATATGAGAAAAACCTTACCTTATATGAAATAATAAACATTGGGGGTATCAAGAAATGCTCCGGTGATAACACATATTTTATCATTAGGAATAGAAAAATGATTGAAAACTATTTTTTCACCGGACAGATTTTTCTAGCATTGATTTTTATCTAGTTAAATCAAAGGGGGATAACTCTTCAAGGGCAGGACAAAGTATAAATTAGGCCATGTCCCCTCTTGCCTACTGATACTAAAACATGAAAATTATTTCTAAATATACTGGGTATTCAGCTCATACATATCTGTTAAGCGTTCAATTCCATTGAATCTGAGGCTATTGCATTTGTCCTGATACCTTAATTCAAAATGTCAGTCAACACTCCACCTATCACAAGTTGCAATTGCAATCGACAATAAAATTTGAGAAACGTTGATATTGATTTTAAGCCCTTGTAATATCAATTCATTTGTCTGTAAACTGTCTCTGTTTAAAATCTGATCGACCAAGAAATGCCACATACATGTACAGGTACAGAGTCCACCTGAGGCTGATACTCGTGTTGAGACTTGGTTTGAGTTCACTCCTTTGATGAATAAAGAACTGATATGTAGAATAACAATAGAATATTCGAATTCTGCAGAGAATGTTTTTATTTAATAAATTGGTTTAGATAGTAAACCAAAATATATCTAGTGACACATAAAAAGGAAATCTGCTGAAAGGAGACCTGAGGAAATTTTATGGTCGATACAAAAACTTTGAATCTCAAGATCATGATAATCTTTAACAGCTTCTGTTCGAGTCAAAATATTTTAAATGTAGATAACTTTACCCGATCTTGCATCGTCAAGACCACAGACATATTAAGTCAAAAATTCAAACTTTTGAAATAATTAAACAAATAGTACAGAATATAAATAAGAACTTATAAATTTAGACACATCTCCTATTTTAACTACCGGTTCAAGGGTTAACATTTTTTAAGGTAGGACAAACTGCGGTGTAGGACAAACTGCGGGATTACATGTGGGAAGTATAAAAGCGCTGGTCCTTACAGTTCGAGAGTTATGGCCAATGTTAAAGTTTGTAAAAAGTAGGTCAAACTCCAAGGTCAAGGTCAAGGTCAAAGGGTCAAGGTTCTTGATATCTAATGAAAGGTCTTCTCACAAGGATTACATATTTGAAGTATGAAAGCCCTAGCCCTTACCGTTCAAAAGTTATGGTGAAGGTTAAAGTTTTTTCGTAAGTACGGGAATTTCAAAGGTCAAGGTCAAAAGGTCAAAATTGGTGCTTTTAAATGAAAGGTCTTGCCACAAAAAATTAATATTTGAAATTTGAAATTCCAAGTATCTACCGTTTAAATATTAGGGCCAAAGTAAAGGTTTGGAATTTTTGTGTAAAAGTGGGTCAAACTCCAAGGTCAAGGTCAAAGGGTCAAGGTTCTTGATATCAAATGAAAGGTATTGTAACAGGGATTAAATATGTGAAGTATGAAAGCCCTAGTTGTAACCCTTCAAGAATTATGTTCAATGTTGTATTTTAAAGCAGGTCACACTCCAAGGTCAAGGTCAAAGGGTCATGGTTCTTTGCGTCTTTTTACAAGGATTACATATGTGAAGTATTAAGGCCCTAGCACCTACCGTTCAAAAGTTATAACCAAGGTTAAAGTTTTTTCATAAGTACAGAAATGTTCAAGGTCAAAAGGTCAAGATTGTTAATATCGAATGAAAGGTCTTTCTATAAAGAATACATATATTAAGTATAAATGTCCTGCTTTTTACTGCTTAAAAGATATGGCCAAAGTAAAAGTTCAAAATGTTTGTGTAAAAGTGGGTCAAACTCCAAGGTCAAGGTCAAAAGGTCAACTTTGGTGGTACCCAAAGAAAGGTATTTTCTGTGAAATATGAATGTCATAGCTTCACTAAATCAAAAGTTGTGGGCAAGGTTAATGTTTTTGCGGACATACAGACAAACAGACAGACAGACAGCTAGACAGACAGACAGAGAGACAGACAGACAGACGGACGGACACGACAAAAGCTATATACTCCCCAAACTTCGTTTACGGGGGCATAAAAATAAGGATATCTGAAGACTAAAACAGTCTATGGTCTCATTTATCCGGATCATTCCCACGATTTCAATTTTTATTTTATTGAACATCCGGTTTGGATTCAAGATGGAAGAAGAAACAGACCACAAGCTCCCAAACTTGAAAATATGCATAGATAATACAGAATCAGACGAAGAAAAACGGGATGCTGTGTCTATGAATGTTGAGGAAGAGCTTGATTACAATGAAGATCTTGATAGCGAGGATGGTTCGGGAGAGGATGACGTAGAGTTTAACGTCCGCTTGGGAAATTTGAAGAAATCAGATGTTGGATCGAAACTAAATGTGCAAGATGACAGCAGAGTGATCAAATCAAAGTCAGAGAGTGAGGAAGGAGAAATAAGTGACTCTAGTGATGACACTCCGGTTGAGTTCAATGTTAGATTAGGGAAGACTCCGGTCAAGGGTCAATCCACAGGATTTCTTAAGGTGACTTCATCCATCTGATTTGAATCAGATTGTTTACTGATACAAAAAAACTACATTAATTAGTCTGTCAGAACACTTGCACCCACTCCAATTCATATAGAAAGTTGGGGTTTTTTTAAGTGTAACTGTACTTGCTACAGTTTCCTAAATCAGAATATTATGTGGTCGTGACCAAGAATTATTGCCCAAATCAGGGTAATGGTTTACTAAAGATATAATTTCTTAAATAAGATATTTGAAAAAAATATTTTGATGTGCAACTGTTAGGGCGAGAGCAAATACTTATTCAATTTTAATTTAAACCCATTTGAGCAATTTGTCATATCCTGATCAAAGAGGAAAGAAAAAATTATTTTTAATTAGTATGTAATAATTTCATTACAATGAGTTACGTCAAAAACTTATTACTCCGCTTGATGTTACGGTTACTTTTGAATTATGATCATTCAGATCAATTTGAAAGCATTTCAGAGGAAAAATTGTCTTATTGACTACACTGAAATATAAGGAATAAAGCTTATTTTAGCCTATGTTAACTTGGGGTAGCTTTTGCTTTTTAGCTCACCTGAGCCGAAGGCTCAAGTGAGCTTTTCTGATCACATTTTGTCCGGCGTCCGTCTGTCTGTCCGTCTGTCTGTAAATTTTTCACATTTTCGACTTCTTCTCAAGAACCGCTGGGCCAATTTCAACCAAACTTGCCACAAAGCATCCTTGGGTGAAGGGGATTCAAGTTTGTTCAAATGAAGGGCCATGTCCTCATTCAAGGGGAGATAATTGGCAATTAATGAAAATTTGGTTGCATGTTTTAAAAATCTTCTTCTCAAGAACCACTGTGCCAGGAAAGATGAAACTTATGGGGAATCATCCTCAGGTAGTCTAGATTCAAGTTTGTTCAAATCATGACCCCTGGGGGTAGGGCGGGACCAAAATGGCCGACCAAAGTTTTACATAGAAATATATAGGAAAATTCTTTAAAAATCTTCTTCTCAAGAATGACCAAGCCATAATTCATCATATTTATATGGAAGCATCCTCAGGTAGTGTAGATTCAAGTTTGTTCAAATCATGACCCCCGGGGGTAGGGCGGGGCCAAAATGGCCGACCAAAGTTTTACATAGAAATATATAGGAAAATTCTTTAAAAATCTTCTTCTCTAAGATAGAAAATCCATGATTGTTCATGGGACTACTTTTGGATTTTACCTTTTCAATAATAAACCAATTTATACTTTGCCTAGCCACAGTGCTCAGGTGAGCGATGTGGCCCATGGGCCTCTTGTTAATTTATAAAGTGTAAACTGCACCAAGTTTTGCTATATTGTATAACATAGGTTAAATAACTTCTCTCCTGAATTGTTTGTAAGTGTTTCAAATAATTTCTTTTACAGATACCTGAAAGCCATGATTCTCGGAGAGATGAATACCACAATGTAAGTCTGGCTCTTCATACAAAATGTAACTTGTTTTATATCATGTATATATTTATATAACAGTATGTGTGGCATCAACAGAAAACCATGGGTGATAATGCATTGTTCCTCTCTCTAGGAACAAAGGGTAAACAACTGTGTTTTTCCTAGGGTGTATCTGTGCTTATTACCTACATTTCTTTATTTTATTTTGAAGAAAAAATCCAAACCCAAGGCAGATAGAGCAAGAAGACTTGGTCTTGAAATATCTAAGAGGGATCCCTCGATCAATCTCCAGGAGTTGTACAGAAGGTGTGCATATGATTGACTTTTATTCTGTCTTGAAATACATGTATAATTGTATCTGCTGCTCTTCAAAGCTGTCATGAAATTTCCCAAAAATAATCAGCTAATTCATCTTATTTAAAAATAATGTTTTCTCCCTGTCCTGTTTACTAAAGTTTGGGACTTGAGGAAGACAAAATTGATGAAGATCATCGTGGAATTCGCTTGGAGGCCATTCATTTTCGTGGACTTAAAGACATGAATACAAAGGATGTGTTTGAATACTACAAAGAATTCAATCCTGGGAATGTTGAATGGATCGATGATCAGTCATGTAGGTTTTCTTAGATTTTTTATATGCTTTTGTTGTGTGATGGGATATAGAATGATGAGAAGTTATTTTGATTAGTGTGCTAGGAATAAAAAATAATATTTGTAAGTGGGAGGTAAATGCAGCATTGTCCATTTAAAAGGAGACTATTGTATACAGAGTTCTTTTTGCCCCATGTTATTTATGCCCTTTCACACTTGCAACTAATTTTGCCTCATTATAAATTCGCCAATCAGAGTTCTGATAAAGATATTTTGTGTGCTCTTTGTATTTGCCCCATTTTGAATTCACCCACTTGAAGGTAGGGCAAAAGGAGCGAAAATAAAATGGAGGCGAAACTTTTCCAGTATACAGTATAATAAATCATTGTACAATATTCTTATTCTGTAAAGGTCAAGTTGATTGGATACTTTTTTTTAATTTTTGAACCTAACATTATGGGTGATTACACTTTATTTAGGTAATGTGGTATGGCAAGATCCATTGTATACAGCCAGAGCCATGCTCAAACTGAGCAGGAGCTACGAGGAGGTCTTACGAGGTGACAGTAGGGCAGAGGAAACCTCAGACTTAGACACTGGTAAACATACATAACCAGAGCTGTTACATATATATGCATGTAATATTGTAAATCATTGATTTGTTAAACTGTACAGTTTTCATTCCAAGTTTTCTCTAAACAGTGTTCATTCTGGTTTAGAAAGGTAGTAAATATCTACTTGATTGAATCACAAGACTAAATTAGTAAATACACACAGAAAAAAATTTATCTGTTAATCTAGATAAAGACAAAACAAAAGAACCAAGGAAGAAGAAGCTGGTGAAGAAACAGAAAAAGAAAGTCAGCAGCAGTAGTTCTTCTTCATCCTCCTCCTCTTCTTCTAGCTCCTCAGAGGATGAAGATGAATCACCAAAGAAGAGAAAGCCAGTAAAGAAGACATCCCCCTCCTCAGCCAAAGTCAGATCGCCGCCCAGCAAGGTGCCCCCTCAGAGTGAGAAGAAGACAGACTCACAGCCGGAGAAGATGGAGGAAGATGAAGATGTGTTAGATCTGATGGATGATGGGGACAAGATAGAAAAAGGAACCAAAGACATGGAAGTCAGTGAAAAGGATAAAAAGTCAGGTGAGGAAAAGAAGGAAAAACAGGAAAGTATACAGCAGGGTTCGACACTAACGGTAGCCCGCTGGCCCGGGACAACTGAATATTGAGGTTGGGCTACCAAACATGCCTTTAAACTTGCCCTGCAGGGCTACTAAGAATTTTACTAAATACTCACTCAGAGCAACAAAAATAATTATCAATTACACACAATGTATCTAATAATTATTAAATCTATTTTCAAACCTCATTTATAATTATTTTTTTTGTTTGTCAAAATTGTAAAATTTAAAGGTGATTCGAAAAACCCTAAATGATTATATATGTGGACTTTTTCGAATAGAAGAATGTCTAAGGTACAGTCATAGAGTGGCATATAATTTCTACCCAAAATACAGCTAGAATGGAGGATTTGGCATCTCTATTTTAAAAATTTTCCGGGGGAAACCCCCTCCCGCACCTACCCCCTCATCGCTTCGCGACTCGGCCAACAGCCTTCGGCTGCTGGACAATTAATACATGAACAGGGCTAGTAGAAATTCAAAATGGTTAGCCCTGCTGACAACTATGGTGTAAAAATTAGTGTCGATCCCTGTACAGTAAAACTCTGTTATAACGAATTCACTGGGACCAATGAAATAACTTAGCTATATTCGTAATTTGTTATATCCATATAAGGAATTTGTTAATTTTTTATAGCTGGTTATCCAAAAAAAACTTCGCTATATCCGTAAATCCGCTATATCTGTGTTCTTACTAGACGAGTTTTGCTGTATACAGTGTGTGTCATTCTAATGTCTATGTTGTTTTTGTGGACACTTGAGTTACTCAGGTGACCTATTCCTAACTGTTTTTGTCCATGGTTGTGCATTAACATTTGAAAATATTAAGCATTTTCTCTTGAATGTATTACCAATTTTAACATATTTTGACTTATGGGATGTATGACTGAAAGGGAACAAAAATTATGAATTTCCCTCCAACCTTGGGCTTGAAAACATTGGACTTAAAACATCAAATTTAATGCAATCATTATAAATTTTCTTCTTTACCCCTGGTCATCAAGCAGTCTAACTATTAGCATGATTATAAAAATCATTTGGCTGAAAGAAAAATAGAAATTTATGGCTCCAGGGCTGGGGGTTCTTGTGTAAGGCAGGTCTCCATTGATCCTATAGTTATAATTTTACTGAGAAGACTATTTAGGCCCTTTGGCCTCTTGTAAAATTCTTTCCATTAAAAATTATCTTGGGAATATTTGAGAATTTAATTTGATGATAACTTCTCAGTCATTGCAGAATAAAATTTCTGTTAAGTTTTCTGTAGTTTTACTGTTTCTTTCTCCAGAATCAACAAAAGTGAGCAGTAAAAAGAAGAAGCCAGTCATGGAAACAAGTCAAAGGACATCAAAGGAAAGGCAGTCTAGAAAAGACAAAGCCAAACAATCAAAGAAAGCCAGGGAGTCCTCCAGCAGTAGCTCATCGTCGTCATCATCATCATCGTCATCATCGAGTCGGTCAGGGTCATCTTCATCATCATCATCTTCTTCGTCATCATCCAGTGGTTCCAGCAGTGGAAGCAGCAGTAGCTCTTCATCTTCATCTGATGAGGAGGTAAGACAATTAATTTTTCTATAGGTGCTAATTTCAATCAGCATTAATTCATTTATGTCAAATTTGTTTGGGCACTGTGGAATCTTGGTAATGATCAGTGAACCAATGTATTTTTAACCAAGTTCATGTCATGGGAATGTTAACTCATGGGTTAATGATGACCAATAAACTCCATAACCATTGGTTCCATATGAACAATAGTGATTCTGCAGTATGGTAAATGTGTAAAAGTTTGTGACTTGAGTAATTTTTGCAAATTTATCAGAAATTTGAAATAGTTCTGAATAATTTGAGACAAATTGTGTGATATGACTCAATTATAGTACTTGACACTGGGTTTTGGTTTAAATTTACATGCAAATTCATTTATAGAAAAAGACAAAGAAGAAAGAGAAAGTTGAAAAGCGAAAAAAGGAAATGAATGTCAAAGAGAAACTTAAATCAACCAATGAGAAACCACAAGACATCCCATGGCCTCCAGGGAAGTGGCGACTGGGCAAGCCTTACAAACGAAACAAATATCTCTTCCTGCGATACGCCATGAAAAGTAAATGTCAAAAAAAATTTATTGTTATTATCCAGAATCATATAAGGAATATATTTTTTGATTCATTATGAAAGATGATAGCTATTACTGGTAGTATATTACATTTGTATGTATATATTTTCTAAGAAAATGTTTTTTTTATTACAACTGCACTCTCAAATATGTACCTGTATTTTTAAAGCTGATAGGAAGTTACATGGTAGAGAGTCCAGTAAAGCATACCAGAAGTACAGCAGTCCTAATTACACGGGTAAGAACATGTACATTTCTTTATTGTATCAATACTCTAAATCAGTTCATTTTCACTAAAAATGATTGATTCTTTAAAATACATGTACATTTTTTGTGTTTCATTTCAGGCGAGAGAGGTCTGGTCAGCAAATCAAGGTAAAATTTTAATTGTTATTATTTGTAATCTAGGAAAAACAAGTGTCTTTAAATTTTCCCAAAAAAGTGAATTAGATGCATAAATAAACTGTTTGTTTTTAAGGAAAGAAACATTCCGCTCAAAACAGCTCAAAGAACAGAGAGGGGAGGCCAGGACTGCTATAGCGGCACAGCGGTCAACTATAAACTATAACGATGTAGATATATTTGGGGACGACACGGTTAATATCAAAATGGACACAGATGATTTGGAAGAATTTGGTAAGATCATGAAAAGATTCTTTGAATAAAAAAATAATTTGTGTAACCCCTACATCAGTACATGTATAAACTTGTAATTAGGGCAGCACTCTGTGAATGCTTACTGCCAATCAGCCAGTCTGCTTGTGTTAGTTTTCTCATATTCTTCTGTTTTTATCATGAAAAAAATGAATTGTAAGACCTTTTGTAATAGTTTTGAAATTTCTTATTAGGTGCCAAGCCCCAGAGTAAAAGGGAAATAGAGGAGCGATTGAGGAGTATTCTGGGTGGGAAAACTCCCAAAGAGGAAGAGGTGGAGAGTGAGGAAGAGCCTCCTCCTCCAAAGGAGGAATCCGATGATGACCTTGACCTGACAGAGGACACCAAGGTCCCCGAGGTGGATGAGGAGGCAGCCCTAATGGAGCAGGAGCTGGACATTTTGCTGGCTTCACCTCAGAAGAAACGGACAATGAGGATGTATGCTGATGATGTAGAAGAGGAGAGGATCAATAAGAGGTGGGGGGCTTAACTTGTGTACAGCTTGTATGTACTATTTGTACCATGAGATATCTAACCAAACTTCTCACAAATTTTTAGAATTCTGAATGGCTAGAAACAGTTCATTTATTAAATGCCGTAAACTTTTCTAATAGTCCATCTCCAAGGGATGGATTAACATCAGGCATAGGATTCTGATAGAATCTACGAAAATATGTTGATAACCAATGCATAGATAAAATGATCATTTGTTGGTAAGGAAAACAATTGGTCCCCCATAGGCATTAACCATTTAATATCATGTGAACAATGTCAACAAATGTAGTAATATTGTATTTTAATTATTTTCTGCTTTCAATTTTATGCTGAAAAAGTTCTTTTATATATTTGATGTCTGTGTTGATAAACTTGAAATAATTTATTAATTTGTTAGATTACGTAAATCAAAAGAGAGCCGATCAAGTGAATCTCCAGAGTTATCGCGGTATAGAGACTATTCTCCAGAACCCCGCCGCCGAAAAGATGCCAGGGATAGAATCTCTGGGAAATCAGTAACCATAACGACATCTGGAAATTCCTCTGGAGGATCTGACCTCCGCAACAAACTGAAGGCCAGTCGAAGAGTGCCGTACAACAAGCCGTCATCTTACGATCGTTACCACGGAGTGAGGGTAGAGGTCAGGGACTGAGATTTGGGGTCAAGGTCATTTTGACATTTCTAACAGAACAATTTACTCAAAGGAAGACTAGTTTTTCTGACAAAGTATTTTCATAATTTGTATAATTTTAAAATTTGTTATATGAAATCAAATGTTCTGTTTATCATTGATGTTTGTTTTTGCTGGTAATTTATTCTGTAAGTATTTGTGCTGTTGATTTGTGATGTTATGTATTTTAAAGCTTTGAATACACCCCAAACTTTGTGTCTTACATGTATATAGAAAATAGGTCAAATTATCATTTTATTTTTTATCTTCTTTAAGGTTTATTTTATAACAAATATTCAGCTGAGCTGAATATTCCTGATTTGTGATCTATTTTAAAAGTAACATTTCAAGTGATGTACAATTTTTTTTTTCAATAAAGTGTACCTTGTGTTTAAATTATTGATGTAAGCGTCAATTTAAGAAGCATTGATCTCGTAAGAAAGCCTTTGTTATAGGCATTTTTTTTTTTTTGTTCAGGATGTGTTTCTCTCTAAAACCTGTACAATTTAAACTTTTAAATGTTTGGATGTGACTGATGTAGACATTAATTGTGTGTGTGTGTGTGTAACTATGATTCAGGGGATGACAAAACATTAAAATAAAAATTAAAACACAAAAGCGTTGTGTTCTAAATTTATCCTGGGTTGTATAACCTTTTCAGGATTTTAGATGTTGACATTTGATAGATTAAATAGACTTATAAATTGTGACCAGAAAACCTTCGATTGGATGTTCAATGTTTACATTATAAAGGTAAAATTACCACTTTTTAAACTGTAAACATCTTTAGTACCTATTAGATATATTGTTCTATGAAGGTTACATCAATATATCCACATCTTTATTTGGATTTATGTTTGCAGAGAATTCTTTAATAACAATCTAAGTGATTTAACAATTACCATAATGAATTCAGATTTCAGCAGAATTAACAATCGATATCAAACATTCAGTCAGCTGCTAACATTCAATATTATTTCAAAATTGGTGCAAATTAATGGATGACTTAGAAAAAAAATGGCATCTTGGTCCGTGATAATTTTCAAGGCAGTCTTCCTCGTGGATAAACGCAGTTTTCTAAAAATAATTGTGTATCTGACGGAAATGCTGTCTATGCTATATTTGTTTAAGGAGTGTTTTCAATCTTTGCCCGCTACCAGGTCTCATAGTACTTTGGAATAGGTTACTAACGTATACTTAGCTATAGGTATTATTCTGACTACAGGTCTTTCTCAAAGGTCAAGGTCACTTCGCAATGAGACGTCAAAGTCATTTCTTGGATATCATTCCAGGAGGCCTTGATTGAAATATTGATACTTGCCCTTTCCCATGGATTACATATTTTCATTTAAGTGTTGACTCGTTATGATACATATATGTTAAAGTTACTTGATATTTGATAATGAAAAGTTGATAAATCAGTCCAATAAATAAACTCCTACCAGTTGATCTATAGGTTTCCTCTGTGTCCCATGGTTTGTCAATCTGCCCCACTAGGTATTTTTTTTCTGATTCAATGAGTTTTGATGAAATAGCAATATTTCCAATTTTTCTGTTGTTTTTGTAAATTTTTGTAAGTGCTTGCAGATATTGAGTTGTGTGAGTGTATTTTGATGATAAGTTTGCGCTTTTTTCTACATAAGTGATATTTGACAGGATTGTGGCATTTTCAATTTTAACAGGAACCAGATTATTCTTGCCAGAAGAGGACTAGTTATTCTAATCTTTTAATTTAAAAGAGGTATAATTTCTTCCACAACGTTAACCATTACTAGTACATTGGAGAGAAGCTCAGCTTGTAACCCACATGGAGATTAATGATAATATCCTGATGGCATGACCTTGGGCAGCGTATTCAAGGTCAGTGACAGAAACATGCAATGAAAGCAGGAAATTATAAGACAAACTGTTAGCTTCAACTCAAGATGGATAACAATAAAAAAAAATACAAGAGGCCCATGGGCCACATCGCTCACCTGAGCACTGTGGCTAAGAAAAAGTAAAAATTGGTTTATTATTGAAAAGTTTAAATCCAAAAGTAGTCCCATGACCAATCATGGCTTTGCTATTCTTGAGAAGATGCTTTTTAAAGAATTTTCCTGTATATGTCTATGTAAAACTTTGATTGGCAATTGTGGCTCCACCGTACCCCAGGGGTCATGTTTTGAACAAACTTGAATCTACACTACCTGAGGATGCTTCCATATAAATATGATCAGTTATGGTTTTGTTATTCTTGAGAAGATTTTTAAAGAATTTTCCTATATATTTCTATGTAAAACTTTGATCAGCCATTTTGGCCCTGCACTACCCCCGGGGGTCATGATTTGAACAAACTTGAATGTATACTACCTGAGGATGCATCCATATAAATATGATCAATTATGGCTTTGTTATTCTTGAGAAGAAAATTTTTAAAGAATTTTCCGATATATGCCTATGTAAAACTTTGGTCGGCCATTGTAGCCCCGCCCTACCCCCGGGGGTCATGATTTGTATAAACTTGAATCTACACTACCTGAGGATGCTTCCATATAAATATGATCAATTGTGGCTTTGGCATTCTTGAGAAGAAGATTTTTAAAGAATTTTCCTATATATTTCTATGTAAAACTTTGGTCGGCCATTTTGGCCCCGCCCTACCCCCGGGGGTCATGATTTGAACAAATTTGAATCTACACTACCTGAGGATGTTTCCCCATAAGTTTCATCTTTCCTGGCACAGTGGTTCTTGAGAAGAAGATTTTTAAAACATACCATCAAATTTTCATTAATTCCCAATTATCTCCCCTTGAATAAGGGCGTGGCCCTTCATTTGAACAAACTTGAATCCCCCTCACCTAAGGATGCTTTGTGGCAAGTTTGGTTGAAATTGGCCCAGTGGTTCTTGAGAAGAAGTCGAAAATGTGAAAAGTTTACAGACAGACGGACAGATAGATGGACGCCAGACAAAATGTGATCAGAAAAGCTCACTTGAGCTTTCGGCTCAGGTGAGCTAAAAACATTAGGAACTAATTAATGTTAAGGTCAAACTCATATGGGAAAATTTTGCTTAATGGCTTTGTGAATTTATCAAGAGTGTAATGTACCTCTCATTTAGTTTTTCAGATAAGGAATTGTCTAATGATATTCCACTAACCCTTACTCTACATTAGATAAAGGTGCAGTGTGTTGTTGCCCATAAACTTAGATATATTTTTTGCCTTGAGTTACAGATATTTCACAGGTTAATTTTGAAGGAATTAGAGGGGAAGAGATACCCACTTTTCAAAATGATCAAGTACATGTATAACTACAATGTACATGTATTTAGCAAATACCTTAAGCAAATAATCAATATCCAAAGCACAATAATAGACATATCACATTTATTTAATGTACTCACACATTGTAAATAACCATGTACAATATGAAAAAAAAACAGTATTCAACAAAATGGAGATATCTGCTATCATACAATTTTCTTCGGAAATGAGATAAATTTTTGCATTGCCTTTTGAATGTCAATTTCAAATACCCCGGTACACAGGGTTTCCTGTTGTCTACCACGAGCTGAAGTCACCAAACTTGGCCCCCTCCGGTTTGGCTTTCTTTTTGACTGTGGGGGGAGGTGTGTCCTCAGCTGACCGCTTCCTGAAAAAAAAAAACAACATTGTAATACTATATGATGATATTGACTTTCCATTTGTCTGTTTGATTAATTACAAATCATTTGTTGGACTATTTGTTAAGTTGTGTAAACATGCATGTGAACAAAATGATTCTTTTGCTATTTAACTTTTCAGTAAGAATTATACACTGTACATGGATATTGAATTTTTTTTTCTTCTTCACAAAAAATTAAATATAAAATAAGACAATTCTACCTGTAACGGGAGAGGAGAAAATGCAGCGGACCAGACCGGGATTCGAACCCGGGCCCCCTGAAACTCCGGTCAGGTGCTCTACCAACTGAGCTATCTGGCCACCGGTGATCGAACCCGGCTGACCGCCACATTCCTCCCTCCTTAAAGGTCTTTGGCCCTCCAAAGACCCCAACCCAGACTCATCCCTGGCAGGTCTTTCACCTGTCAATTCCAGGGCATGGCACGGCACCAAATGTAACGGGAGAGGAGAAAATGCAGCGGACCAGACCGGGATTCGAACCCGGGCCCCCTGAAACTCCTGTCAGGTGCTCTACCAACTGAGCTATCTGGCCACCCGTGTTCGAATCCCGGTCTGGTCTGCTGCATTTTCTCCTCTCCCATTACATTTGGTGCCGTGCCATGCCCTGGAATTGACAGGTGAAAGACCTGCCAGGGATGAGCCTGGGGGTTGGGGTCTTTGGAGGGCCAAAGACCTTTAAGGAGGGAGGAGTGTGGCGGTCAGCCGGATTCGATCGCCGGTGGCCAGATAGCTCAGTTGGTAGAGCACCTGACCGGAGTTTCAGGGGGCCCGGGTTCGAATCCCGGTCTGGTCCGCTGCATTTTCTCCTCTCCCGTTACATACCTATAGACTGCATATGTTAAGAACCAAAAAAATTCCTATCAAAAATTTCATCAACAAAAATTATTTTGTTCAGATCTTCCACAGGTAGGAATCTTACAGTGCTGTAGGATTGATGTACTTCCCGACTCCTTTTTTGTATGTTTTAAGGGTGTCCTCCTCCGGTTCTTTCTTGTACACATACTTCCTCTTTGCTGCCACTTCCTCTTCTTGTTTTTGTATCAGTTCTTCCCTCTTTGATGCCAACTGACAAAAGTTTAAAACTTGAGTATCCTCATACCTTTTACACCATAGTGATGGGAATTTATACAAAATGGACTTCATATTAACACAAAATTAAATTTGAACACTTGTTAAAACTCCTCAAGAGGTAAATTCAGAAGACTTTACCTCTTCATCTGCCTCCTCGTATGGATTGACAAAAACACGACAGTCCTCAATCACAATGTCCTTCTACAATGAAACAAATGTATGTGTTTATCTTCACAGTACACTGATTGTCTGTCTTTGTTATATACTGATTGTTTACCTTTGCTGTACCTTGATTACAGGTGATTATTAACCTTTACTGTACCTTGATTACAGGTGATTGTTTACCTTTGCTGTACCTTGATTATAGGTGATTGTTGACCTTTGCTGTATCTTGATTACAGGTGATTGTTTACCTTTGTTGTACCTTGATGACAGGTGATTTTTACCTTTGTTGTACCTTGATGACAGGTGATTGTTTACCTTTGATGTACCTTGATTACAGGTGATTGTTTACCTTTGTTGTACCTTGATGACATGTGATTGTTTACCTTTGTTGTACCTTGATTACAGGTGATTGTTTACCTTTGGTCTGTCTTTCTTATCCACTTCAATCCTCTCCACTTTGTCCAACGTATCCAGACCACCAACAACTCTGACATAAATAAAATGAATCTTTTATTATCAAAATCAATTTTCAAAATGTTTTAATATAGTTGTTATATAATGGGTTTTTTTCATACCTTCCAAATATTGCATGCTTCCCATCAAGATGTTTTGCTGATCTAAATGTGATGAAGCTAAAAAAAAGTAAGAGCACTTTAATTTTTGTTCTAAAATTATAAATTATTGCTGTTTTATTGACATTTTCTGATGGTTTCCTTTATTTTTTTTTTACTCACTTTGGTCTAATCATGCTAAGTATGCCTATGCTAGTGTGAAAACTGAAATAGGTTGAATTTTAATATGACTTGACTTACAACTGTTATCTGGCCCTGAATTGGCCATGTTCAGTATATCCCGGCCAGTGTGAGAAATGGTGTTATTGGTTTGACTTGAGTTAACTTACAACTGTGACTTGTTGGTATTTTTGCCCTGAGTTGGCCATGCTCAGTATACCATGGCCTGTGTGAGATATGGTGTGTTTAGTTTGACTTGAGTTAACTTACAACTGTGACTTGTTGGTATTTGGCCCTGAGTTGGCCATGCTCAGTATACCATGGTCAGTGTGAGATAGGTTGGGTTTGACTTGACTTACAACTGTGACTTGTTGGTATTTGGTCCTGAGTTGGCCATACTCAGTATACCACGACTAGTGTGAGACAGGTTGGGTTTGACTTGAGTTAACTTACAACTGTGACTTGTTGGTATTTGGTCCTGAGTTGGCCATACTCAGAATACCATGGTCAGTGTGAGAAAGGTTGGGTTTGACTTGAGTTAACTTACAACTGTGACTTGTTGGTATTTGGTCCTGAGTTGGCCATACTCAGTATACCATGGTCAGTGTGAGATAGGTTGGGTTTCACTTGAGTTAACTTACAACTGTGACTTGTTGGTATTTGGTCCTGAGTTGGCCATACTCAGTATACCATGGCCAGTGTGAGATAGGTTGGGTTTGACTTGAGTTAACTTACAACTGTGACTTGTTGGTATTTGGTCCTGAGTTGGCCATACTCAGTATACCATGGTCAGTGTGAGATAGGTTGGGTTTCACTTGAGTTAACTTACAACTGTGACTTGTTGGTATTTGGTCCTGAGTTGGCCATACTCAGTATACCATGGCCAGTGTGAGACAGGTTGGGTTTGACTTGAATTATCTTACAACTGTGACTTGTTAGTATTTGGTCCTGAGTTGGCCATACTCAGTATACCATGGCCAGTGTGAGACAGGTTGGGTTTGACTTGAGTTAACTTACAACTGTGACTTGTTAGTATTTGGTCCTGAGTTGGCCATACTCAGTATACCATGACCAGTGTGAGACAGGTTGGGTTTGACTTGAGTTAACTTACAACTGTGACTTGATGGTATTTGGTCCTGAGTTGGCCATGCTCAGTATACCATGGTCAGTGTGAGATAGGTTGGACTTGAGTTAACTTACAACTGTGACTTGTTGGTATTTGGTCCTGAGTTGGCCATACTCAGTATACCATGGCCAGTGTGAGACAAGTTGGGTTTGACTTGAGTTAACTTACAACTGTGACTTGTTAGTATTTGGCCCTGAGTTGGCCATACTCAGTATACCGCGGCCAGTGTGAGATAGGTTGGGTTTGATTTCATCATTAAAGGCTCCTCCCCATGCTGATTCACCACCTATTAAAAAAAAAGTCAAAATCTTTTCAGGACTTACCAACATACAAATTGTGGAAAACTTACTGAAACCAGAAATTCTTGGTTTTGAAAACCCCATAAAAAGTTAAAGGGGATATACTTGTACAGGAAATGCCATGTCCATCTGCATGTGCATGTATCTGTGCATACATTTTTTGTCCAGAGAATATTTCTAAAACCACTGATTTTGAAAAGTAAAATTCTATTATTAGTCCAGTAAGGACAATTATAGTTCTGTTATATTTACCTGTTCCCGTGCCTGTTGGATCCCCACCCTGGAGCTATAAATAGAAAACACATAAATCAGTGTTATAAGAAATGATAACCGCACAAAATTACAAGCATTTATTACAAATAAAAGAGGAAAATGGAACAAGAGGCCCACGGGCCTTATAGGTCACCTGAGTATCATGTCACAACTTTCCAGCGATTGTATTTGATTCGTGTTTTAAGCCAAAAGCCATGAAATTCACAAATTTTGAAAGAGGCACCATTGCTTATCAAAGGGCAGATTTCAAAGCATTAATTTATTTTTAGTCAAAGTACCCCCCTGGTACCCCTGACCCAGCAGCCCTGAAATTATCTATTTTGAAAGAGGCCCCTTTCTTCATTATAAGGCCAGCATTTTTTTTATGTTTAGGTTTAGTTATGAACATGAGAATAAAAAAGTCCCGAAGGAGAAGGAAATAAAAATTTTTTTTGATAAATCAATTATTAACATTTGTACATTCTTTTTTTATGCTATCCTAATAGGCTCCTTGCCACTGGACACATAATGCTTACAAATAGGAAAGTAGAACATGTAATTGCTTATTTCATCATCTGCCAGTTTGGGCCAGTTGTATAAATTTTGTGATGTTGATCAAAATATACTTTAAAAAATCAATTCTTTAAAAGTCTTTCAATATATCTTCATTTTTTTAATATGTGTTAGGTGAATGTGTAGACATTGTTCTAAAATTTACTTGATGCCTAAAATTATAATTCCTATCATAAAACATACAGGGAATATTGGGGAGTAGGGTCAACATTTTTTCAATTAAGTGTAAAATAATTTTTCTGGCTGATACAAATGATACTACATGCCTGTATATATTTGTATATTCTTGCCTTTTAATAGTTGAATTTTTTTTTTTATTCCTTCAGGTTATTGTTTATTTCTTCCTCAAATGGACTTCACTTCTCCCATAGTTTTATTCATTACATCTGATGCATAAGCAACCCTTTTCTGAAGAATGATGCTTAGACTGTAAGCTATAACAGAGACCTAAACAATGTCCCTGGCAATATGCAATAGCTACCACGGGAAGTTTAAAACCTGGGGGTGGAAAATAATTTACAGTTAATTTTGAAGCGAATACATAATTATCTCACCAGCATGTCATTGTGCAACAAAGTCGTCAGCATTTTATTTGTCCTTTGAACGGGTGAAACGTTTTGAATGACACTCTTATCGATGAATTTTACACTAAACCAAGCTATCTTCTCAGATCTAGCTTTATTTACCCGCCGTTTCATCGTAAAACCGGAAGTGCGAGTTCGTAAATTTGAAATCTCGATCCCGACTCAAATTTGACATCGGAAAGAAAACAAATTGTTTTATTTTTTTCTGAAAATTCAAAACCTTGAGCGGAGGGTTTGTAAAACTGAAAATAAAATAAATCCTGGCCTTAAATATGTAATTAGATCATTAGCATATTAACCAGGAGCAAAGGATAAGGTGTTCAAAGAATTCATGTATTTCACTATATAATCATTAGAGTCCCACCCTAAAACAAGAACCCCTGACCCTGGGGCCATAAAATTCACAATTTTGGTAGAGGCACTCTTGCTTATCATAAACTATGTACTTAGTTAGTTTATTTAATACCCAGGAGCAGAGAAGAAGATTTTCAAAGAATTCATGTATTTTCATTATATAATCAATAGAGCCCCGCCCTAACACCAGAACCCCTGACCCTGGGGCCATAAAATTCACAATTTTGGTAGAGGCACTCTTGCTCATCATAACTATGTACTTAGTTGGTTTATTTAATACCCAGGAGCAGAGAAGAAGATTTTCAAAGAAATAATGCATTTTCACTACCTACTTATTTAGCCCCGCCCTAGCACTAGAACCCCTGACCCCAGGGCCATGAATTTCACAATTTTGGTAGAGGACCCATTGCTGATTACAATCATGCAAACAGTTTGACTGCTTGATGTCCAGGAGTAAAGAAGAAGATTTTTAAAGATTGCATTAATTTTAGTGGTTTTGGCCCCACCCCTCAGGCCCCAGGGGCAGGGATCATGAAATTCACAATTTTTGTTCCCCTTCACCCATAGATGCTTTGTGCCAAATTTGGTTGAAATTGGTTCAGTGGTTGCAGAGAAGAAGCTGAAAATGTTCAAATGTTAACGCAAGACGAACGAAGACGGACAAAAACAGATAGCAATAGGTCACCTGAGTTTAGTGACCTAATAAAATACAATGTTATTCCTTACCACAAAGTTACGAATCAGTCGATGAAATTTTGTGTCTCTATAGTAACCCCTCTGACAGAGCTTAATGAAATTTTCACAGGTTTTGGGCACCATCTCACAGTGAAGTTCCAGGTTCAGAAGACCATAGTTAGTAATCAGGGACACATAGCCCTTTTTCCCATTCTTCTTTACGATCTCATACCTCAACACATCCTCATCAATGATGGCTGTAAAGATACATTTAGAATTCTAATGATTGTATAATTTTGTTTAACATAACTTGGTACAAAGTAAGAAAAAACATCCTTAGCTTTTAAGAAAAACTAATTTGAAAAGAAAAACCATTGAAAACTGAACACTGATTAATACTAGTGAAGACTCCTGATTAGTACCTGCTTCATGTTGAGTTGTGGGGTCCATGGCTGTTGATGTGAACGAGGCAGCCACCCGTCCTGTAGAATAATGGGCCTGTAACGTAGAATTACATGTACTACGGTAACCATAGTTACAGGCCTGTTTTGAACAGGTAAACGGCAAAATTACTTAAGCTTAATTGTAAAAATTAAATGTAATTAAAACATACAGCATTCAAAAAGTCAGCCTTCTTCTTTTCTTCCTCTTTCTTTTCCTATATGGAAAAAAAGAATATTAAAAAAGAAAGATTTTTTTTAATACATGTACGAGGGTTGTCCCAAAATTTCGTAGATTGAGCGCATATCTTTTAAAGAAATTAATGTATCTTTATAAAATTTTCAGGATGGATAAAGCGTGTTCTTGGCAGATAAATTACGAAGTTTTATCATGTTTACTTGGAAACTTTTCGAGTAATAACATTTAAAGTGATATCGTTCTCTGACACCCGGAACAATCTGCAACGTCAAAAAATACAAATGTCAACAGTTCAAATTTTTGGAAAAAAAATTTCAATTACCAGAATCAAATTCTTAGATTAAACGAAACGGTTATAGTTATAAATGTAAAATATCTTAATAATTACTATGATATGATCAATTATTAAAATATGTAAACAAAGTATATGCATGTACAGGTATGTAATTATAATAATTTGAAAACGTTATATTTCTACAGTCTTTGCGTCTGTTTTCTCTAACGGAGTTGCACAATAGAACTCTTGCCTATTTCTTAGCCCTGTCTTTTATTTTAGTTACTGTTATTCACATATACATAGAGAAACCGTTTTAGTCATTTTAAATACTAAGGATGAGAAGAAGTTTCCTAATCTACCAAACATATATGACTGGTAAATTTCTGTAAGAGTGAATTCAGGATCAAAATACATGATCATAGTCCAGTGCGCCGCCTGGGCCAACGCAGCCGCCATTTTTCAAAAATTCGGATTTCAACCCCATGTATATAAAACGTTATAAAATTCATATTTATCAAAGCATAAACACCAAAATTTGAGAATTAATATAGTTAATTAAACAATTTTAAGAATTTTCATTTCCATTAAAAAAATACGTGGTAGTAATTACTTTTCCATAGGATTTTAAATATAATATACCAAATTTTAATTGCAACATTTGGGTATTGCGCCACCTTCCTACACCAGACAATGAAATGTGTCTTTTAAATTGGAGTAATTTGTGTAGTTACTTCATATTTGTCCATAAATTTATTAGATAGTGTTGGTTTAATCTATATACGAAGTTTCATTAATGTATGACATAGGGTTCCTACAAAACAACTCTTGTCTACGGAATTTTGGGACAACCCTCGTATAAGAAGGTTTTTACCTCCAGTACATGTATGTACAATGATGAAAACAATTATTTATGGATTAATCTTTTATTTCAAATTGTAAAAGATAAACTGATTCAGCTTGTTTATTAATTATTGTCTGAGCCTTACCGCTGGTTTATAGTCCCTCTCTAGCTCTGACAGGACGTCCCGGGTTTCAGCATTCACAGACTTCAGATGATACATGGGATTTTTCCGAGCCGCTTCATCATCTACAAATAAATCGTACATCTTTTGACCATATAAACCTTAAATATACCTGACTTGTTTTTACATGTAAAACATGAAAATTCTGTTCCCTAGATTTATTTTTGACAAAAATCCTAAATATTAACATACATATTTTAAGATCAAAATTACCTTCATCTCCATACTTCAATTTCTTCCTTACATGGTAGAAGGTATTTAAATTAAATTTGTCCACATTTGTTGGGTCCTGAAAAATATGTACTGGTATTAGTGCACATATCTGATACTGGTCCCATGAATGTTACAAATATGTTCAAAAATAAAAGTTGTATAATCAGAAACTTTGGGGTATATTTCTGTTGTTCTGACATCTAACTTTTAAAATCTTGAAAATCAGACCTAGAGTATTCATAGTTTTTGTTTGACAAAGGGTTGAAAATGCAACTTCACGTTTTCTTGTGTTCATAACAAGTGTCTTTCAGTTTGTGATAATGAATGAACAAAATTGTTATTCAATGTTAAAGATTCATTTTCTTCTCCTTTATGTAATATGTAACAGTTTACAAACTAATTATTCAAATTTCAACTCCCTATTGTAACAATTCTGAAATGATTTACTTTAGACACCGTTATGAACAACATTATCGGTATAAGAACTTTACAGTGAATAAATTTCCTTAAAGTCTCCTGCTGAACATGCACATCCTTACATACTGTGTTGTCATCCATGTATTTTATTGTAATGTTTTAAGCTTTTTACTGGTTAATGAAAATTTTATTGCAAAAAAATTTCCTCATTTTATTGTTCATAACCAAGACACTTGAAGGCCGGAGTGGTAGTGATGTTTCCTTTATTCACATTTTAACTCAACCACCCTCTGTTGCATGTTACTTGTTATAACATATATTCCAATCCGCAGTAATTCTGGTAATATATTTCATGCATATTAGCTATTAGTTGGAAATAGTATCACCAAGCCTGCAGAGGAGATTCCAGAGCAATATCGTGTGTGACCAACAACCATGTATGTGAATGACTTGAAAGTTATCCTGGGATGCCAATGATACAAAAGCACCAGACAAATTATTTTCAATAACTGTTTTAATATAAATTTATTACATTTCAAAAATATTCTTCTTCCAAATTACAAATCTGAAAAGAAATAAAAAAAAAGTAACTGTATATACAGTTTTGATCAAACCAATTGAAATTTGTTGGCTGGGCCCTCTATGGTATGTGGCTCTTCAAATGGCTAGGCCCTCTATGGTCTGGGGCTCTCCACTCAGTGTGACTTGTGGTTCCTCAGGTTGACTTATAATGGCTGGGCCCTCTTTGGTCTGGAGCTCTTATAATGGCTTGGCCCTCTATGGTATGGGGCTCTTCAAATGGCTGGGCCCTCTATGGTCTGAGGCTCTCCACTAAGTGCGACTTGTGGTTCCTCAGGTTGACTTATAATGGCTGGGCCCTCTTTGGTCTGGAGCTCTTATAATGGCTTGGCCCTCTATGGTATGGGGCTCTTCAAATGGCTGGGCCCTCTACGGTCTGAGGCTCTCCAATAAGTGCGACTTGTGGTTCCTCAGGTTGACTTATAATGGCTGGGCCCTCTATGGTCTGGGGCTCTCCACTAACTGCGACTTGTGGTTCCTCAGGTTGATTTATAATGGCTGGGCCCTCTTTGGTCTGGAGCTCTTATAATGGCTTGGCCTTCTCTGGTATGGGGCTCTTCAAATGGCTGGGCCCTCTATGGTCTGAGGCTCTCCACTAAGTGCGACTTGTGGTTTCTCAGGTTGATTTATAATGGCTGGGCCCTCTTTGGTCTGGAGCTCTTATAATGACTTGGCCCTCTATGGTCTGAGGCTCTCCACTAAGTGCGACTTGTGGTTTCTCAGGCTGACTTATAATGGCTGGGCCCTCTTTGGTCTTGGGCTCTCCACTCAGTGCCACTTGTGGTTCATATTCTTTTATGTTCCCTCCACTTTTTGTGCTGTTCCTCACAAGTGTTACGGGGTCTTCAGGTTTCCACTCATTATCTGCCTTTCCCTGCATTTTCAGTCTCTCTCTGTACCTCTTCTGGCCGACTCTTTTTCTGACTCTGACACTTTCTTTTTCCTACAGACTCCATCATCTGAAAAATAACACATGACATAGTAAGACAAAGATGTAATTAAGCCTTGTGATAATGAAGCATGAAAACTATTTCTTGTTGTGTCACAAGTGTCCATGTTATGAACAAACCAAGTTCCTGATATATTTTTTCACCCCATGCTACAACAATATTATTAAAACCTCATTTTAACTTAAACCTTCCAGTCAAGTAAAATTCTTCAGTTATTTTAATAAATCTTTAAAATATATCTTTTAAAAGTCTTATATAGATGTTCATAACAACAGACTACAAAAAAAATTATACAATTTGTGTCCGTATGATGAACAATTGCAGATTTGTTTAATCATTAAATTTCATGCTTGTTACTGCATATAAACATTTTATTATAAAATATTAATCTATTTTTTTTCAAAATGAAATTGCAAATTTACAGAATAATAATTCCGAATCAAACTATTCAAATGGTTTTCTGTTCATAATTTGGACTCTGGAAACTGCACATCCATTACAGGGTCTTGTTATGAACAATACCTTTTTTTAAAATTCCCACACCTTGTGATACTTAAATAAAGCAAAATTCTCTCAAATTGATTGTCTTAGAGATTTTAATTAGTTTTATTTTCTGTGTGTATCACTGGTCAAATATTAAAGCAGAAAATTTGGCCTTCTTTATTCGTTCATAACGTTAGATGCATGTCAAAAACAAGTTGGAGCCGTCTCTGTTATGAACAAAAGTTAAAAGTCTAAAACCATTTTTTGTGTTCTGACTTGCACTGAGATCAGCATTTGTTCTTGTGTTAGATACAAATTTCATTTATTTCTTTAGTCTAAGCATGCCGAAACTGTTATTATGTTCCGTACAGTAAAATTACACTGTCGTTCATAAAAAGGACACATGCTGCATGGCTTTTGTCGTTTCGTTTCAAGAGTATTTCTAGCTTTAATTTTCTCAAACACCCATATCGCTTCCTTATATCGATGAATAAATGTTCATACTACAATAAAGTTTATGCCATTTCACTTATTTCAAACCATAAATGCCCTTTAACACCATAAAAAGAAAATTCTCACCTTAGCTTCCGTTCATAACAAGCTTTGACAGTTATGGACACTGCTATTTAGTAAGCGTCATTGAACACATGGTTGTGTACACATATTTGCGATCTACGTCACCGGACTTTGTGTACACATGAGTTCAATCTAGAACACGTTTTTCAGTCGTGTACTCAAAGTATTCGTTCTCTAGCTATATGTTTAGCGTTCATAACAAGTGGACGCGCGACTTAGAGGCTGTGATTAATTTCACTTTTAAATACTACACATAGTTTTATTGCAGCGATAATTTGTTTGTCTTTAAAATACGAATCAAACTGATTTATTTTCCATTCAATGTGCATTCAAATGCATTTGATGTTTTCTAACAACTCCTTTTTTTATTGCGTTCAGTGTGGACACTGTAAGTTATGAACGCTTGATTTATTTTATTTTCGTTCAAATGCGTTTTTTAATAATTCTTTTTTAAAAAACACTACTCAGAGTGTAAATCCATATATTTTTCTATTCTAATCAGAAAAAAAATCTGTATTAAATCCAATTCCAACATCCAATGCAGTAGTGCAGTCTGACAGCCACTTGATTGTAACATATAAACGTGAAAAAAGCACTGCATTTTCAACAAAACAAATGATATATTTTTTGGTTTCAGCATTTCATAAATATAATTTTGGTGTGTGTAGAATCTACAAAGTAAGCAGGTTATTTTGATATGCCCATGATACTAATAATTCAATGCTTTTTTGAGAAATTGGATATTTAATACCACTCATGTCAGCTGACCCAGTATGAAATATGTGCACATTAACATTTAGTGGTAACTGTAAAACCTACAGTATACAAGTATGAGACAAGAATTTGATGAAATGCAAAACGACTGCAATATAAAAATGTATACTTGTAAATTGTAAAACAGATTTCCTGCGATGAATTGCCTCTGTAGACTGTGCTTACTACTCTGGTTATCAGTCATTATTATCAATCAACATTATGTAGTAAAACTTGTTTAGTACGAACACAGATATTGCAAATTCACAGATATAGTAAAGTTATCTTGGATCCCCAGCTTTATAAAGAACTATATGCGGTATATTGCATATATTTGCCCCCACAAAAGTCAAATTTTGAAAACTTCCTGAAATGTGCTGAATTCAATAAATTGTATGAGAAATATAAATTAACAGAAAATATTATAGTGTCAAAGCCCTGTATTCACAATTTTTGTTTTTATGACGTCACAAACTAGTCCGATTTTATATCCTTTTTCAGAAAGAGGACAAAATAGACAAAATTTCAACAATTTTAGCATTAAAATTTATAAAGTGCAAGTTTGTTCAGGAACAATATTGACATATTTCATTGATATTATCATTCTACACATTATATCAAAATATTGATCCTGAACACACATGCGCTCGGTGACTTTTACTCAAAATATCGACCAAATATGTACATTTTTCTGTAAAATTCATACAAAAATGGATATTTACGTCATGTTTGTGACGTCATTACGTACATATGGCGTCATTACTTATGAAAATATTCAGTGCTTTGAAGTCAGTACTCCCCTGTTTAAGAACTTAATTAAATATATATCCATCAAAGTTTGATTTGGGGGGCAAATATTGGTTAATACCGAATAAAGTTCTTTAACGAATTCCTTATATGAAAATAACAAATTACGGATATGGAAAAGTAATTCCATAGGTACCAGTGACTTCGTTATAACCCAGTTTTACATCTTTATACCTGTATTGTGATGATATCTGTATACCTGTATTGTGATGATATCTGTATACCTGTATTGTGATGATATCTCTATACCTGTATTGTGATGATATCTCTATACCTGTATTGTGATGATATCTCTATACCTGTATTGTGATGATATCTCTATACCTGTATTGTGATGTGATGATATCTTTATACCTGTATTGTGATGATATCTTTATACCTGTACTGTGATGATATCTCTATACCTGTATTGTGATGATATCTTTATACCTGTATTGTGATGATATCTTTATACCTGTATTGTGATGATATCTTTATACCTGTATTATAATGATATCTTTATACCTGTATTGTGATGATATCTTTATACCTGTATTGTGATGATATCTTTATACCTGTATTGTGATGATATCTTTATACCTGTATTGTGATGATATCTGTATACCTGTATTGTGATGATATCTTTATACCTGTATTGTGATGATATCTTTATACCTGTATTGTGATGATATCTTTATACCTGTATTGTGATGATATCTTTATACCTGTATTGTGATGATATCTCTATACCTGTATTGTGATGATATCTTTATACCTGTATTGTGATGATATCTTTTCTTGTAAATGGTTCATCTGTCAGTAGGTCTTTGAAGAAACTGGGTTTTATGTTCAGTCTTTCCACAGCCTGAAATTTCAATTCTCTGTGTATCAGTGTTTTCAAATGATATATTTTAATCAAATCTGCTTGATATCAAAATCATTATTTGAATCTAATTAAATACATATGTAGTTCCCAAAATAAAATTATTACATTTATTACATTTATTTGTGTACAAAATATATCAAATTTGGGAATACAAAATAATTAAAATAAATTTTATATACAAATTTCATAACAGCTGCTGATGGTCATAAAATCATGAAAAATACATTAAGTCAGACAGGTAAAAAACAGGACTCACATCCATACAGAAGACATTTCCTGTCTGTTTGATGGCCACAATGTGTGTGTTCTCATTGAATACTTTGAATGTGACTGGACAGTGATATTTCCCTGCAGACAAAAAATCATAAATTGGTAATTCTGATTTACAATAAGAAGCATCAATCACTAGTTATTGAAGAGTTTACTCACCATCTCCATTCTTGTGAAAATTTAACTTGATCAACTCTTTTGCACTGAGTTTCTATAAAAATAAGTGCAATACAAACAAAATTAACACCCACAGTATGATTAAATATGTCACAACAAGTCAATTAAGTTGTTTTAAAAATCAAAGCAGATAGCACAAATCTACCTCTCCTGAAACTGGGTTTATACCATACTTCTTAAGAAATGGTACAATGTTCCTAGAAATAAGAAAAAAGAACACTCAAATATTGTACTGGTACATTAATTCTTCTTTTAGAGGAATAATTCTAAAAAGCAGATGTAAAAATAATTATATGTATTTCTAATGAAATACATTTACTGCCTACTCATCATCCATAATCTCACATGCTAATTTGTATTAAAATGCTACCAATAATTAATAAGCAGATTTTGTGACTGTTATTAATATGTACTGGAAAAACAATGTCTCTAAAATATTCACTTGAATACTTGAACTCAAACAATCTAAATAAATGATAACAATTCCTAGCTTCACTTAAGTATTAAATGGTTTTTGTGTGATGGTCCTCTGAAACTCTTAATCTCACTAAGATAGAAAGTCTGAACGATCCAAGAAAAATGTGTGCCAAAATACAATAAATGCTTACACATCATGAACATTTACAGAAACTTACATCAAGTCAAAAACAGCACCCTCTTTGGTGCAGAGAGGATTCTCAAAAGGCTGGAATGAGAGGCTATAAAAAAGGAACAGAATTTTAATGTTGTATTGTTCCAGAATGCTTTTAGTTGTTAGAAATTTTGTTGAATATTTGCAATATAAATATTAATAAATATCATTTCATTTTTTAAGAAGTTACCTGCAGCAACTGAATGGAAGTCTCCTGAATTTTGAGTTCTCTCCTGTAGCTGACTTTCCCTTGTATCCTCCAAATTCTGTCCTCCATTCTGTGTTTGTGAGATATCTTCAAAACAATATCAATTCCACTATTTTGGTAATGTTACATTACCAATTTAATCCAATGTTTATGTTATACAAAATATAACAACTTCAGCAATCTAATTAAAATTAAATGTTAGATCCACTCGCACACTTGCTACACTAGTGTGAGTGTGAGTGGATCTAACAATGTTAGTACAGACCTGTTTACCTAATCGTTGTTGCTCAGTATTTTTTATTAGAATTGTTCGTTAGATTTGGCATTTTGCCAGTAAGATTTCACTTCCCATTGATTTTACATATATTCATAGACAATGTCTGCTTTTCTGATTTAAAAATAAACATGGCTTAACAACATGGTCTTTGTCATTTTATAATATACCACTGCGCTTTGGCAACCCGACATCACTTATGTGTTTGTAATCCTTCTCTTTTAAGCGATTAACAAGCTTGAAACTAAGACCGATCATAACAAAAATTAACTGCTAAATTTCAAACGTCAAATATTTCCGATTTCCGTATATTCGTAATAGCAAAACATGAGACCTATTTTAAACTAAAAATCCGTACAAATTAAATATGGCGAAATCGTAAGAGTAAACAGGTCTGTTCGTAACATCTAATTCAACATATTTCATAGGTTGCAACTTTATAAGATAAACGGCAGTCTTAAATCCCAATCAATGAGTCAGAGCATATATATATTTGATTTACATATTCAATACACGTCAAACTTTACATTTCTGGACATCATTAACTGATTCAGAATCTACTTCATCATTCATTCTCATTTGTTGTCATTTTAATTTTTTTCATTATTCACCAGTATTACAACAAAATGATTAACTGTAGATTAAAGTGCTTAAGATTAAAGCATTGAGTCAAAGCGCAAATATGTAATTGTAAACTGACTTATTAGAAAGACAAGGGACTACTTTTTTGATAGTCAGTCATTATAAATTTAGCCTTCAAATTTGATTATTTTTTTTTAAATTAGTTGAAATCTACTCATTTAATGAGTATTCTACTAAGAAAGCAAGCCAAACTCGTCAGTTTTACTCACAATTTGTCTTTTTGGTGTTGTTTCTTCCCCATTTTTTTTTTCTTATTTCGTAGATTGTTTTGCAGGAAATTGAAAAACGTTCACTAAAATTAAAACTCCTCACTAATGACTGTGAACTATTGCGATCCGATATGTAATTTAAAAAAAACATTGATTGTAAAAATATCGCCAAATATTGATAATAATAAAAATTGAGTTCATTGATATCACATTAATTTTTTCTTAAACCTTCTGTAAAGACTGTGATATTTTCCCTTTGTTTCCCCCTCTTTCAACACTGCATGATTTTCCCGCACATTAGGCGCACCACATTCGGAGTTCCCTCGCACACCAACACCGAAAACAAAAATGAAATTGGGTACAAAGATGAAATAATCGACGCAATGAAAAGTATTGTATCTCAGTTAAAGGCTTCCCCAAAGGGACAGCTCAAATATGAAAGAGATCCTAACATTGAAAAGGTATTTTAAATATTGATTGTTGAATGGGTACTTGGGTTTTAAATCTAGACCAAATGATGTAGGCCTATGACATAAAGAAGTTTCATAGGCATGGTACATATTCATATATGGACTGTTTATATAGATATTTTGGAAACTTGGTATATTTACAGAGACCTTTATACCTTGTATATATTCCCTGATATTTACAAGAATTAACATTAATTTCAACATGGATGAACCATCTCATTTCTCAGGATGGCTAACTCAGTAACTGATCTCTGTACTTAATCATCTCTGATCATTTCATTCTGAAGCAGTTAGGAGTTAAGCTCACCTGATCTGACGGCTCAAGTGATCTTTTCTAATTAAAGAGCTTTTGTCCTGTCTGACATTTCTCAACTTTTTACATCTTGACTTCTGTACCAGATTTGCCCGAAAACATCCCAGGGTGAAGGGGAATCAAATTACAAAAAAAGGCCCACATCCTGATTGAAGGCAAGAAATTATGGGGAAGACTTAATGAGGTCAGGTCAGATAAGAATCTTCCTCTGAAGAGACCAAAAAGATGAAACTTAATTCTAAGAAACTTCTTATTACAAAGTGTTGTTTTGAGTTTTCAAATCTTTGATCTTGATGGGGGTAGAATTTACTTTTGCTGGGAAAATATTTATTAATCTTGTGATAACAGGGACAAGGTGAATAAGGTGAGCATTATGACCCATGGACCTCTGGTTCACTATTCAGTTTTTCTCAGCTTCTGTAATATTAAACATTAAAATTTTTTATAAAAAGATGAGTTACTGTAATTGTACTTTTTTCCTACAGGATCATGAACAAGATGATTTCAGAAATCCACAGAATCATATTTTATGTTCAGTCTATGCAAAAGAAAATTGCACAAATTTCTTGGGACTGTTTTATATATCTTAAATGCACTTTTAGCACAAAGTGTCAAATTTTCAGTGAAATTTGTGACCCCTTTCTTATAGCATAAATTAATCCCATGCAGAAAAAAAGCACATACATGTATACAGTATTTTGACAACTTTTAGAATCATTTATTTTATACAGGAATACTTTGACAAATATCTGTCACCCCCAAAGTTGAGCACACACCACTCCGAGATGTCAACACAGAACAGTTTTTATGTACAAGAGGAAGATGAGGGAGAATCATCAGAGAGGTAAGATAAAGATTGTAGCTAATACTAGACTAAGTACACTTGTACTAGCAGTCAATGGAATGTGATTGGTTACATTCTAATATACCATTCAAATTACTTATCTTACCAGGGATTTATCTAGCTATTTTGTTTTACTACCGTTTTATAAGTAAAGGGGAAAAATGAGAGGCGCAGGCTCGATCTGAGCGCTGGAGGCGCGAGTATTCTAGGGGGGTCCGGGGGCATGCCCCCCCGGAAAATTTTTAAATAAATGGAGCAAAATCCTGCATTCTTAGAGCTTCTGAGGGTCATTTGTAGACCTTTACAAAAGCCACAAAAACTTCACTTTTGAGACAAAATATTAAATAACAAAAAAAAAAAATTTAAACCAAGTCAGTACTTTATTTAATTTTTTCTCTCAATATCTATCACAAATCAATTCTGTCTTTCATGTTTCACTACTAACATTGTTTTTGTTGTTACTCCATTCTTCCGATTCATAGTGATTTAAGCTCCATCTTACTCATCTACACTTTTCTTAACTCTGCAATCGCATACGTATATTTTGACATCATGGCCACATGGCACATGTTTACCGATCAATATCAACTAGAAGCTTGAATAATCTACTCTCGCTTTTAAAAGCATTTGAATGACTAGGATTGTGAATTAGGATATGCTGTTAAACTTCAATCGGACAAAAACAGAAAATTTCAGTACGATGTTTTAAATATTCTCAGTTTAATTGGAGACTTTTCTATCTGAAAAAGGGGAATTTTTCACCTTTTTAAAGAGGGGAAAGGTACCGTTTACCGGTAGTAAAAACAGCCTTGATGAATCCCTGCTTACCATCATGGTTTCCTGTTTTTTTTCCCCAGAAAACAGATCCAGAATAAAATATTTTACTGGGAATATAAAGCATGATTAATTATATTATACATTATGATTATGATATTATACCCACAGATTTCTGAATATTTCTTATTTATTTAAATTTCTAATAGCATATAAATTCAGTTTGATTATTTTTCAGTGACATATCTGAGAGCATAAGGAACCTGAAGGTTCAAATTAAAAACAAAGTCAGGAAACCAAACAAGGCGAAAGTTCAGTTCACCACCAAGAACCACCCCTCTGTGAGTGACATGACTATCCAGGTATCTAACAGGAGATCAGACCCTACATACGCGGACACTAAAAGAAACGCCGGTCAAATCAAAGTCAGCTTCAGTAACGATCTCTGTAAAGATAACCACAAAAAGAAGGGGCGATTGACGGAGAAGCCATTGGATCTACCAAGTGTTGATAAGGCTGCCTCAGAGAAGTTTATTGTGTCACCGGAGTACAACAGAAGTAGGCGAGGCATTCAAGATTACGAAGAGGAACGTATTAAAGAGTCAAAAGTAAGAAAACTTGGTGAAAAAAAGCAACTGAAAAAACTGTGAACTGTTTACACTGTTAAGTTGTTGTAGCATGTAAATTGCAGGAAGCCCTAAATTATCAAATTCAGTTATTCTTTTTGTTTCATCAGACTGAATTTGAAAGAAAAAGACGGCAGTTTAAGGAAGCTGGGAGAAAAATCAACAGGAAAGCAGAAAGGCAAATTAATGAGTATGAAAACAAAAGGCAAGAAAAAGCAGCTTCACAACAGAAACAAATGGATCAGCTGGAGAAGCAAGGGTAAATAAGGGGGGATGGATAACTAAAGAGATACAGGGATAAATAAGGGGGAGGGGATAGCTCAAGAGAAACAAGGGTAAATAAGGGGATGTGAATGGATAACTAAAGAGAAACAAGGGTAAATAAGGGGGGAATGGATAACTAAAGAGAAACAAGGGTAAATAAGGGGGAATGGATAACTAAAGAGGAACAAGGGTAAATAAGGGGGAATGGATAACTAAAGAGAAACAAGGGTAAATAAGGGGGAATGGATAACTCAAGAGAAACAAGGGTAAATAAGGGGGAATGGATAACTCAAGAGAAACAAGGGTTAATAAGGGGGAATGGATAACTAAAGAGAAACAAGGGTAAATAAGGGGGAATGGATAACTAAAGAGGAACAAGGGTAAATAAGGGGGAATGGATAACTAAAGAGAAACAAGGGTAAATAAGGGGGAATGGATAACTAAAGAGAAACAAGGGTAAATAAGGGGGAATGGATAACTAAAGAGGAACAAGGGTAAATAAGGGGGAATGGATAACTCAAGAGAAACAAGGGTTAATAAGGGGGAAATGGATAACTCAAGAGAAACAAGGATAAATAAGGGGGAATGGGTAACTAAAGAAAAACAAGGGTAAATAAGGGGGGATAATTAAAGAGTTACAGAGATAAAGAAGGGGAATGTATAACTTAAGAGAAACAAGGATAAATAAGGGGAGGGGAAGGGGGAATGGATAACCAAAGAGAAACAAGTGGAAATTAGGGGGAGGGGAAATGGGAGTGGACAACTAAAGAGAAACAAGGGGAAATAAGGGGGAATGGATAACTAAAGAGAAACAAGGGGAAATAAGGGGGGATAACTAAAGAGTTACAGTGCTAAATAAGAGTGAATGGATAACTAAAGAGAAACAAAGCTAAATAAGGGGGAATGGATAACTAAAGAGATACTAGGGTAAATAAGGGTATGTGAATAGATATCGAAAGAGAAACAAGGGTAAATAAGGGGGAGGGGAATGGATAACTAAAGAGAAACAAGGGTAAATAAGGGGAAGGGGGAATGGATAACTAAAGAGATACTTGAGTGAATAAGGGGATGTGAATAGATAACTAAAGAGAAACAAGGGTAAATAAGGGGGAGGGGAAGGGGGAATGGATAACTAAAGAGAAACAAGGGTAAATAAGGGGTGATGTATAACTAAAGAGATAAAATGGTAAATAAAAAGGAGAGGGAATGGATAACTAAAGGAAAACAGGGATGAATAAGGGGGGGGGACAACTAAAGAGATACAGTGCTAAATAAAGAGAAACAAGGCTAAATAAGGGGGATAACTATAGAGTTACAGTGCTAAATAAGGGAGAATGGATAACTAAAGAGATAAAAGGGTAAATACGAGGGAATTTATTACTAAATAGATACAAGGCTAAGTAAGGGGGAATGGATAACTCAAGAGAAACAAGGCTTAATAAGGGGAATAACTTAAGAGATACAGGGCTAAGTAAGGGAGAATGGATTATAAAGTGATGCAGGAGAAAGTGGGATAAAAAGGGGAAGATGGATAGAATTACGGGTAAATAAGGGGAAGAGGGAACACATAACTAAGGAGGAACAGTTTAAAAGGGGAAGTAGGGACAAAGGGGGTTTGAGAAGACAAAAAAAGAAGATTATTTAAATAAATTGTATAAAGATATTTTTTCAAGTTATTAAAGATAAAAAAAATTTTAAACTGTTTATTACAGGTCAGCAGAGTTGTTGGAAAAGCAGATGAAAATGATACAGGGCTATATTCATCATGCAAAGGTCTGTCGAGATTTTACTAAATTTTATATTTTATATATGATTGATTCCTACCTCTCTGATCGCCTGAGATTCAACACTGCAAATAAAATACTATGCTATATTCACTTGCACATAGCCTTCCAGGTGCATGTAAGGATTTATTTTTCTTGGAATTAGACTAAAATTAGATTTTGAAATTACAAATTGATACATGTAGTCTTGGAAAGTTTATTCACTTGCACCTGACTTCCACACATTTGAACATAACTTTATTAAAGATTGAAGACTTTCAAATCTAGATTTTATACTTTGTAATCATAATTAAATATATTTTCTTGTTAGATGGTGGAAAAGAAACAAGAGAGAATTCAAGAAGAAATGAAGAAGAAGTTTGTATTTCATTTATTTAGAATGTTATAAAAGTATCAGTACTTGTTGGTTTTGATGTTCAACACATGTTTTGTTCACTGAGAGCTTAAAAGATATGTTTTAAGTCATTCACAAAGTATTAGATCAGATTAAAGAAATTTTTAGTAGTTAAAGTTTACTTACAAAATTTTGAAAAATTATATCCTTTTTAAGCATAAATGTAAATAGGGCTAGGACATGTAGTGTTTGTCATATTCTTCTTCATTTGTACTTCCATCTGTCATCAAACTACACTCTAGCAAATAGCTAAGTTTACCAACAGACAACTTGTATTTACTGATTTCTTATAAGATGCAAAAGTGTTCAAAGCTGTCAGTTGATTGTTTGAAAAACATTAAGGTTTTAGTGTACGTCTGGCCCTGTCCTCTTCTTCACATATGTAAATTATATATTATTTTTCTGTTTACCAGGGAGGCAGAAAGGCTTAAGATATTGGAGAAAGTTAAAAGCATTGTGAGTGATTCCAAGACTATCCTCGACAAAGTAAAAACAATGTACAATGCCTATGCTGCGAAGCTCCCAGAGAGTGTAGCTAAAGGAATACAGAGCGCCCAGCAGAGGTATAACATGTCACAGCAGATAGTGTCTCCAGAGGACAGCAGGCCAGAGATCACAAATCAACATATCATCACTATCACAGAAAACTTCAGGTTTCTGTCCAACACCCACGACTTTGTCAAACAATCCATACGTAAGTCTTTGACACAATTAAAATTTCCAGAGAGAGAGAAAGAGCACAAAATATTCATTTATCAAAGGTGCTTGCTGTAAATAATTTATTTACTTCAAAATATAATTAAATGTTGATGTGTTTTTTGGGATTTCAGAGGAGGTAAAAGAGAAAGAGAAGGAGGCGCTGGAGGCCAAAGTGAAGGCAGAAGAGGAGGCGAGGAAGAAGGCAGAGGAAGAGGCCAGCAAGCCAGCCGAAGCTGCCTCCTCTGTAAGAATACATCAGTAAAATACCAACAAAACAAAGACTGGGAAACAATTATAAACTGCTACATCAGAACTGACATTGGAGCTGTATAATCAAATTATTTTTCTTGAAGGTTGGTTCTCCTGGACAGCCATTGGTCTCCTCCACTCCTATACCAGGAGCCACCTCCCAGGAGACGCAGGGGGCAACAGGTGGGGTCCCAGTGGCCACAGGTCCCACAGCAACCCCACAAATCAGTCCAGCAGGTACTTGTAAATACATTCCCATTGTAGCCATTTATAACTGACTTTGTTTTTACATGTACATGTTTGTACTTAATGGAATACCTGGGGAAGGCACTTCAACATCTCAGTACCCACCCATAGAGGCAAAAATCTTTACTTGAAAGACGATCTATCTACTCATTTTAAGGAATTCACTTACCATCAGAAGTGATTTTTGTTTTTGGAAGTGCATGTTTTCCTTAAAATTGCCCCCCCTTCAAATCCACCAATATGTTAAGGAAGCAAATGCTAGATACTTAACTTAAATTTGGAAATGCTCAATATTACAGTACATTGTACCAATTGTACAGACTGAGTGCAGTTTGGCTTCCCTTGACTCCATCTTACTCTGCTTTAGATTAAGAGTATGCTAGTTAGTTATAGAGTAACATTCTTCATTGACTATGTTACAGAGGGAGAGGTCCTGTGTGTAGACATGGAAGCTTTCCAGGAATACACCGGACTTCAACAAATGCTCAAAGATGCAGAGGAAGCCATACAGGTCTTGTCCTCTACTCAACAGGTAGGATTTACTGATAGCCAATCAAAGTCCTCTACACCATAGGTAGAAATAACCAGTAGCCAATCAAAGTCCTCTACTTCGCATGTAGAAATACTCAATCCTTTAACAACAAATAGCCAATCAAAGTCCTCTATTTCGCATGTAGAAATAATCAATCCTTTAACAACAAATAGCCAATCAATGTCCTCTGCTTCGCATGTAGAAATACTCAATCCTTTAACAACAAATAGCCAATCAAAGTCCTCTATTTCGCATGTAGAAATAATCAATCCTTTAACAACAAATAGCCAATCAAAGTCCTCTACTTCGCATGTAGAAATAATCAATCCTTTAATAACAAATAGCCAATCAAAGTCCTCTACTTTGCATGTAGAAATAATCAATAGCCAATCAAAGTCCCGTTCTTCGCATGCAGAAATAATCAATCCTTTAACAACAAATAGCCAATCAAAGTCCTCTACTTCGCATATAGAAATAATCAATCCTTTAACAACAAATAGCCAATCAAAGTCCTAAAGGTTCTCCACACCACAGGAAGAAATACCAATAACCAATCAAAATTACGCAAGACTCAAATTAATAACAAATTATTTTAGTCCTGTATACCACAGACATTAACACTCAGCATCCAATGAAAACTAATTCCTATCACTTGTAGGGTCCAATCAACCCAGTTCCTATTAGTTTAATAAAAAAAATTCCAGCAACTTTTAAACTACATTATCATGGAATTGATATTAATTGCAATTCATCTTTAGCAGTTCAAACATTTATTTAAGAAATCGCCATGCTTTAGATTTGATAAGATCACATTACAGGAGACACATCCCCTCCTATAACTTACATGTATATTGAGGAATGCAGCTATCAAGAAGCATGATTTGCTTGTCTTATCTAAGTACAGTACATGTACTGTATAGGTAAACTAGTTTTATGATTTATGAAAATATAGAAAATTACAACATACAGCATGTATAACATATTTAATGTTTTGAATGGTTGATGTTTAGCTGAAGAAGATGAAGTTTGATCTTCAGAAGGCGGTGAACATCCCTATCAATGCTATATCGGCTGTTAGTGGGGCTCACCTGAGAGACAAACTGCAGCGCCTCCTGGTGTTACTGTCAGGTCAACAAGTGGAGATAAGCAATAAAAGGGTCTCCGTCAGAGACCACCCAGCTGCTCTACCATTCTGTAAATACCTCATTGCTAAAATGGTAGTGGTAAGTGTTCTATGTATATTTACCTAAAATAACCAAGTCACACAGCTTATATCGTAATTGGAATATTTACTGGGGTATATATTACACAATGGTGATAAGATCATATATTTATAACTTTCAATGTGGTCTTTTTGATTTTTTGAAAATTCTTCATATATCTGTTTGTATTTCATGATTTTTTTTTCTTGATTTATGCAATGTTTATGTATCATTTTTCTCTAAAATACATTCAGACAGAAAATTTGAATAGCATCTATATTTACTCTTTGTCCCATTAATAGTATTAAATGTAAAGACCTTAATCTTGCTGTTCTTTTGCTTATTTTCTAAAGAGAAAAGGTGAGGAGCAGGTGTCGTCTATCTTTGAGTCGGCCTTCCCCTTGGCGGCGGTGATGGTGGGGCTGCTGACCCAGCACCCAGACATCCGGGACCTCCTTCTGGCTCACTTCCACTCCCTGTGTCCCTACACGGTCCCCTACCACATCCCCCGACAGGACCAGCAGTCAACTGAGGAATACCACAAGTATGTACACAGTGAAAATGTGTGTTAAAATGTTGAGTGAAGGTCAAGATCTAGTAAAATGACTTTAGACTAATTTTTTGGTGCTAGATCCATTATGACGTCATAATCAATTTCAAATTTCTTTTTCCGGTACTTTACAGCTTTAGTAGAATTATATAGTAAATAGGGTATTTTCATGGCATTCAATTTGAAATCATACAAAAAGTAATCCTGATACCTATATCAAATTTGATATTATTTTAAAGAAGAGGACACAAACATTCAAATTACTGTTTTCTGAGAGACTGTAGGCAATCTGGATACATTTCCTTTGTCGAATATGAATAAAACTCCCATATTCCTGACTGTTTTTCTTAATTTTTCATTGACAATGAGTTTATAATATTGTTTTTCATTTTGTTTACCTATAAATTATGACCTGAAACACCTTATTTGACCAAGCTGAAGTTATAAAGCATCATTAAAGGATTTATTTTTCAAATTTGATACATCTGTAGGCACCTTTCATTTACTAGATCTTGACCTTAGCATGTATTAAAAAAGCACAAGTATACATGTACTACACAATCAGAACACGTGTTAAAATTTCAAAATTAGCATATTATTATGTGAATATTTTTTTTCTACCACATTACAAAAAAATATTCTTGTCTTATATGTGTACTGATATTACAACTAAATGAAATGGAAAATTCAAAAATGGGGAATTGCTGATCAAGCTACTTTTTCACCCAATTGTGATGAAGAGGTTATAAGTTACTATACACATGTACACCTATAGTTTTTTATGGGTTCTTATCTCAATATTATGAAATATAATTTTTTTTTTTTTAATTTAGATAAAGGATTAAATTCTTTATTTCATGCTTTTAAATTCATATGCAATGTTTCTTTACAGAGCACTGGGCTACAAATATGACAGTGACGGAAATGTTGAGAAACAGGACAAATTTTTGAAGCGAATGTCAGGGATTATGAGATTATACACCTCTATAATGGTCTCTTCTCCCCCGCGACAACAGAGTACTCACCCATTTGGGATTGAGCATGCATGGATATGGTTGTCAAGGGTGATGAACATTCAACCTCTTCCTGATGTCACGGCTACCATGGTGTTTGACCTCCTAGAGGTCACAGGACATGCTTTGTTTCACAAATACAAAAAGCAATTTCTGAAAATGCTTCATATATTGATACGCGAATTTCTACCCAAACTGAAATCAGTAGCATCATCAGGAGGAGGAGGTCCTGTATCTAGACTAGAGGCCCTGATCAAGGCTAGCATACAGAGACAGGGACAAATTCCACCACCAGAGGGACTACTTCCTCCTAACTTCTGGTCGTCATAATAGTAGAGGCCCTGAGAAGTCTAGCAGCGAAAGAAAAATCCCACTACCAGAGGTTTCCCCCTCCCTAACTTCTGATCTTGATACAAACTTGATAATGTACAGTGTGTACTTATGCACATAATGTTTATGTCAGTTAAGTACAGTAATCAAGGGCTGATGCTTCTTGACAAAAGAATTGCTATTTATAATCAAAATCAGGTTAGAACTACAATTTTTGTCAGCTTCTGATCTTGATACAAACTTGATAATGTACAGTATATACTTATGCACATAATGTTTATGTCAGTTAAGTACAGTAATCAAGGGCTGATGCTTCTTGAGAAAAGAATTGCTATTTATAATCAAAATCAGGTTAGAACTACAATTTTTGTCAGCATTATTGTACTATCATTGTAAAAACTGTTTTACTGATGTAGAGTTGTAAAAGAACATTAAATTCTAACAGTTTCTTGATTCAAAATGACCAGTTTGTACATGTATCACATGCTATTTTCAATCATGTTCATTAAATCATATTTATGAGATGCTTTGCTTAGTGCAAATAAACTGATTGCCATGTAACAAAGTTTAATTTGAAGTGTATTTTCATTTGCAGTTTGTACAGCAGTTCTATTACTTGTAGATTTTAACAGATGATTTAACATATATTGAAGCCTGTGTTAGCTCTAATAGTGAGGAGTTGCAAATTGGAAATTAAATTTTAGTAAATATGTTACATTGAAAAAAACATTTTGGAACTACATATTCATGTATAGCTGCAATAATGTAGCCCTCTCCCTTTTTTTTTTTTTTTTTTTTGGGGGGGGGGGAGGGCTACAACTCCTTAGGATCTTTCTAATGGCGCAGCTGCGGGAGTGATTTACTCCCGCACGGATTTCGGCTCAAATTAACAGTAAATGGCTATTTTATTAACATTTCTTACCTTGACTCCAAATAAGTAGTCATCCAAGACGTAAACCAATGCAAAAATATACAGAACGATCCCTATATCGCTTATTTTTCGTGTATGTCAACATCACAACTCGAATTTATCCGCCATGTTTACTGACCTTGATAGATTGTATTTTGGGACAGCCAATGAGAATTTAGGTTCTATAGGAGCGGATCTTTTTGGAATTCCCTTATTTTAAACATAAGTATCGCTGCTTGCATAAAAATAACACTTAAAATGGTTTTATATACCTATGTTTTTCAGGGGCGTAGCTTCCATTGTGGCAATGAGGCAGCTGCCTCACTAGATTTTTCAGCAACATCCCTTTCCCATAATTTAATACATCACAGAAAAGAATTGATTTGTTTTTGTTAAACCTAATTGTTTTTATTTATCATTTAAACAAATTAAGAAAATGTACTTTCATATCAGTATGTTCAGGGTCAAAATTCATGTGATCGGGTTCTAGTTGTAAAACACAGGCACTTGTTTCTGTAATAAAGTTTTGACCCATAGTATAATAAATTATTATACTATGGGTCAAAACTTTATTAAAGAAACAATCGCCTGTGTTCTAAAACGTAAAAGTAATTTTTGTGGGAAAATATTAAAATAAACATGGGCAAAATGGGGGACAGACGCAGTTGACATCCTTTCTAAGAAAAGAAAAAATTAAAGTAAAAAATTATAATGGACGTCATGTATTTCACAAACCCTGTAAACTAGTGAATAATTCTATTACTAGTATCTTTTCAAATGATGTCAAAATTCAATATTTAGATATTTAAAAATTGTGCTAGAAGTTCGAAAAATGCATTTTTTTTTACTTAAAATACGTTTAAATCCAGTGCGTACATGCAGTGTCATATGAATGGGAAATTCATTAAACGGGGGGGGGGGGATGCGAAATTTCTGCCCAGGACAGTATTATATTTACATTCTAAATCCCACAAATCCATTTTCCCTGAACCCCCCACCAGGGCTCCGCCCTGGACCTGCTGGGGGCCTAAGGCGGCCCCCAGACCCCCGGCCACAATAGTTTTGCCTCACTAGAAATTAAAGTCAAGCTACGCCCCTGGTTTTTGTGATGAAATTCAGCACATACATTTATAAATACAGATAATTGCTTTATTCAGTTGTTCTAAATTTCAAGCGAAAGTCTCATTACGTCACGCGTGAACTGTCATGGCTGCTGAAGTAAAATACCAGGAAACATGCAGAGTTATTTTACAAGTTTTTCGCATTTAACGGTGTCTACTGTTGACAGTGAATAAAAAATTCGTCTAATTAGAAGTAAGTTGAATGTAAAAATAATTTATTTTGCCTGCAGTCGCTCCTATTAAAAAAAAATATTTGCACCATTACGGAGATGCGATGGAATTGTAGCCCTCTCCAGAAAACATCAGATTAAAAAAAATCGGAGAGGGCTACATTATTGCAGCTAATTCATGTATAATTTGTATTTGGGTTTTGGAAAATCTGCTCCAACAATGCAACTAGTGACCCTTGTCACCTGTATAGTCTATGCAGCTCTAAGGAAAGATGAAATGGTGTTTGAGAATTTATTCCATAAAGAAATGAGAAGGACTTCTTTAACTCAACCTCAGTTTTAGGAATCAGTAGTTATACATTTAACTTTTTAAAGTATAAATAAAGGATGTAATTTTGAGAACAATATTTGTTGGTTGTAATATTTTTAATAGAATTGTTCTTACCTTGTAAAGGAAATGCACTAACAAATACAAATGCAAAAACTTTAAAGAGGTAGAATTCAATTATTGAGGTAAAACACAATCATGCAACATTGTTTAGAAAGGTAAGAGAAGGGAGGGGAGATTTAGAAGGGAGGGGAGATTTAGAAAAGTAAGAGAAGGGAGGGGAGATTTAGAAAAGTAAGAGAAGGGAGGGGAGATGTTATAGAGGAAAATATTGGACAGTTGTCATACATTTAAAAAATCTTACTAAAAGGCCAAAGTTTACACAGAATTTTTTATCCTTTTTCCTGGTTGAAGGGAAAGGAACTTTAAAATAAATATGTTTATACATTGGAGTACTTGTATTTGAATTTGTTGCAACAGAATTGGGGGGGGGGGGGTCAACAAACATTTTATACTAGATTATGCCAATCCCCCCATTCTTTTCACTTTCCGATACCACGTCCTTGAAACCGATACCAGTATGTTTACTGCCATCTTTGGAGCACACACGGACCACTGTAAAAATGGCATCACTGAAATCCAGTAGAAACGCTTTTTTTCAATGCGTAATTTTTCAAGTTCGCAAAGTAGTACCAAAGCTTGCAGTAATTCTGTAAATTTCTATAAAAAAATTAATAAAATTGGAAATTTCAAATGTGTAAGGTTCAGTTAGATATTTTTATGTAAACACAACAGTACATGGACTGAATAGTGAGGTATTAACACAGACTACAGATAAGCTCGTTCTCTTTTGGTTCCGTAAAGTTATCAACTTGATAAATTCTTTGCTCTATTCAAATGCTACAGGCGATTATATCTCCTTTCTGATTGTATTTCTTTATAAAATTTAAGGGAGGCACGATTTTGAAAGAAATGGTTTACATAGTGTCTAGTTATTGCCGCTGTACTATTGATTAAAGGGCAGGACTCGGGGAAAAGGCCATTCACGCAGGGGATGTCAACATATGATAGAACAGTTAAAATGAGCAAACTGCAACTTTCCTCAATTAATTAAATTCCGATGATAAAACCAAAAACAGTATATTCAGACGATATGTCTCTGTTTACGGATAGTTCCATTTACAAGCGAGTGGCCTTCGTTCTGTCCATACTCGGGCTGGCGGTGGAATTCCTAAGCTTTGTGTCCCCTTTCTGGATTTCTAAGACTTACAAGAACGGCACCGCGATAAATGTGGGCCTGTGGCTGACCTGTGTAAATCTAGACTGTACCGGCATCAGCAACAGCCCAGGTGAGTGTAAAGACCCTAAATTCTTGCAAAAGAGACAGTATTCTCATTGCAGTGTGGTAGAGCGATTATTTTCGTATAAATCATATTTTAGAAGACCAATCATTTTCATAACAATAGGCATGCAGGAGATCATACTTGAGTTACTCGGTATCAACTTGAAACAAATTTTAATTTCTTTGAAATTCACGACAACTTGAAAGAGTTTAGTCCGAAATATCTGACGTTTTCTAGGCCTTTTTTACGATTTTGATGTTTTACGTGCATGTAAAATATCAAAATCGTAAAAAAGCCAAGTTTACCATGCCGAGGCATTTAGAAACATAAGCTACCTTTTTCAAGATTTCAGGCACACACATTTTCATATTTTCTCAGACAAAAAAAAAATAAAGAATTAAAAAGGAAAGTTTGAATATAAGTACCAAAACTTTTTTTTTTATTTCTTTTTTAAAAGTTCAAAGGGGGTTCGATCTACACGTATATTACACTATATCTATATCGAGAAAGGAAGATCTTTTTCATCTCATCAGCATGTGGCGTTTATGTCTCCAAAACTTATTTGATGCATTCTCTGAAAATGATCAATTTTTAAGTCGAGACAGGCCACTGAGAGAAAAGTTGATATTACAGGGAATTCAACTACCTCATTTAAAATTGCCTTGCGTTAATTATGGTTGTTACATGTATAATGCACATATGTTATCAAATATAACCCATCACTGGGTCAATGTTTGGTTGAAGTATCTCATGCCAGATATTAGGCATTTTTAAATACGGTGTACTAAAAATTTTGTGTCCCTGATCAATAAACTAGCCTCACGGAGGTTGCACGTGTGATCGGTCAACAGGGGATGCTAACTACTTCTAGGCACCTGATTCCACCTGGATTTTCTGAAAGTCTGTGTTTTTATGTGCTATTTACAAATTTTTATTGTTCCTAGGGTTTTTGAGATCGAACAGAAAATCGAGTGTCTGTGGTTTCATATAAAATAAAAATATATTTTGTAAAATGTTTTAATTTTTAGCTTGGTTGACTGTGGCAGCTGTGTTTGATCTTCTGTCCCTTTTGTTCGGAGTGACATGTATCGTCTGCCTTTCTCTCTTTATCTTCAAACCCCAGTTTCTTCCAAAAACAAGAAGATGGCCGCTCGTCGTCATCATTATATTTTCATTCGTGGAAGGTTGTTATTATTTTTTTTTTAACGATTTTAATACTTTTTAAACTTCCGTTTCATGTTTCACATTGTTGTTTTATCTTATAATTTTCACGCATACATTTTCTGACAGTAATAAATTATTTATTTTTTAGCATTATTGCAGCAGATTGCTTGTGGTGTTTTCCTTAAGGCGGTACACGATTCCCCCCAGCCCTCGGGTCTGTTACCAGAGAACGCTTTCGCGAGTCTCTCGTGGGCCGCGGCCTTCAGCGTCATCGGCGTCATTCTCTACTCAGTCGTCTGCATCCTGCTGTTTACGGATCTCGTCAGAATATGTTTTGCTGCTACGAAATAAGTACTTCCATTCAAGGAAGAATGTGGGTTTACTGGTTACACTGTATATATATGCATATTTTTGTTGACAACCACCTGGCAAACCTATTAACGAGAAAACAACACATGTATAGATGATTATGTAGTTCTCATTTAGAACTCAAATCTTTAGGTGGCAGGCCCATGTAAAGTTTATTGTGTGATTGGAAATGTCAATCCCCAGACGCACTCGCATGTACGGGACAAGCTACTTATTTTATAACGTCGTATTGTGTGGATTTGAAAACTAGATTTAGAAACTAAGACAAGTTTCTTGTCTTTCGGCATAGTTTTGAATAATTTTAACACTTCACGACAAATCAAATAAATTCAATAAATATTTTTGTTTAAATTGCCTTACATGTAAATTAATTTCTAATTAGTTTTTAAGATTATATTGCGTTTCACACTTTCAGGACATTTTTGAGTACGATGGCAAACAAGTGACAAATAAGTTGATATTACGAAGATTACATTTGTTCGGTTTTATGCCATGTTCACGATTCCTTTTCTTGACTGGATTTACGAGTTTGATCAATGTCCCCTATTTTCACATTTTACATCAAGGATAATAGCTATTGTTATACTTTTAGAAATTAGTTCCTATACAATTTTTAATGTTTTGCTGAGCGGGCTTAAAAAATCGATGACCGCTTATTGAGATGTTGGACCTGTCGATAAGATGTTGGACCGCTTACGTCACACAATATGGGAGGAGCTTAATCTCATGTTTAACAGTGACGGACTTGATGTTTACATCTGACAGTACAAGATACATGTGTGTTAAAAAAATATTAAAATATTAAAATGAAAGGTATAAGGTACAACAAAACATTTATTGACTGTGTTCTCGGGCAAAAGGCGTTTTGATGACCCTCGAACCAAACTGTCTCGAACCAAACTGTTTGCCTTCAGCCTAACGGCCTCAGGCAAACAGGGTCCAACAAAACGCATGTTGCCCTCGAACTCAGTCAAAAAATGTATAATAGTGACTAGGTTATACCTAAAAGGAAAGAGAGAACACAACGAAAAAAAATAAAACGTAAGGGGTTTATGCTCAGATAATATAATGATTTCTTCAAAAACATTTTAAAGTAAATCTTTACTAACGTTTGATGTGATTTTTTAAAATTTCAATGTTTCTTCTTCATGCCAAATTACAGGCTTTTAAATATTCTATTTATGAGTATACATGTTTTTCAAACATCTTTCTGCAAATGTTGGAATGGGCAAAAACTATAATTTTTTTTTTTTTTACTTTTATGGTCAGAAGCAAGTATAAAGTCACTAAATTCGTGACTCAATTTTTTAAATTGAAAAATAAATTATTCACATGGCGCTTTACACAGGGAGTCTGTGAATTCAGGTAAAGCGTAAAATCCCTACTATTACCTTTTAAAGTCCACATCTGCAATATTATTTAACAATATGTCGAAATATAAAAAGTTAAGCAGGCAGCGAGACAAATTGACTGACGGCTAGATAGATGGATGACAAACTTTGATTAAAAACCTCACTTGAGTCTTTGTGGCCAGATAATATATCAAGAAAGACAAAGATATCATTTGGAATTTATTCTGCGGTAGTTTTTACAATACAAAACTGAAATACCTGATATAAAAAGGGAATGTGGATACAAAGAGGGAAAAGGACTTCAATTGATGAATTTCCACATCACTAACATGGGGTAATATACAGGGGGCTAAAGCCCTTCTAACATATAAAAATAAAAGGACGGAAATAAATATCACTCAAAATAAATTAATAAAAGCCATTAGAACTTTATCATATCATGGTTGGCTGCTGGTTTAATTATTTTTGTCATATGGTATGAGGTTCAAGTGAACCTACTTGAAGCTCACACCAAAGAGAACATTCATAAATAAAAAAAAACCTCTTGATCCCAACAATATTAAAATAACACACATCATGTAATAGAATAGTCAATGGGCCTTTATAAAAATCTGTCATTTAACAGAGTGCATTTAATGTGAAATAGAACATATTATCTGAGATTCATTATACAGAAAACCCCATAAATAGTCTATAAAAATTACTATATATATTTCTGCTCTCCAAACAACACTGGTTCATGGGAAAATGACACAGGATCAAAACTTATGGAGATTAAATTTGAGATGTCTGGGAATCAAATACTTTAAACATTCATAAAGAGAATTTTCAAATTTAGAAATGTTTGAAATAAATGTCTGAAACAGAAAATCAGGAGAGTAATTTAAAATTGTCTTGATAAACTTAACTTCAGCATAAAGCTTTTATCACTCCTGTAACAAATATGACTAGGATTTGGCAGATCTGACCCCTAAAAATGAATTTGTCTGGTGGACTAGAACAGCTGATAATTATCCATTATCTGAAAAAGAATAGTGAAACTGCAGAGGAATAAGGCACAGAGCTGTAGGGTTGTTTGACAGTTCATCACAGAAACACAGAATTGTAATACATATCTGTCTGTCTCAGACCTCAAATAGGCAGAAGGAAAGACAGACAGACAGTACATCACAGTATAACAAACACAACTCAGGATTGTAATATCAAGTATCTGTCTGTCTCAGACCTCAAATAGGCAGAAGGAAAGACAGACGGACAGGCAGATACTAAGACAGTACATAATCATACTAATTTAAGGCCATGGTATATCACTAATAAGGTCAAATAAAACAAAGCATCACAGGCAGAGTAAAATGCCCTAAAATTAATATTATTGACCAATGATTTCCTGATCAATTAACATGAAATTTGGCAGTATTACAAAGGATTTATACATGAACAAGTAAAATATGTCCCATTGTAATCACTGGACGGAATACTTGAGTACTGACTGGTCAACATACAAAATCAATATAGGACTAAAAACTTAGCAGTGTACATTATGCTTCAAGATGTCTTAAAACATTGCATATATTGTACTAATTTTACATGTATGTTAATATGAGTACCAGGTATTTTCAACAGTTTCACCACATTTGCACTGCACTGGCACTCAAAGTTGAACACTTTGTAAAATCTTACTAATTTATATGGATTTTGAAGGTCACATTTCCTGTCAGTTTATTTGACCTTGTGACCTTTAGACTCCGCCCATTGTTTTAACAAATAGTCTTGTTGAGTCAGCTGTTTTTCAAATTTAGCACACAGTGATTTCAGTTCTTTGATTGTTTGGTCTTTTTCTTTAATTGAGGCATTGAATTTTTCCAGCTTGGCTGTCATATCCTGGCAATTTGCGCAGTGTCCACCCTAGAAATTATAAAACAGATCTATAAACACCCATTTAGAAATACAAATTCAAGAAACATATTCATGTGTGCTTTTAGCAGCACGAATGAGGTTCTGATCAAATTTTGCCAGTCTGCTATTGCTTTTCTTTAATATATCAACTTTTCAAAAACCACTTGGCAAATTTCAATCAAACTTGGCACAGGATATTTTATTGTAAAGGATTCAAATATCATTTAAATGAAGGGCCTTGGCCTAAATCATGTTAAGAATAGGAAAATGTAATTGAATGTGTTCACTTGCACATAGTCAAGAAAATGTGACTCCAGTGAGTAATGTAACCTATAGACCTTTTATCTTATATCAGCACCTAACTAAAGTGTTGGTTTTTTACATTAAATTTCAAAGTACTTTTATTTTATAGTATCCTCTAAATATATGGACTGTAATCTCCTGTTTAAGAGCATCAAGCCTCTACAAGAGTGTTTGGAAAGTTTTCTTAGTGATGTTATAGGAGATACCTTAAATTTGGAGGCTTTGAGCCTAATCCTTAGAGTGTCACACTCCTCCTGTATAATTATAGGAGATACCTCAGATTTGGAGGCTTTGAGCCTCATCCTAAGAGCGTCACACTCCTCCTGTATAATTATAGGAGATACCTTAGATTTGGAGGCTTTGAGCCTCATCCTAAGAGTGTCACATTCCTCCTGTATAATTATAGGAGATACCTTAGATTTGGAGGCTTTGATCCTCATCCTAAAAGTGTCACATTCCTCTTGTATAATTATAGGAGATACCTTAGATTTGGAGGCTTTGAGCCTCATCCTAAGAGTGTCACATTCCTCTTGTATAATTATAGGAGATACCTTAGATTTGGAGGCTTTGAGCCTCATCCTAAGAGTGTCACATTCCTCTTGTATAATTATAGGAGATACCTTAGATTTGGAGGCTTTGAGCCTCATCCTAAGAGTGTCACATTCCTCTTGTATAATTATAGGAGATACCTTAGATTTGGAGGCTTTGATCCTTCTTCTGAGGCTTTGATCCTTCTTCTGTATAATTATAGGAGATACCTTAGATTTGGAGGCTTTGAGCCTCATCCTAAGAGTGTCACACTCCTCCTGTATAATTATAGGAGATACCTTAGATTTGGAGGCTTTGAGCCTCATCCTAAGAGTGTCACATTCCTCCTGTATAATTATAGGAGATACCTTAGATTTGGAGGCTTTGAGCCTCATCCTAAGAGCATCACACTCCTCCTGTATAATTATAGGAGATACCTTAGATTTGGAGACTTTGAGCCTCATCCTAAGAGCATCACACTCCTGTATAATTATAGGAGATACCTTAGATTTGGAGGCTTTGAGCCTCACCCTAAGAGCGTCACACTCCTCCTGTATAATTATAGGGGATACCTTAGATTTGGAGGCTTTGAGCCTCATCCTAAGGGTGTCACATTCCTCCTGTATAATTATAGGAGATACCTTAGATTTGGAGGCTTTGAGCCTAATCCTAAGAACATCACACTCCTCCTGTATAATTATAGGAGATACCTTAGATTTGGAGGCTTTGAGCCTCATCCTGTATAATTATAGGGGACACCTTAGATTTGGAGGCTTTGAGCCTCCTCCTGTATAATTATAGGAGATACCTTAGATTTGGAGGCTTTGAGCCTCATCCTAAGAGTGTCACATTCCTCTTGTATAATTATAGGAGATACCTTAGATTTGGAGGCTTTGATCCTTCTTCTGTATAATTATAGGAGATACCTTAGATTTGGAGGCTTTGATCCTTCTTCTGTATAATTATAGGAGATACCTTAGATTTGGAGGCTTTGAGCCTCATCCTAAGAGTGTCACATTCCTCCTGTATAGTTATAGGAGATACCTTAGATTTGGAGGCTTTGAGCCTCATCCTAAGAGTGTCACATTCCTCCTGTATAGTTATAGGAGATACCTTAGATTTGGAGGCTTTGAGCCTCATCCTAAGAGCGTCACATTCCTCCTGTATCCTGGCCAGCTCCTTTGTTAGCTCCTCTAACTGCTGCTGTCTCTCCCTGAAAAAAAACAAAATGTCTACATTAAAGAGGAGCTTGTGGACACAGATGAAAATCTCTACAGAGCATACTATGGAGTATTTCAATGCACATAAGTCTCTCTCTCTCTCTCTCTTTCTCTCTCTCATACAGTTCTGTGGTTTCGGTTTGTTATGCTATTAATGATATTTTCTGCATTATAGTTTGCCTTGTGCCTCTCCCTTCATATTATTAAGACTAAATGTGGTAAATAAGTTAACTTTTCACATCAGATTAATTTGGAATTAAACACATAGTAGGATTATTACTTAAGTAATGTGTACTCATATAAGAGCCATACCATGAATTCCCCTTTAAGGCATCTGCCATCTGGTTTTTTAACCTGGTTAGTTTCTCATCTCTAATCTTTATTTCCTTGTCTTTAGAGGTAGTGATTTCTAATATCTTTTCCTCAAGCTGAAATGTAAATTCAAATTTACATTAAACGATACAAAATATAAAAGTTCTTCTTTCATTTATACTTGGGTGTGATTAATACTTGAGCAGTAAGAGGATTACACATATTTTATTATTCAGTTATGTACTTCTGTAAACTCCCATTCAAAATCATAATGCCAGCCCACCAAAAACTTCTCCTTTTATTCATTTATGGACTTTATGAGATCAAAATTGATACAAAAGGTAAATAAAAAATTTAAAAGGACAAGGAATTAAAGAAATACATGTATACTCTGAATTTGGACTCTTCTTTTTTCATGCTTAGGTGATAGGGATAGTGTTCAAATACAGTAAATATTTTCCAACCATTTTTACCAAGAACACAATTTTAAGTTTATCTTTCACATATATCAATATAAAATCCATGTAAAGATATTTATACTTTAGCTATATTCATATTATATAACATTGTTATATCGCCTGTGAATATAACAACCTCTTTCTTGTGCTTGACGATCTGATCTTCATTCTCCTTGCGGAGTTTTTCGATCTGAGCTCGGAGTTCGTCGATTTCTGAGCGTGCTCCCTGTAATGACTGCTTTGTGGCCTCGTGTTCCGATTTCTCTTTGTTTATCTGTCCTGTGAGTGTTTCTTCCTGTCGACACGAGAATAAAACTTTGTATGCCTCTTTTTGTGAGGGGTATAATTTCAGACTACCATTTCTACAGCATTAATACAACACATCAACTTGTCGCTTCATCAAATTGTTTAACTTGAACCTGCCAACAGCACTTAATAAGACATTAAATTAGGAATTTTATTGATTCTTTCTCCACTCTGAATTTTAAAATGCAGGTTTAAGATGTGAACACTGTAAATATTCTGATGCATTGATTATAAACCCCTGACCTGTGTTTTTAATTCGGATCTGAGTGACGCGATTGTCTGCTCCCCCTCCTGTATCTGCCTTCTCAGTTCTTCTATCAGTTTTTTCAGCTCTGCAATCTCTTTCAATAAATCCTTTTCCCTCGCCTGTTAACATTAAAATCAACAGATCAATCTGGTGAAGTACCTGCTAACACTAAATAAACTGATCAATTATTGAAGAACAATTATACACCCATCATAGGATGGCAAAGTAAATATGTCAATGGTCAATTGAAACCTTTTGTCAAGAAAATAATAAACTCTGCTAGAACCATAAATTTAGTTTGAGGCATAGATCAGTTTGGTTTATTTATAAACTGCTAAAGCAAAGGTTTATCAATTGTTGAATAGACTTTTCTGCACCAAATAAAAGTGAGAGAGGTGAAAAAGGTCCCCCAGTCTCTAAAAGCTAGAAACAGTGGAGTACCGGGACACTTTCCATTTAAATTTTGAATAAGAGCCTTGTTTACTCTCTGTAAGCATTTTTTGCACCTTTGTGTTGTGTTATATTCTTGGCTAATTATTTTACTCTGTGTAGAGAACTGAGAATTTGAGGCTGGGTACACATAAGTCCCCAGTCTTCTGAGCTCTGGAGAAGCTAATTTATAAAGTAAATTATTGATTTCACAAATCCCAGTCCTTTCTTGTGCTTTTGAAATAAGCTTGTATATATACAGGAAAATGAAATTATATATAGAGATTTAGAACTACAAGACCCCACCAATGAGAGATAGTTGATTAAAAATTTTCCTTTCTGAATCAGGACACAGACGGAATCTGATTAATTTATTCAAGGTTTTAACACTTTAAGCTTGGTAAACAATGTTTCAAAGTGTATGCTAAAATTTAATCAATTTCAAAGTCAAAAAATGATAACAATGTTTAAATTGACTTTGGTAAATTCCACAAAGCTGACTTAAAGTTGGCTGTTACAATGAATACACAATTCTGTTACCATTCAGCTCTTGGTCTCTCAATTAATGAGCAAAGGATCAAATGTAAATTAAATTTTAATATATATCAAATTTATTTTAGATTTGAATGGTCCTTTTATATGCAAATTCTCAGTATATCCAACTAACTTTCAAAAGAGCAGCTTTGATGTTGAACATAAGCTGGGAAGGAGAAATCATACTGAACAGAAATCAAGTCAGTACAGTACTATATTTGGGGATGGAAAGGACTGGTGCAGAGAGGGAGAGCTATCTGTGCCCCACCTCCCCAAAATAAAATATACATATCACATTTTCAAATATTTCATTGCAAAAAAAGTCACAAGATTCAAGAAGCTTCCAGTGGACATTTTAACTCATCTTGATATGTATTTAAACAGATTTTGAGGAGGGAGGTTCATTTCGGAGACCAGACGAAGCACTTGAGTTGTCTTGTGGATTGTTTTTAGGTCGGTATCTTGAAGCATCTAGAATGTTTGAATGGGATCCCTGAGTAAACACAGACAAATATTAAACACAGATAACCAACTGTTCCAGTGTACCAGGTACTTGTCATTTAACTTGTAGCCTGGTAAATACCAACGAACAAACCTTCACACCTTATACAGCAGCAAAACTTATACAGGCTGAATTTATTTACTGGGAAGTAGAACTCTTTCTTAAAATACATCAAAAATGCAATTAAACATTCCATTAGGGGAAGCTTTTGTTGATTACCTCATATCAAGCAATAAAAATCTTATCTCTGTATAAATCTCTCTGTAATTTAAAAACAAATAATTAGATTTGCTCTGATAACATTTTATGAAATGAGATTGATTTACAAAGAACTGAAGCGGTAGTTTTCCTTTATTCCTCAACTACTTGACTTCTGACTTGAGAGCAAAAAAAATTGTTCAAATGTCTGAAGGGACAACAAAGTATCCAGTTATTTTGACATTCCATAAGCATAAATTGCTTTGAAGTACACATATTTAGGTTAAGCATCACTGCACGAGCATGTGCATAATGAAAAAAATTAAATGAATATACCGGTACAAAGTGGACTGCCTTAGTTTTAGAAACATTTTTGTTTTACATGAAAGGAACAGTTTATTATTAAATATTTGGGAAGACATTTATAACCATTAAGGTCAGACGAGATGTTCCTCAAAATCTGTTTTGTACATCTTTGTAATGTATGAAAAATATTCAAAATTTTAATTACATTCTGATCTCTAAACCAGTTTCTTAACGTCTTTAAAAAATCCAAACACTTAAACATTTGAAATTGGAAAATTATTTTTCATCCCAAAAGGGTTATATAAGAAAAACTACCCCTGGTATCTTGCAGAAATGTCTGGTTAGGTACCTCAAATTTTTGTTAGTAAACATGTTTAAGTAGCAATACTTCAATGACAAAATCTTGGAACATTTTATCTATTATTAAGGAGCGTCTCGTCTGTCCATATAGATAATTTTACTTATTATATATAAACTTGTAGTATATTTCTGATAGGGTGGAAGAAATAATTTTGTGCAATACAAGCAACTATACATGCAACATGAAAAGTTCAAAACTCTTTAAGAACTTTAGTTAGTTGTTGAGTATACAACCATACTGTAGATATACATGTACATCATCTGAACTCCCTTAGAATAATGAGTAAGTGTCTGAGTGAACACTTTAAATTTCCATATAACTACACTTTACCCATTTTAAGCATTGTTTCCTGATATGTCAAAATATTTTCATAAAAAAAACAACAAAAAAAAAACAAATGCCCTGATTACACCATGATAAATACTTTTGTATTATACTTTTCCTTTGGAAATGAAACATCATAATTGTATGTACATGTAGATACCCTAATATAATAACTGGAACATCTATACTACTACTAGAATGATGGTTAATTTTTACCTTTGCATCCTGGAGTTCCTTCTTATACTCTGATTCCTGGGACTTTGTGCTGGAGCCAGAATCGGATTTAGCTGATTGTACTTTCACTTTCTCCTCTTTCTTTTCCTTCACCGGCGGCACCGCCATGGCGTTCCCGAGTATTCCCTGGTTATCCTTCTCCAGGTTTACTTTAGAGGTGACAGATGAAGCTGAAGGAATGTGTGGGATTTTCTCACTTCCTCCAGATTTTAGGTTGGCCCTGATTGACCCTAGAGGTCGGAACCGGCCTCTACCATTGTGAGACATGGTTCCCAATCTTTCTACGATTTGTGTTTTTCTATGACCTTTCACTGCATGGTACCTGACACTTTCATTCTATGGGAAAAGCAAGACCTAAAATAAATTTAATCATACGTATTAGTTTTTATTGGAATATTCCATCTTAGAATTTTGAAGATACATTTTTTGTGTGTGTGTGCATAACCTTGCACATTTTGCTGATTATGGATGAAGTGCAGCTTATGACTTACGTGTGGTGAATAAGTTAAGATTTAACGCGTATTCATGGACATCACTCTCTTCAAAGCTATGATTAATGGAATCGTTATCGATGTACGAATGAAAAGGTTTACAAAATTCATTAATCAATTAACAACTGATCGATTAATTAACTAGAAGCTGAAAAGTCTCTGACACAATTTTATTTTACTAAAGCCGAAAGAGTTTATCATGAAATATTTGCAAGAACTTACCTAGAATAAAATCACATCCCTTAAATCTCTTACACATTCGCAAATAAACAACCATTTAGTCTTCACATACGTGCCGAATGATCGGTTCATCGAGCACTTGCTTTTGGCGTCTTTTGTTTCCAAGATGTCCTAACAAGCAGATGAAACGAGTGATTTGATTGGACAGTTTGCCTTAAAAAGTTAGATAACTCAAGGTTTACAGCAGTTATGCCCCTTTGACTACAAAAGCTCAAAGTTGTCCTCGGTGGAGAAATACTCTTCTCCAACTCGTGTAAATTTATTTTTAATATATAAATAAAAAAAATATATTATATACTTTAGAAAATAAAGCATATTATACGAATGTTTTTATTTTTAATTTTTTAATTTTTTTTTTTGAATTGGCCATAACTTTTGAATGAGAAAAGAAAGGGCTGTTACAACGCACTTTGAAATTTTTTTTCAAAGTTCGTAAAATTTGGGACCAAGTTAACGCACTTTGAAAAAATAATATTTCTTTTCAAAGTGCGTTAATACCGACCATATCAACGCACTTTGAAAAAAAATATGTGCAAGGTATAATGTTTTTCAGAGAGATTATCAGAGAATCAGATGGTGACATATGATATCTGACACCAGTTTAGCAAAATGAACATTATTATTATTAATTTTTTTGACAATGAACATAAAAGGACTTTCAGTTTGAAAAGAACTAAAATTACTAAGGACTTCCTTATACTTTTTTTCTGTATTTATAATTTTCTAATTTTTTTTCAAATATGACCATTAGGGGTACGAGAAATGCCACTATATGGGTTTCAAGTTTTATATATGTGCTCATTGAAAATAATTTTCCCGCGCAACATCATGGTCTTTTTATAGTTACTTTGGCCTTTTTTATACAGTTATTTGAATAGTATTAAGAGGTACGAAAAATATTTCTTATGCATTTTATACATTCATTTTTATTTTTATTCTATTCAATTTTGTAAAGCTACTTTGGCCAAAGAATAGTCAGTTGGTTAGATCAGCTATATGGCTCTGGAGCCTCTCTTATTTAAAATAAAAGTGTGCATTATAATTATTCTTTTTTCAGGAAAGCTTAAAGACCTTTTTTTTTACCGTACGGTTACCTGAGGTGGGGGAGTGGTCTAGGTAACGGTGGTATTATTTACCTGGAGACTCCCAATACTCAAGATGTCAAAAATCTGTGTACACCTGCTCTATTGTCATTTTCATATTTGTAATACGCTCAGTAAGATATCCAGAAATCCTTTCTCCTACTTAAACATTAAGAAATAATTTGAAAAAATGAATATCAGCCATTTTGAATCACCATTTTGACTTATAACTTACAGCTGCACCATCATTCAGTTGTAGAATAGTGAGATGCAGAGGAAAAAACAGAAATCTGCAGTGTATGGATATCTGCAAAGTAAAAACCTGAACAAAGCAGAATATAGAAACAATAGACAAATAAATCAGAGAAAATTCGAATTAAATGTAGAAACGACTAAATTTTCTGAGTTAAAGTAATAATAGTAACAATCTTTTAATCATTTTCATAGTTGCATTACACTCAGTGAAATAATTCACACATTATTTCTCTGCTTTGAACGACATTAAGAGAAAATTAGAAAAATTGGATGTCCGCCATTTTGACCTTTTTAACGCCATTTTCAAGAAGGCCAGCTTATTTTTTCGGATTCAGCATACTCGAAATAGCTTAAAAAACTATGCAGGATCAAATAATAATTAATATTTGCCGTTAGAAGTAATTTCTAGCCCTCTTTTTTACAAATCTGGACCAGACTATGTCCCAAATTTAACACATTTTGAAAAAAAGTGCGTTAATTTTGTCCCAATTTTAACGCACTTTTAAAAAAATTTCCATAGTGCGTAATTTTTTCAAAGTGCGTTGCCACAAATGTTAGGCTTTCACATTTCACATGTATATTATCTTTGACAATACCTTTCTAAATACATTATGATTTTTGACCCCGTGACCTTGAATCTTGACGTTTTACCTATTTCTAAAAAAAATATTTTGTCCTTAAAGAAGAGATCAAGCTTTCATATCTGACATGTGTATTAGGCATACTCGTGACAAAATATAAGATTTCTAACCCCTTGACCTTCATGTTTGACCTAATTTTTAAAAAATCGACTTTGGTTAAAACTTTTGAATGACATAAAACATTCATATTAATTTGACAAAATATGCCACATTTAATGACAAGTTAATCTCAACGAGATGTCGTAGGGACTAAAAATTTTGGTTTGACGTCCACTAGGACCGACATTTTTAGTCCCTACGACATCTCGCTGAGATTAAATGACATTTTGCAATACAGATCTAGACACTAAAAGTTACTAGTTTCGCTTGACACGATTTATTTGGATCAAAGGGCAAATTGATAAATTAGATAAATACGGATTTGTGGATAAAGTTCTTGATTGACTGAGTAAATTGTATACACAAAAATTAAATTTCCTATACTGGTATTCTCGGTCGAGAGACCAACAGAAAAAGCCTTTCCTGAGCGCTGTTTTATAGGCTCTTCTTCTGTGTATACTTACATTTTATCTCAGTACAGTATAGCTAGAATAAAATTCAAATCTTGACGGTCAACGAACTAGATATCGTCTCACAGCGAGTTTCTGTCATCTGTTCTCACAATTATATCATCTCATCTCAGCGTTACGAATTACGAACATCTCATCTCACATTAAGTTACGAACATCTCATATAAGAGTAAGTTAGGAACACCTCATCTCAAAGTAAGTATAACTAACATCTCATCTCAGAGTAAGTTACTGTAACATCTCATCTCAGAGCACGTTACTAACATCTCATCACAGAGCAAGTTACTAGCATCTCATCTTAGAGCAAGTTACTAACATCTCATCTCAGAGCAAGTTACTATCATCTCATCTCAGAGCAAGTTACTAACATCTCATCTCAGAGTAAGTTACTAACATCTCATCTCAGAGTACATTACTAGCATCTCATCTCAGAGTAAGTGAATAACATCACATCACAGAGTTAGTTACTGATATCACATCTCAGAGCAAGTTACTAACATCACATCTCAGAGTAAGTGATTAACATTTGATCTCAGTGCAAGTTACTTACATCACATCTCAGAGTAAGTTACTAACATCTCATCTCAGAGTAAGTTACTATTATCACATCTCATCTCAGAATAAGCGACTTACATCTCATCTCAGAGTAAATTACTAATGTCTCATCTCAGAGTAAGTGACTACCATCTCTCAGAGTAAGTTACTCACATATCATCTCAGAGTGAATTACTTCACATCTCAGAGTAAGTTACTCAATCAATCATCATCGCAGAGTAAGTTACTAACGTCTCATCTCAGAGTAAATTACTAACATCTGATCTCAGAGTAAGTAATTTAAAACATCTCATCTCAGAGTAAATTACTCACATCTCATCGCAGAGTAAAGTCCTAACGTCTCATCTCAGAGTAAATTACTAACATCTGATCTCAGAGTAACTAATTAACATTTCATCTCAGAGCAAGTTACTATCATCTCATCTCAGAGCAAGTTACTAAATTTCATCTCAGAGTAAATTACAAATATCTCATCTCACAGAGAATAATGTCATAATTTACTATAATCTTACAGATACAATTATATCATCTCACAGTGAGCTACTGTCATCTCATCTCACATCGAGTAACTGTCATATAATCTTATATACATGTACTTACTTTGATCATTTCTTACAGATACTGTCATTGTATCTCACAGTGAGTAAAGTCATATCGATTTACAGTTATTATCACCTAATCTTATAGTGAATAACTGACATCTCATTTTACAGCTATTATCATCTCATCTCACAGCGAGTTACTGTCAGTTCACCTTACAGTTACTGTCATCTCATCTCATGAGTTACTAGCACATAATCTAACAGTAACTAGCTCTGCTGTTCTTTAGATCATACTCTCCTCTTAGGGAAAGTTTTTTGTAAGGCATTTATTAGCAAAATCTCGATTCCGCTAAGTTCTTTTGGGAAGAAAAGCTATTCGCAGAGATGCTGTCTGGAAGTACGTGCATAGGTTTAAGATAAATGACATCAATATTGTGACATAATTTTCGAGTGATTTTCACCATCTTCGCTATCCAAGGCTTTCAGTTAACACCAGGCAAGGGTTTTTGGACCACTCCGCTTACTATTATATAAACCAAAGGGTTTATGGGGTAAATCCTTGGCTAGCGAAGATGGATTTTCAAAAACCATCAATAATACTATTTTAAACTAGTATTAAGATTAATTATGGTTATATTTTGTTTTAAAATTCTAGAGTGTGATACTATATCAAAGCTCACGTGTTTTTACCTTATATGTGTTAATCTCAAATGTATCAACATGTTAATCAATCTAAAAGGGTTTTATAAAAATAAAAATCGTAATATTGACTTGAAATTAATGCTGCATCTATAGATTTATAAATTTTTCATGGAAGTTCAGGGATCAACAAGATGAGCGAAAATGCTCCTGGCGCTTGTGTCTTAGCATCAGAGGAATTCTTCATTCGGAGGAGAATGACTTGATTTGTCCCTCTGTTGTCAATGCATCTTTGAAAGATTATTGAAGTAAAACATTTAAATCTGACACGACATGTAGTATAGTATTCGTGTATAAAACACAAGTGATACAATTTACAAAAGCAATTAAAGAAAGGGTAATCAGACCTGGACCATTCCATTGATTTTAATATACTTTATTAAGCATTTCTATCGATTTAACTTTAAATTGGTCCTTGAGTCAACACTTTTAAATGAAGCAGTAATGCTGGCTTTTGATTGTGTATACTTTAAAACTTTACATGGACCGATCTTTAAATTACTAGAAAGTTGACACTGCGGTTTAACTCTGTGTGGATCAATTTTCTTTATTTCCGTGGGTTGTCTAAGACAACATGGTCACAGGGGGACACTCAAGTGAAGTTTCTGGAGTTTATTGAAATACCAGGACTACATTCAAACACGTTCAACTGAATGGTGAGAGGGAAAACAGATTTCTCGTCTCCCGGAAATAGAGAGTTATTCAAACACTGCATCTTTGCGAAGTGAGTACGTTACTATTGACTTGGTATTCGAATGACAATGTATATAAATAAGGAAACCATTATGTCGTTTATTCGTTATACAGAGTTATTTGTATATGCCTATGTCATTATCCACTGTCTCAGAGATAAATGTTCCATAAAAAATAAATTGCTGTTGACGAATTTCTAAATTGGAACTTTACGTATGAAATCATTGTTTAGAAATTTCCCGAGGCCAAACCTGTCTACGAAATGAATTACTTGATACATAAAATATACACTAACCACAAACTAAGAACAGCGATCAAAGAGATGAAAATTTAAGCTAAAAGTTTCCTTTTAGAAATTGTCTTTTAATAAAAACGAACTGTTTCAATTTAGGTCCCTCTATATAACAGATTAATCTCATGTGTTCAGTACGCTGCATTCAAACCATTGTCAGCAGTGAGCGTTATTTTCCACTTTATATTTAGGAACAATTTAGTCCCTCAATCTTTGGTGATAAAATCAAGAGACAGTGACGTCTTGGTTGTACTATAAGCAAGGTGTCACTTGTGCAGATTTTGTGTAAAGTGTACGGGGTAACTTTTCTTTAAATGGATAGTAACATGCCGTGATTGTGTCTTTAAAGCAATTATTATTGAAATAACACATGAAAAAGGGGTATATTTAAAAGTTTGCTTGTAAATAAATGCAACGTTCGTTAAAGAGGTTTAATGTTTTTTTTCCCTTTGTACGAGATGGTAGAATCATAACAAGAAACTGCAAGCTCTAGCATTTTTTTGTTTCAAAATAATAGGCAACATTGCTTTTCACCCATTTTAGCTGAACAAACATAATTGGTGAAATGCAATGACGATCCGGAAATGAAAAACAGAAGAGAGTCACGTGTTTCTCTGGTTTCTATGGACCGGAAGTACAGCATCATCTCCAATGCGAGTCTGTGAGTATCTACTTTGTGTAAGAGTACAGAATGCTTTCTACTTCACTTAGCTATAATACAATTCAGTGATGTTTTGAAAACGTGTAAAGATCCCTTTTATTTAGACATAAATTACAGTGACTTTGGTACATGTAACAGTCTGCAGTCTTCTAAGTGGATAGACTGCATGTTCTTATCTTCATTAAATAAAGAGAACATGTATTTGTAAGCGTTTATCTTCTGAATTCCATACAATATACGTTTCATGTGAGCGATTATTTTGCTTTGGGTAGGGGAAAGGTTTCTGTTAAGGCCATCTTTAAAAAAATGTTTGTCTGCCCTCTCCCGACCAACTGACTTAAAAGGACACGACACAAAACTTTTTTAAACCTCCATCAAACGGTTTTTGCCTTCTTTTTATTCCCTGTCAATATGTATGTTGAAATATGTATGTTGAAATAACATAAAATAACACTTTTTCATGGTAGTGTGACACTTCCTTTTTTTGTACAGAGTTTAATGTAAGACTCTCTGTTTTAACCATGGCAATTCAGGGTTGGATTTGTTCATTTATAACATTGCCACACTAGAACCTTTGGTGCCTTGGGTGAAGTAACATGACAATCATGTTTGGTGCCTTGGGAATCTTGATAAGTGAGACAAAACGAATTGTGCTACTATATATTCTTAAGGAATATTATTATGTAAATTTTCGCGAATACACTGTCTCGCGTAATTACGCGAAAATAAAGTTCTCGCGAATAAAAAGTGATTTACAGTACGTCATGAAAATCTTGAAGAACGGACCGAAAGTCGTTTCCATGATACCTTATTACCATCAGTGTATTTTGGCCTTATCATTACAAGATAGTTTACGCAGAGATATATAACGTAAGATTTACTGTCAATAAAATCCTTCTGGGGATAATATATTCCGCTTAATTTATTAAATAGAGGGGAATTCAAATCAGATCCATCATACACTGCTTTCAATTAATCCGATTCACTTTGTATGTTTACTAAGCAGTAGTCCTGGTAAACTTCAATATATAACAATCAATAAATAAATATCAAATTAATGAGAAGAATAAAATTGTATGAAAGCGAGAGCAATTTGTCATTGGATATAGTGCGAAAAAAAGTACTTAGCCTTAGTTTACTTGCGATCGCGTACGTACAGCACCAAAAAAATTGAAGCAAAATACTAGTACTATACAGGATTCCGTACATTCACTATATGAATACTAGTATAATATTTTGCTGTTTTCATAACTATCAGCTTGTAATCTTGCCTATTTAATACCAAATTAAGATAAATTATACAGTCGTCAGAAGAGTGGCTTGAGATGTTTGTCACCTTCATTTGTAAAGCTCCTTAAAGTGGACACAGTTACTATAGAGAGAAGCCAAGGCCGTACTCAGCAACGTATACAGGAAAAACATTTACCCAACTAATTTTAAAAGCAAGAGTTCCACAAATATTTCTGTCTGGCAATTTCAAGTTGTTTGACTATGGATTACTCGAGCTGGGAGAGATGTATAAAATTATTAGTCTCTATAGTTATTACGAGTAATATTTTTAGACGATAAATATTAGATATTTGTAATTGCTAAATGTGTTTGCAGAAGTGACTAGTGTTGAGCTAACAAGACTTTAAGTTAAAAATGGGAGGTCTTTAATCAAATAACTGAGTACATACCTCCAGTTCATATTAAGGTCACGGCTCCTTTTAATTTTAATTGAGAATTTTTTAATGATTTGCATTGAGGTAACAAATAAGTGTAAAAAAAAATTATCAAAGGAAAGTTGAGAGGCTGCAGTAATTGTTTTTCTATACATAAGTAGAAAGCGCACTCCCTCAAGGAAACCATCTTAATTGCTAACGATCATTTTGTGAATTTCTCACAATATTAAACTTTTTTTAAATTTCTTTAGTTTGTCAATGTTAATGAGTTTGATCCATTTACAAAGCAGATTTTGCCCATTTTGAAGCAATATATTTCTCTCATGCACTTTTTAGCTCTGCTGTCGAAGGTGTTTTTTTTATATATATATATATATATATATATATATATATATATATATATATATATATATATATATATATATATATATATATATATATATATATATATATATATATATATATATATATTTGATATAAACAACGCTAATAAAATAAAATTATTTCAATTCAAAATTATTCAGAATGTTGCAATTTTACAGGTTTCTTTATTAACACAACAAAAAAGAAGGACTTGCAAAACAAGATGACCCGTGTTCAGCCAAATCTGTACAATTCGCCAACTGCCCATTTATATAGACCATTTAAATTTTTCTCTTTTTGCATATCAGTTAATCAGCACACTTTACATATATAGTTTGGAAATTTTACATATCCTGTACCCAGATATAATATAACTAATAAAAAGTTAGCTTTACACCAAAATTTAAAACCAATTCATTGTAAATACCCTGAGATTAATAAGAGAGAGACCTTGTTGAATTTTCGAATTTTTCAATAATTATTATTTTATCATGTTTATTGGAGTTACCATAACACATGTAGCACTCGAACACGTGCTTACTCGGTGTTTATGTAGACCGTCAATTTGATTGGCTATTATATTTATGAAATACCTACAGGTATTCGAATAAACCATTTGACCGATTTTTTCCTTTCTACAGAAATGGGCGTGTCATTGTAGACAATAGCTGATGGTTCCAGTACGGAAAATTTTACCACTTCAACGCGCTTAAGAGCCTGTTGTTGCGATTTTTCCCAATTTGATAGAGTTTAACACTAAATTTGTCATAAATGGGTTTTCTGAGTTTACGGAAATGCAAAAAGGTTAACGTTTCCAATGTTGCAAATGCCTTATATTTTCTTGATACAACAAATACTTTTTGTGGAGATTTATATTGATTTTGATGCTAACATTGTCCAAAGGTAATATAAAATTTAGAATGACCCGATGGCAAAGATATTGCTTTGGTGGATACAGAATCTATCATGTTTCGTGATTGGCTAGTTCACACGACTAACAAGTACAAATGAAGCATCCCGGGGAAGCTTTTTGTAAAGGTTTGTTAGTATCTTTCTTCTTTTCAACAGGATTTAATAAGTATGATTTTTACATTACATGTGTGGCTAGCGAAGATGAGGAAATTCGAATAAGATACTTGGATAGCGAAAATCAGAGTATTCGAATCGGACACTTGGCCAGCGAAGATACCAAGTATAGACACAATTACTTCAAGCGCAGTGATAAGCACTTGGCCAAGTTTTATAAATTTTAATCTATAATCCGCTGCATTTTATTCACATGAATTGTATTTCATATAAATTTTTGATGAATGTACCACCCACGAAACAACAAATATTTTATGCCCCAAACAAACGAGACAATGTGCTTGCTGACGGTTTGGATGACGTGCACTTTTGCGTTTTCAGAGATGATATCTATTGCACTATCTGGTGTATCGCCTCTCTGTCTGTATGACGATGGCGAAGATGTCCTGATACTAATCCGAGCCTAGATTATCTCAAGTGTTGATCAGTTAACTCGTGTCTACTGATCAAGGTGACATGGTACCATACAAGGAAAGTTTGTAATGCAGAAATAAATTAGGGTCTTATATTTACATTTGATTCTCGGGATATCTACATTTAAAAAATACCCAAGTTATTTTCATTTGAGAAATATGACAAATGGAACGGTATTTTTCAAGATGACTTCTACATTTACATTTACCTTGGAACAGTCAATGAATAAGACTCGACTCTCCGATCTTTGAAGTTGACATTTCTGTTACAAATGCTCTCCCGTCTTTCTTTGGTGACTTTATGGTAACATAATGAATACATAAACATTGATTATAATTAATGCGTATTGATTACCTTTAATCATGACAAAGTCAGTTTGGGACAAAGTAGCTTTAATTATGTAGTTCCCCAGTGAGAATCAACTCGACTCCCCTGCCATTATACCTGTTGATTCTTGCCTTAGTTCTGTTAAAGGAATAATTTGTTAATGAAGTTAAAAGCCTTGTTGAGAATGTGTAGGAAAACGGTATGACAGCTCTTGATTCTTGTAGAATAAGATACAATTTCCTGAAGGAGGCAATAAAATAGTCCTGCAATATATTTTAGGTTGTTGTGTTGTCGATAGGCAACAGGGGATCATGATAAAGACCAGAAATTGTATTTATTGTTTTACATTGAATTAAAATCCGTGGGGGCATTTAATCGGGTGTATTTATATTCTTCCACTGAACCTTTTCTGAGATAATACAGACCACGGGTAGATCGGGAGACAATACAGCGACCTCATCACAACCGTTTAGAGGGCGCTTATTGGATAATACTGGAGAGGGTATTTGGATTTCTTATAAACTCTGCAGTGGAAAAGTCCCGAGGGAGACCAGAAAATCTCATTTTTTAACAATGGGGTATCTGCCGTGAAGATGGAGTATTTTGCACTAAATAGCGGTTTCGTGTGTTGTTGCTAAGGATTTTTGAAGGTTGTGAAATATTTTATTACGTTTAAGGAATAGTTGAAAATTACCTGCGAAAAAAAGAAAGAAAACAAATCCGAAGAATAAATTGACGAAGAAACTTTTACTGAAGGAGATTTGATTATTTAATTGCTCCATCAGTTGGTCACAATTAAGAAAACAATGTTTAATTTATCCTTACTTAAGCAGGGGACCGCACGCTGTGCTGTTAATTATTAATCGTTGAAGGTACCTTGCTTTGGCCGGTGAATACTTTCTCATAATTCCGCTTTCTTTACCTGGATGGAGTGATTGTGTGGGCTTGTCCCCTGGGATTGATAGAAAATTTATGGGAATATGGAATTCGGAAATCCAGAAAGTGTTAATTCTAGTCGGAATGCTACACCAAAGGAAGCGATGTCCAAACAGCCGGGATCGAGTCAGGGTGGGTTAAGGTTTGTCCAGAGTGACAGCGCCATCACTAACGGGGTGGAGAAACAGGGGGACCGAAAGGAAAAGTTCACAGGAAGGTCCACCCTCCCGAATTCTTTTGGGTAAGTCAAACCACCCTAATTTTGCTTCTATAGGTCTTATACATCCCCTTTTAATTTGGAGTGAACATCTTTCATTTGAGGAAAACTTTTGCGATCCTTCCTTTCATATCCTTTGAAAATAATTTTAGTGTGATTTGTGTTATTATTAAAAAAAATATTTTGATCGAGCAAAAACGATAGATTTTATGGAGTTTGTCAACAAAGAAATGTTTGGTATAAACGGACCTCATATCCGTATACATAAACAATGTGTGGAAGTTAACATGTTCTAAACGTAGAGATCGTATTTAACCACGGATAATCCCCGACTTTACAATTTGATGTAACCGCTCTTTTATATAAAAATTAGGAATCATGTAAGACAGTAAGGCGGATAGGTTTTATCGACCAATCTGAGAACAAAACAAAATATAAATATCTGAAATACATGAAAAGCTTTCAGAAGGGTCAAACTAGTTTGCACATATAATCTCCAAATGTTCTATAGTGACCGTCAAAGAAAATTACATGCATCTACTTTAACGAAAAAGACTGAATAAATTCTCTAAAGGTCCGTAAACTTTGTATTTTTATTTCATTTTTCCCTGAGATAAAAGGGTAGGTCTAAGTTGGAGGGAGCAGCTGTCTGTCATTGTAATCTGTGTAGGATTAGGGACGAAGGCATCAATGTCGTAAAACAGGCTCTAATCAGTCTGATTTCGGTGTTAACAATAGGTGTCTGTTTAGCTGTGTATTTAGTATTTACATCAAATAATGCCCAGATATCCACTATCCATTGTGTTTTAAAGTGACGTCAAATATTTATATGCAGAACAACAACTTTAATTATTTACGATGTACCTGAAACTGTTAAAAAGAAAAATTCTACATAATACAAATGAGGGATCAACCATCCTGCAGAACTGTAAGCACATAAATCTGTTAGTTATGGCTTTGCCCTGACACTATTGAGTTGATTTGGGCCCATTCTTAGGACACATTGTTGACAAAGTCTTGGAAAAATATCGGTAAAACGGCAAGGAATGTGATTGTATCAAATCAAATGTAACCAGCAAATGGCGGGTTTCCGGGCTATGTCGGAGGAATGGTCCAGTATTGGAAAATCTTAGGGGATCTTAATCAATTGGCACTTGAAGCTGAGATGATAAGAACAGCCATAAACAGCCCCGTTCTGACTAAATAATTCAGTCTCGGAAGTCCAGCCAGGATACCCCGAGTAACAGTACAGACTGCTGACTCAATTAATGAATAGCTAGCATTGTAGAAACCGAGTGCTTATAATGTGTGAATTAATGGCTACATAAAAGGACAAGAAATAATTGTACATCTGAAGATAATACCATATTTATAAAATCTAACACAGACCATGATGTGAAACTTTTCTGATATCGTAATTGCCCTGTTATAATGTAGGTAAAATAAAGAATAAAACGTATTTTAAATGTGATATAGATTTAAATGTAAAAATCTCTAAGACAAAGAAAATGATTTCTTGGCAAGAATTTCCTTGTTGGCCTAAATAAGGTGTGAAAGTGAAACGGTCGGGCATGTGGAAGACAGCGTCGCGTAGTTCTGCTTTAGAGCTGCATTCTGAAGAGGGTCTTTCGTCACGCCAATGAAATGCAAACAGATTACAGATTATTAAAGAACGATTTGACAGTTTACTTCTCTTCTACAAATATTTGTAGATATTTGAAGGCTTAAAACAGAAACTTGAGGGGTCGTCCGAGTGCCCGATCTAACTCCCCCTGACAGCACTGAGTCTTTGTTCAATCACAGAATGAACACCGTAGTAATTATACCCATATCCTTTCTTAATATTTAGTGATGACACCCCCACAAAAAAAATTGTATTCATACGCAAAATTTTATAAATTTCAAAGAAATTGGTCCTAGAAAGTTTAGCAAACGGGTCTGCGGCGTGTGTGTTTTATTTTCTGATGTTTTATAATCCCCTAGAAGTAGATACATGTATTCCTACACCCACTTTCAGTCTCTGAGATGTAATAGGATTCTTATAATGCAACCAAAGATTCCGGAAATATTATCTGAAAATGCAAAAATTTATTTTCGGGGGAAATAATAAACTTTTGTATAACTCAAAATCTCAAATATTGAACATTTCCCCCTCACTTGGTAAAATCAGATAAATAGTACTAATGACGTCTACAAATATGTAAACGTATTTTAATAAATAGATTTAAAATATGTATTTAATCGGATTTGGAACTTGCGGAAATGTCAAAATATTGGTCAATGAACTTGATATCTTCTTCGCGTTGTCTCCAATAAAAGGTTATTTTCTTCCCATATCCCCGGAGATTTGTTTTGACACCAAGAAAACATTTAGATCTAAATCTTTAGCACTGGACATCCAGAGACTCAGGAAACGATTAAAAATACTTAGGTTTTGCGCATGGCACATGCTGAAATTGAACATTTTCTTAATTTTTTTGTTTTGTCGTTTTTTTTGGGGGGGAGGATGGGGGTGGGTGGTGTACTTCTAAGTTTTAATTTTGAACTTTTGTGATACTCGAGTTTTTTTTCTTTTTAAGTCATTTTTTTTTTAGATATTAAAGGAACATTTTTATTGATTAGGTCAAATGAGAGGGTTAAAAAGTACCCTCATAATCCCAGATTAGTAATTACCGGAGTGGTTAATCCAAGGGTTAAGGAAATATATCGCCATTTTGCTGGTCGAATGTCTGTTGTTCAAAATTCATTCAGAAAGTTATCCATGTAATCAAGGGAATTGTCAAATTGTCAAGCACTGTGTGTCGCCTTAGTCTCTAGCTGCAACCACTGTCGTGTCATCATGTAAACAATCAACTGAACATGGAAAGATCCAAAAGGAAAAATCCTGATATCAACAAAGGATCACAGTCGCCAAGGACCGCTCCAAAGTCCCCCTTAAAACAACCCACAGAAAACACCCCAAGAAATCCAACCGAACGCGATGCAACTGAAAGATCGACTTCCGGTAGATCCAGAAGGGGGAGCGGACTGAATGTCATCAACGAAACAAATGGTGGTCCGGAGGAGGAGACAGATGACGGAACGGCTACGCCCATGTCCCTCCGAAGCGTGGATCTACGGTCAGTTACCGGAAGTCCTCTGGGCGGGACCACTAGCAGACGATCATCTCAGTCGTCCATGACACCTCGCAATGACTCCAGGATCAGGACAGAATCCATAACACCACGTGAAAGTCGACAGGGAAAACTGAAAGTAAAACAAGTTCAGTGTGCCTGGTAAGCGCTGTGCACATGGTTTCTTCTAAGTAGTTGTATAATGCATTTTATACAGCATGTTTATGGTCACATCAAGAGCATATATATATTTCAATTCCAAGTGCATATATTGGAGGAATGAGAGATATGTATATGCTGTGTATTGCTTTTATGCCACTTTATATTAGTTTGTTAGATGCCTTTCATAACCTTATTGGTGATAAATCTGACTTTAATACTATAAAACAAATAAACTTGAGTGTAAAGTCATTCCTATGTGGGCATTTACGGAGAAACCTATCGCTATAGTCCCAATAGCATGTCCCTGTGTAAAATGGAAATCATTTAAAATTGGAGATAAGAGTCTTTTCATTCTCCAAAGGCAGTCAACATTAATCTTATTCATATGTACAACTTTTTGATTTGGTCCACACAACGGAAACATTCCGACTTTAGGTTGGTTCCATTGATGGTCTGACTCCGTTAACTGTTTTTTCTCCTACGAGCATAGTTTTTTTTTTTTGTTTGGGAACTTTTTGGATTGCGCAGCACAATGACGTAATGTGGGATTTGACGGTTATTGAGCCGGAGGATTCGCCCCGAGAGTGTTCCTACTCCGTTCTGTCTGATTATGAAGACGAAAGGTAGGCAAAGTGTACACTAGGTATACACTAGTGTTAAACGAAAAGCCAGGAATTTAGTCTGAATAGCGATAATGTTTCAGTTTCCAATGGTTTTAGACGTATTACTTTGAACTCGTAATAAAGAAGGTAAAATTGGCGTTATAAATTGAATTTGTTATTGGAGAAAAGGTGATTGGCTTTGTTAATTTGAGTGCATTTCATTAAACAGCTGGTAAATGGACTTCCCAAACTGGAAACTTTGTTATGCTGAGAATGTTAAGGCACTTATTCATTAGAAGGTCCTTCAGATATCGTAAAGAGCATTATTCTGCGACAACTTTTTAGATTCGTAAACTTGATAACCCTCTAACTTAGTCTAAGCTCCCACATGGGGGACACTCCCCTCCTAGACAGGCGGCATTTATAAAATCTTTAAATTAAAAAAATGTAACTGAGCTCGTGGAAATAAACAAAAACTTGGCTATAGGAAGATTTTTTGGGGAAAATACCACCGTGAAATGACTTTTTTTTTTCAAATCAATTAGGTCTATATATATGTCGAAATCAAATCCTCAATCTCTCACTATTTTAAAGAGCGTATAACAACTTCGAGCTACAACACAGTGGAACGATAACTCTGGCTAAGATAGCCTCAGCATCATCGGAACTCTTCTGTGTTGGAGGGAAATAAATAGCGGCGCAAATTCTTGAAAGCAAGATGCTGAGTTCAAAATGATTTTTTTTATATGATTACTTTTGCGATTAAGTGCAGAAGTGTCGCTTCTGATATGAGCCAATGGCATTTGGATATTGAAAGGTAAAATACCACCTTCCCGGAAAACAATTCACATTAGTCGTGGACATCATTGTTGTCAGGTTTCGTAAAGCCAATAGTCTAGACAAAGTAGACAAAAAAGTCGAACAATGTAGGTTATGTATTGTCGGAAATAGAAAACTCATTAAATACAAAGTGGCCAAAATGTAAGCATATAATAGATAATCAAAACCAAAGGAGTGAAAGGACTAAGCAAAGACCCCCACCCTATTCTCTTTAGAGAAGTGGACATGGATGTAGGCGAAAGCCTGTCCACTTCTCTAAAGAGAATACCCCCACCCCACCCCGTGCGAAAATATGGTATTTAAATACCCAATAAACCATGCAGAATTTTGGGGGAGTTCTTTAATTCTTTTGTATCGTTTTGCGCTGAATCGGGAAAAACTGCTTTTCTCAATTTCTGTTAGATATCATCAGATTATACAAAAAGACATGCATCAAATAACTGTTTTCCAATGATTGAATATTTGAGAAAAAAAATTAAATGCAAGCAATCATGTTCTTAATCATGTTAATCAGTGCTTTTAAAATAAAGATAATGAATAGATGGGATTCAGATTTTCTAAACCTATGAATTCTAGCTATCTGCTATTTTTATGCTTTAATTTATATTAGTACAATTCAGAATTGTACACTGTTGTAATCATTATGTTGTTTCATTTTGTATATATTGCTATTAAAAACTATTGCATTTTACCTTGAAGCATTTAAAGTTCATTCAGCAACAGTAGCTTGGGAGGCAGTTCATGTTATTTTACAATTTCCGTGGCTTTGAATTTTAACATGCAAAATGGACTGTAATGCAAACAATACACAACATTCCGCCTGTCTGGGACAATATTCCATTGAACTGCTATCACAATACAGATACAATAAGGTTTAAAGCCAGTTGATAATGATCCCAAGAGCTGCTGTATTATTTCTATTTAAACCTGACACATTATATTTGCAATTCATGGACACGTATGTGTATGAGTGCTGGACAAATTCCAGTTGATTTAAAATACTGAAGACTAACTCTCAAAGCATCAATGGTAAAACTGTGTAGTTATGTTTAGGGTTAGCAAATGGGAACCTTATATGTAGCTGCTGCTCTTTTGAAGTTTCTGTTTGTTGAATACCTAAGCTTTTCATAAGATAATTTTCCTTTTCCTATGGTGATGTGAAGAAAAATGAAATGAATTAAGTGCTTCCAACTTTGACAAGAGACAGAATCTTAATATATACATGTACATCAGACACATATAAATGTACTTCTGAAAATAAATTAGTATCATGGTTATATTTAGATATGTTTTATATGATTATAGAATTGATTCAATTGAACATTCTGAACAATTTTCAGGTTGTACGTATTCACAATTCATGTTTAAACTGAGAAAGTTAAATAGATAACAAAGATTCCCAAGCTTCTAAAAATATTTTTGAATACTTTAAAAACACACATTTTTGCTCTATTTATACCAAAATAACATGTCAGTAGTCAAGTATTCCCATTATAAAGGGCCACAGATTCGGTTCCTTTTGGTAATAAATTATTGTATACAATAAAAAACTTGAGATAAAAATGGAAAGTATAAACAAACTAGAAGCACAAATTTAAATGTAAGGTAAAACATTATATTCAAGTAAACTGGAACATTGTTTGCACAACTAATTTATGGAGTTGGCCTGAGAAATCTGATGTGATGTCGTCTAATTTCAGGAGTTCTACGACTTTGTCATCAGCTGCTGCCACGGAAACCTCAGATGACCAGCTAGATGACCACATCAATGTCGTACTAAGGTAAGTCTTCTAAACCTTAACCCTTTAGATGACCATGTCAATGTTGTCTTCAGGTAAGTCATCTAAAGCTTGACCCTTTAGATGACCACATCAATATCTTCGTCAGGTATTTTAAGGTCTCTGAAGTGGACTGTCAGTTCTGTGGACTCTCTTAACTTTCAGATCTATACATTTATTTTTATAATATAACTGTCATGAGAATTGCCAATTCAATACATGTCCTAGTGCATGCAATGCTCTTGGTGAAGACATATTGTGATTACATAGGTATGATATATACTGTTTTCTATCCTTTGCCATGCAAGGTTATTTGAAGTAGATTCTGCCTTTTGTATCTAGTCATTCTGACTAAATTGTACAATATGGAGTTGCATTAGTCAAAGGACATACATCTTTCTATGGGATCCAGAGTTGTTTAATAGATTATTGTGTATTGTGTCAACGTGTGTTGGAGTTGGATTATGGTACCTGTCATGTAAATAAAGGAGGAATTAAACAGCACTAGATATTTGCTGAGGTGTTTGTTGACATCTTTGGTAATAAGAGGGTAGGATTGTTGGTTCATTTACTGGGTGCCTCAGACTGGATTTGGAGTGGTCACTGAAGTACAGTACATGACATTGATCCCTTTACCGGGATATCTAGATTAACAGAAAGGCAGTACATGGTCATATCTCAACTGGAATTCTGAAATAATAATTTTAAAAAAGTTTCCTTTCTTTGTAAATATTATGTGTGAGCCTCCATCCGTGTGTTGTCGCTGCAATCGGAAATCTGTATAGCATTTATTTTTTTTTGACATTTTTTGGACATAATTTTTTTTTCATTTCCAGAATTTACCTGTACGGCAATTTACTATTACTAATGGAATTTTAAAAGTATTTATTGCAAAATATTAATAAAAGATATAAAACTTCATCTATTTATTGCAAACTATTGATAAAAAATATAAAACTCTACATTTATGCACATATGTAGCACTTAGTCTTGGTAAAAGAGTTAAGGAGCACACAACTTTTTCACAAATTAAATGTCAGTAACCGGAACTTATGTAGGGATTGTTACACCAGTTGTTAACAAATTTACTGGGTTCACATCTCCGCGGAGTAAACATTGAGTCAATCGCTCGAATTTTAATGTAAGTAGTTGCCTGCATTTTCTTAATAACATCAACGAAAAGAAAGATGTTTGGATGGCTGGCATAGAAGTGCGAGTTTAACTTCGAATGGAAGGCTTCGGGTCCGTTGTTGGTGCGCTTTGTGGACAAATCAGGAGTTGCAGCCCAACAGAAAGGCAGTGACATGGTCAGATCTCTATACACTTGTCATGTGGAATTCTGATGTCTTCAATAAAATAATTTTTTGGGGAGAGAAAAGAAAGTCCAAAAAATCTTGACAGCCACTTGCTCTCCTCCGTAGATTTGTCAATATAATATTAATGTCCAGAAAAATTCGGAATTTTCAAAGAAAAATAGATAATTGCCCAAAATTCCGGAAATGAAATGCAGCCGGCTGTGTCATGGAGTTGTTACTTCCTTTGAACACTTGCTGTTGCAGAGGTATCATGTTTATTTTAACAGTGGGCTTTATTAGATAATGCACCTGTATGCCCATTGTTTGCGTGCATTTACCTGCGGGGTCAGATGTGAAGAAAACACCCCAGGACGGGACAGTGTATTTACTGATCTCGGGGGAAGCAATTCAGGATACATTTCTCTAATACCTTTCATGTTTTTACATTTCCACAAAAGAAAACACTTGAAAATGTCAGATATATTTGTCAAGGTAACTTGAGATTATTTAAATGTTTGTTTTTTGTGGGATTGAGTTCTTTGAGGAAATTAAAAGAGGCATTTGAAAAAAAGGGTTTTCCTAATATTTGTAGATATTTTGTTTAAGTAGAGTGCAAGTGTCAGACGCACAGAACAGATACGACACGATGTTTTGTTTGTGGATTCCAGGTACATGGTTTATTTTGAGCTTTATCACCAGGTTGCACGGACAATTTGAGATCAGATTTGATTGCTTTTACATTTCAATCTAAAGAAAATTCAAACGAGTGCAGAACTGGTACTTCTGCCCCCAGGGTCCTACTTTATATAGTAGTTATGGTAAAACCCAAGGTCACCATAGTCCTTATCATCTCTTGTGTCTCTGATATTGGAGCAAATTTCATTTTGAAAGGCATGTAAATTGTAATTAATCAGCCTCAGATTTCAATAGCTTGAGTTATTGGGTTCTACTGTCAGAGGAATAAGAACATTTGAGGGACATTGGTAAACACATCATTCACTCTAAAGTACTGTACCCTGCCCTCTTATTCAGATGAATTAAACATAAATAATTCATGTGTTTATTCTTGTCAAATCACTACCATTACTAAATTGTCTCAGATTACATAGCATAATATCTAGAGCTGTAAACCTATAATGGGTATAACTATATACATGTATATACTGATATAATATACCATGATACATAAAAAACTGTACCATGGCATGATGTGGTACAAATACTAAATACCTCTGTATCACAATATATACCATATAAGTGGAAATTTTAGAGATACAAAGATCTTTAGTGATTAATTTGTCATTAAAAATCGGTCTTTTGTTTTTAGTTTGAAGTAATTTTAGTGATTTTATAATTCTTACTTTAGAAGCTATTTTGACCAAAACGCAATTACTTTATAGCCATATTCAATTTTAGCAATCACAACCCCCTCACTCATAATGCCAAAATTAAATCCTGGCTAAAAAATTTTGCTTATACAGTATAACATTTTAAGCATAATTCAGTTTTGTTCAGTGCTTATTAATGTTTTATTATGTATTTGTGAGTTTGATGAAATATTCCTCAACTTTAAAAAAACTTTCACGTTTTAGTAGAGAGTTTCTTTTTTAAGATGAAGATAAAAATGTGAAAGGTCAAATATTGCAATATCTTTATGCATCATGATATATAGCCCCATCATGTATCATGATAAACAGCCAAAGTGTATCATGATTAATCACAATATGCCCTGGTCATATCATTGCCCCTGAGAACTTGTATGCTACAAAATCTTGGCAATAATTTACTCTGAAATCACTAATCAACTAATAGATGAGCAAAAGGAATAGAATTTCCCATTTCAGCTCTTAATTGAAGTAAGTAAATGTTTCTGAAGTGAATGAATTTTTCTCTTGCTTGGTCTGTATGTTAATTTTTACTCTTGTTTTCTTTGACAGAGTTCGACCTTTGAACTCCCAGGAGCAGACGAGGAATGACACGTTCTGTGCATCATTTCATGGAGGAGGCAGACTTGAGGTACGAGTAATGTCCTGACATTTATTTAATCAGGGGACACAAGTTCTTGTCCTAGAAAACAACTTTTAAAATATCGATTGAAAAAAAAATTGTAGAAAAAAAAAATAGCACTGGACAGTCTGAGTGGGGATGATCAAAATACATGTAGCAATTAAAAATATATTCAGCTCTCAAGAATAAGAAAGGCATGATTTAGCATACACTGTTTTAAAAGATAATTGACAGTTTTCAGCTGGAATAAGTGAGGTGATGAATGGGGGTCATGCCCCCTTTTTTTCTTTTCAATAAAATCCTGTACTTATATAATTTTTTTGAGATATATCCCAGTATTCAGAAATCTGTTTGTTGCAGAGTTATTTTGGTTATATCATGTATACTGAAAAGATGTGTATAACTTGTAGATTCAAAACTTCAACCAGCCCAAACAGTTCGGGTATAATGTGGTGTTTGAGCCAGAGGCCACTCAGGAGGATGTGTTTGAAAACTCTGGGATGAAGAAACTTATTGATATGGCTCTAAATGGGTAATACAGCCTTAAATTCTCTTACACCTCAGTGATATGGTTGGAAGTGGGTCACACAGCCTTAATTTTTCTAAGAACTCATTCATTTGGCCATGAATGGATAGCACAAACTTAGATTTTCTTACAACTCAGTGTTAAAATGTTGATAGCTGTAATTAATGAAATCAAATTCTTAAAATTCAGATTAAAAAAAATCAAATTTCATTTTGTATCGTTTAAATGCCCTTGATGCAGATCTATCTTGACATTTAAAACTTTGATGTGCATAGCTCAAGATTTGATATCTTCAACAAGTTTCAGATATACTCAAAAGAAATTTAAAGATACCCAATTTTGTTCAAGTACTTTTGATATGATTAGGATTATGAGAGTTTGATGTGAACTTGTTCAAGTGTTTATAGTTCCTAGTTTTCTGGCCCTGGTTTCTATTTGAATTAAGACGTACATCAAATCAAATTTTAACAGCACTTCAACAATATCAAATTAAACCCGGAACAAAAAGTACATATTCCTGGTGATCAAAAGTGATTAACGTTTATGTAAAGAAAGATGATGACCTTAGTTATCATTATACATGAAGTAAGATGATGATCAGAGAAGTTTCAATCTTGATATTAATACATCATAAGATAGGTCTCTTTAGAATGCTCTATACTGTGTGTGTCCACTAAATGTTTTTTCCTTTGTTACCAAAATTTTTTACAATTTGTGTGGATAAACTTGTAAAGTCATCAGAAAGTTCTTCCAAACTGATGAAATAAATAATTCAAGGAAAGTCTAGGCAACTAGAAACTAATCATCTAATCTTCTAAATTCACAGATTATTTAACAATTGAACCAGTTTCCCCAGACCAATTAATTTGTACTTGAAATTAATTATTTACAATGAGTCTCAGACATTTAAGATGGCTAAGTATTTATTTATTAAGAAAAAATAGAACTGCCATGGTTACAACCAATAGAAATACTTAAAACGCTTAGTCATATATGATACAACAAAGCATCAGTTGAAAGTTCATGCAACTTGATTAGTGAATCTTTACCTTGCATTTATATACTGTGTGTTACAATGATTCAAAACATTTACATTACATGTACTAAGTAGAACAGATATAATATGTATTATGAACAGGATATGTATCAAGTTATTCACGTATAAAATGAGATACCTATATATGGGCAAACATCATTGAAGTTCAAAAGTCTTGTGTATATCATGATATACAAGCTGTAAATATGATTCATATCAAAACAAAAATGATATTAATAAAAAAGGAATTATATTGTACATGCTTGACCTGGATAAATTTGAATCTTGGCCAGAGGTAATTGTATAATGTAGGTCAGAATTAGGAGATTAGAATTGGATTATGTCCTTATAAGTGCAAGGCCCCAGTCTGGAGATTTATCTGTTTACAAATACAAACTTGTATCTTATAAGAAAAAGAACAAGTTAATAATAATAATAATAATAATAATAATAATTTACAGTGCAATACAAACTTGTATCAGAAAATTTACAAATATATTACATAATGAATTACATTTGGAAAAAGAAAGTTCAATATATTTCAAAAAAGAAATATATCACTTTGTTTAAATAAGTAATTTTTAATAAACAAAAAAATAATTTGAAATCCTTTTGTACATGTACATGATGTATGCATTTAAACTGTGCAGTTTGAACATGGAAACAACAAATTTAGAGATATAGTGAAGTTATTTGGAATCCCAGAAATATAATGCCAAATTGGAAATTAATCACTATAACAAGCATACATGAGTTCAAACAAACAATAACATACAGCTCCATACCCAAATTAGTTTGTTCGATGAGAGATCTTCTTTTGTAAAATGATCTTAATGTCATTTTCTGAATACAGTAAAACTCATTTAGTACGAACACGGATATTGCGAATTCACGGATATAGCTAAGTCATTTTCTTTCCCAAGCTATATAAATTTAATAAATTTCTTATGCAGATATTATACACTTATCCACTGGGTGTGAGTGGGATAGCTCTTTTATCAAACCCTTGACAGGAACTATTCCCCTTGGGCAAGCCCTCGGGGAATAGTTCTCTGTCGCGGGTTTGATAAAAGAGCTATCCCACTTACAACCAGTGGATAAGCATTTTATTATACTGATGTGTAATATAATTTCTGAGGTTTGAATTTTTTGGAGTAAGATAATTCTGCAAGAATAATCCGAAATCCAGATGACGTCACAATGCAACTAAAGTCATTATGATATCATCAGTTTAAAGATTTATCTCTGGAAATAAAAATTGGCGGCAACAATTGCATGAGGGTGGATAGCAAAAACTATACCCCGGGGTATAGCTTTGCTATGCATGGACTATACAGGATAGTTATTTTACCCTCTGAACTTTATATAGGAAACATTTTAACAGAAGTATAATAAAATGAATTACGGATATAGCGAAGTAATTTCAAAGGTCACAGCGAATTTGTTATAACTGAGTTTTGCTGTACTTTATGAATTATAATATATGCAAATAATTTATCATTTATTCTCACTGAGTAAATGTTATACCTCTATTTACTGGTTATGGGGATAATAGCAGGGGGTGTTTACAGGTATCATATGCTTTAGGCTGTAGAAAAACAGCACATTTAGTCATTGTGTTTTTATTCTAAAAATCTCGCAGAGGTATACTTATTGATTGTACTTTACCATTGTTTACAGGTACGCCTGCACAGCCCTGGCCTTCGGACAGACAGGAAGTGGAAAAACACACACCATGACGGGGCCTCCTCAACAGGTACAGGGAATCATGGGATAGGTTTCACTCCTTGTTATTTCTCATTTTTAAATCACCAAATACGATATCGGTGAATGCACATAGTGTAATGGGGCATTGGAATTTCTCTGTCCTGTAAATTAGAAGACAGTTTTCCTCAAGTATATATTCTTGTAGCTATACAGGGGTTCAAAATTTTTTTTGTCATGGTCAATAAACAGTTGATATACATCTGTAACTTATAATTTATTTTCATTTTTGCATTGAATGAATAAAGACTATATGTATTAATATATGTTTTATGCCATAAACAATTTCAAATACTCACTACTGAATAAACCATCTGTTACAATAAATAGAAATTGAATGTGCTGTAAGTCACAGCTAAAACCGAAATTTAACAAACTCATTGCCGTTTGTCATATAGGAGGAAACATTAACCGCAACGGAAAATAAAAAGACGGATTGTATTTCGAAACGTTCATAATGTTTTATGGGTATTTTAACACCCACAAACCCACATTTTTACTTAATACATTTGAGAATTTGCTTTATTTTTAGCTTTACGATCATTTTTTTAACTTGTAAAAAAGATAAATCCGGAATTTGTTAGTCCGGGACGTCGGGCTTGAGGATTTTTGAACCCCTGAGCTATAGCGTACTTTGAGTACAATAAACAGTTGATATACTCTTTTGCTTATACAATTTCTGTCAGATTTGAAATTTGAGCTAAAAAATGCACCAAATTTTAAATCTTAAACTCCCCTTTTATATGTTTTTCACTTTGAATTTTGTGTTAATTTAAGATCAATCTGTAAACTGCATTTTCCTAAATCCATAAATATTAATATAGCTCTTGTGCTGACTTCTTTAAATTTGAACCTTAATTATCAGTAATGAATAAATCAGGTATAGAGTGGAATTTTTTTTTTAGGCATTTGTGCAATTTTATCAAGATTTTATTTCTTTACCTATCTGTCGTTAGAAGAATGAGGGGGTAAGAGAAGATGTTTGAATGCACTCTGGCATGTTATATGTCTAAATTGTCAGAAAAATGTTTCTCTTTTAGTCTCTATGTAGATTTGTATTATATTATAAAACAGAAAAAAAACAAAGGTAGTTGCAGTTTAGATATTTTTCACTGATGTTTTGCATGTACATGTACAAAGCAGTGTATATATGATTTAAAAATTACATAGGGTACTGGAAATGCATGTATTAAGATTAACACATGGAGCACATTGAGTGTTATGGAGTGTATTTTAATAAGTTGTAACAATTATGATCACTTCATTTTATTTGTTGAATTATTGTATATCCTAGAAGGGAAAAAAATTGAATTTTTCAAAATTCTTTAAGGGCATATAATTATCTGTGGTTTGCAATATTAATTCAGTTTTAACCACCCTAGCAGAAATCACAAACTATAAGTCTTCTATTTAGAAAACAAAAAAGTGACCCTTATTTAGACTGCTATTAGGCCTAATAGTTGTTTTCAGGGGGAATTCTGAATTAATTCTTTGTTAAGTACTTTAACTTTGATATTTGCTTACCTTTACAGTCATATGAAGAAGAGGTGTGTACAGGTGTTGATGACCCCCCGTTTTGCCCGTCCCCTGAATAATATACTATTTTACCATCACCTGTTTTGTCCACGCCGAAATTGACCATTGCTGACCATTACTAAAAATGCCTAATTGTTACTCACATTTTGTAA